>NC_135533.1:207204752-207515578 GCF_045843805.1 Urocitellus parryii | reverse complement strand
ACACAATTTTCCTGGAGAAAGCAAGAGCAATAAGCAATTATGAGGCATAAAACAAATGCTATCAGGGCAGAATGAGAAAAGATAAGACATTTCTGATGACATCAAAATTTGTGAGTCATATGATCTGGATTTGCAAGAAGGAGGAGGAGGAGGAGGAGGGAAGAAATCATTTGACACAATCAGAGACATCGGCTTTGCAGATCTTCCCAAGAGTGAAACACAGTGAAGCAGCTTAAAAAGAGATTGAAAACCCTTACTGTGCTTATTTGGTGCCATATGTGTGGGTAAGAGACAGTTCCCATGAGTCCAACACAGCACAGGGTGGAGGACTCAGGCTCTGAGCTGCCTGCCTGGGTCCACCCCACCACCACTCCATGTCTCCTAGGAGCGGCTCAATGCTAGACTCACTTCCTGTGCCAGGAAACCCTTGTGATGTCACAGTGACCTGAGCCAATGAGGAGCAAGGTGATGGTCACAATGGCTGCTATCTGTGGAGCATCTGCTCTGGGCAGGTCATTTCCTGTGAGCTCCAAGCTACATCTTAGGTCATATAGGAACTCCATGAAGAAGGGGGAATCTACCCAGTTTGTATATAAAGATCCAAGGTCTGTACATTTGATTTCCTGTTATGGAGGACATATAGAAGAGGCCAGTGTCAACTTGTCTAGGCAGAAGCTGAGCTGAGTCCACATCTGACCACCTAAGATCAGAACAGAGCTGATGGAGGCCTTCATGGTGGAGAAGGCCTGGAAATGCCTGCACTTAACTCTGATGCAGGACAACAGCCTCAGTGGTCAATTATAGAACCACCATGTGATCTGGCAGTCCCACCACTGGGTAGACGTCCAAAGCAAATAAAATCAGTTTTTCAAAGAGATATTTGTACTTCCATATGTTTGAAGCATTATTTTAAAAAGCAAGATCTGGATTTTACCTAAGTGTCTTTCAACAGATGAATGAATAAAGGAAATGTGGCACATGTAAGCAATGGAATATGACCCAGCCATTAAAATGGATGAAATACTGTCACATTCAACAAATTGCATGGAACATTTTTTTTGTTACATGAAATTAGGCAGATACAGAAAGACAACTGCCGCATGATCTCACTATGCAGAATCTAATTTTTTTGGGGGGGCGGGGGAGGTACTAGATTGAACACACAGGTGTTTTAGCATTGAGCCACATCCCCAGCCCTTTTTGTTTTTTCTTTTAAGACATGAATTCACTACGTTGCTTAGGGCCTCACTAAATTGATGAGGCTGGCATCGAACTTATAATCCTCCTTCTCAACCTCTCCAGTCATTAAGATTACAGTTGTGTGCCATTGGATCTATCAGAATCTAAAATATTTTATTCTATAGAACTGGAGGTTAGAATAGTAGTGAGGAGGGTTGGGTGGATTTGGGAAGGGAAGTTTGCAAAGGTATTAGTTGAAGGATACAATATTTAGTTAGGAGGGATAAGTGAGGAGAGATCTACTACTGCACACCATGGTAAGCACAGGTAACAATATGTTGAATCTTGAAAAGTACCAAGAGTGAATATTGAGTGTTCTTACCACAAAAATGGTAACTATGTGAAGTAAAGTGCATGTTAATGCATGTCAATGATGTATATTTATTCATTCCAACATACATAACCACATCAAATCAATATCATTTAATGTCATAATGAAGACAATTTTATCTATTTTTAAAAAGGTGATCAATATTAACAGGGCATTGGTTATAAATGTTCAATTTCTGACACCCTGACCACCCAAACCATAATCTACATTCAAACCAGAACCCTGAATGATATTGAAGAACTTCTGGTCTGGAAAATTATTTTTCAAATGACACACTCTTGACCTTGGAGCTATATATTACTGTGTTTTACTACTTTGCAGGATGCTGAGTGCCAACCCTGACTTCAGCCTACCAGGTGAAGCACAAACTCCTCAGTTTAACAGCCCAAAATTTCTCCAGACATCACAATGTCTCCAGGATACACGATCACCCCTGGTGGAGAGCCACTGCCCTGGAACAGGAAAACTGGGAACACCTTGGGTAATATTCATCCTTACTCAGTTCACAACATTTGGGAACCTCTCTTGATTCATCTCTGTCCTATTTGCGCAAATGTAAGATAGGTCCCTCATACTATAGACCTCATATAATGGACAGGCGTAAAAATGAAATTGCAAGGATTTATTGGCAAGGATTGCAAGATTCTAACTTTAGAACACATCACACAAAATAACAAGTTTATCTCTGAAAATCTCTAAATGTTTCACAAATGAGTTAATACAATGCTTAATTTGTGTTTCAAACATGAATATCATAACTGCTTTGCCAAAAGCATGATAAAGTCAAAAGTTGTAGCCATTTCTCATGGTTTTATACCAAATGAACATGGTTCTCTCCCTTGAAGAGGGGATAGAAAATTTCTGAAGTTACCAGGAACTTTAATTACCCCTCTACAAGGCAGGGCTTTGGAGTTCCAATGAATGCGGAACCTCAGACTGTGGAGGATTTTGTAACTAGGAAATGGCAGAAATGCCAAGGAGGTTAGACTTCCAGAGGGCAGGAGGCTTCCCAGAGAAAGAGTTAAGAAGACAAAATTTCACCATAATTTCTAACATTGTCTCTTGGGAATATGGAATGAGCAGGAAAATTTTCCCTTGTTTGCAGACAAAAGTCCACAGGGAAATCAGGTGCTCAGGGAATGGAGTAACAAGAATTGTACCTGATGAGAAGGACAAGGAGCTTTAATAGATGCTCAGATGATATCCCACAGAGAGTAAACCAGTGCTTTACCCCTCCTCCTGTCTTGTCTGGGGACAGAGCTTGGTTTTCCATCACTAGCCATCCAGACCAGAATTCAGACTTCCACATGGAGACTTTCTTCCCAGAGGCCCCATCCAGGTAAGTCTAAGACCTCAGCAGGTTCTGTAGGCAAGACTCAGTGAGAATGGAAGCCAACATGTTGATGGGAGGTCACTGGAGAACCAACCTAGCCCAGCCCACAGCAGAGAGTTACTGTGTTTGTTTCCCTACCTAATTGGTAATTTTAGACTCTGTAATGCATGCATAGATCATTGTGAATGATTCAATGATGGAAAGCTAACTGGATGAGACTGAAGGAAGAAGTGGTATAAACAATCTCACATAAAATTGAAATATATGCAAAGAATTTTGCATATGTGGAATTAGAAAATTGAGTATTTGGTTTGGAGAGATGTGCAGGAAAATCTTTTTATTGTGAAGTGTATTTGATCCCGTTTCTTTATTCATTACAGGATCAGACTACTGGGTTGCTTACCAATATTAACCTTGCAACAGCTTGTGAGACAGGCATTTCACAGTCTTTTCTCTTGGGCTGGGTATCACATAACCAAAATGAATTTTATTTGATAGGTCAAAGGGAAAACTAAACTACATTTTGCAACAATGCTTTCATTATTGCTGAGGCTGAATAAACTTTATTTTATTACTCTGCAATTCCAACATGCTTATGCAAGTTTATTATTTTTATCAGATCTTAGTGTTTATTTTGTGATTTCATTTTTTTTCAGAATAAAATGAGTTGGAGGTTTCTTTTTCTCCTAAGTTTACTGTCTCTATAAATTCATAAATATATTTGACAGAGGATATAAGTCAAAGTTTAGAAATTTTGTGGACAAATCTGTTTCAATCATATTGCAGACCCAAATGTCCAATTGCTTTTTTAAAATTTGGGTAGTTCCTTCCCAGAGGAACTACACAAATTAAAAGCCCACAGCCTGAGGTCCCCTATTCATTGGAACTCCAAAGCCCTGTCTTGTAGAGGGGTAACTTACAGCTCCTGGTAACTTCAGAAATATTCTATCCCCTCTTCAAGAGAGAGAACCATGTTCATTTGGTATAAAAGCATGAGAAATGGTTAGTAGTAGTAGTCAATTGCCATTTATAACCATGGTTAGTAGTACTCAATTGCCATTTATAACTTTTTCTTTCGAAGATTTTTTTAACTTATAATTTTCAGTTATATACAACACCAGGATACACTTTGACAATATCACAAAGTGTGGAATACTACTGCCCCAATTCAGTCCCCAGCACTGCCCCCACCCTGCCCCCACTCCAATGATTCCTCTTGGATCCATTTATGGTTTCCTTTTTTAACTGGTGTCCTGTGGATACCATTTGCCATCCTGTGGCAGATCTGTTTTCTCTTATTTTGCTTTTGGGGATTGGTTCAATTTTTAAAATAGCCATCATCTTCTGCCCTCTTGTGAAACAATATCTTTTGCATTCAGCCAAAGATTGCCTTTGTCTTTCTCATAAATATGTTTTATACCTAGAAGCTTCAATATATTTATAGACATCCCCTTTTATAAAAAGGAATTCTGTATAAATAATAAGCATCATGGGGTTCCTGTCAGAAATCAGTGAGTCAATGCCCATAGTGCCTCTACCCCATGTGCATGGTAAGAACTTATAAATGGAGTTTTGATAATAGTTTAATCAAGATTCATCATCAGTCATGATAACAAAATTATGGCAAAACTAAAACATATGTGTTTATTTTTGGCAAGAGTTTGAAGAAAGGGGCATCTTCCTGTAGAGGTATCATATTTAAACAGCACCAACTTCCTGAATAGCCACCCTGAAATATGCATTGAAAACCAGCAGATTCAGCTGGCAATGTGGCTCATTGAGAAGGGACTTGGCTAGTGTACATGAGTCCCAGGGTTAGACCACAGCACCTCCGAATAAATAAATCAATAAAATTAAAAACTAGCAGATTCACATATCCCTTTACCCAGAAACTCTATTTTAATCTAGAGTTTTACAAAATAAATTATCTAGTGTTTTATAAAATAATAAAGTGGATGGTAAATAAATTTAAATTATACTCTTTCATGGTATGTAATTTTCCTTATAGTATCCTCTTCTAGTCATATTGTGCCCTAAAGCAAATAAACAAAGAGAAATCCACCTGGACCCCTGGGATAACTCTGAAATCAAAATCATGCATCCTCGCATGTACCTGAGATTTCAAATCATGTCACACTCTGATGCTTGAAGCAGAACAGTGGTGTCCAGCAGGGAAGGAGAGGAAAGTATTGGCAGGGGATTACAGATGTCAAGTGACAGTTATGTAAGATGTCTAATGTCCAGAACTCTACTATGCAAGTTAGTGCCTAGGGCTAGCAAGTGATATTATGCACTTGACAATTTGTTATGGGGACAGATCTCATTTTCAGTATTCTCACCTCAGAAGAAACAGAAAAACAAAGGCATGCCATGGGAGGAGATGGATGTGTCTCTTTCATTGTAGTGATGGGACCACCAGGATTTGTATATGTCTGCACTCATCAGGTTGCATATGTCATATATGTATACAATGTAACTACACTGCAATAAAGCAGTTTAAAACAAAAGTACTAGGGACAATACGTGGAATGTGACCCTGTGCATTTTGACAGTCTTCAAATTTCAACCATCTTAGGGAGTCCACCTTCCTCATCATCCTTAGACACAACCTCTCCTCCATCTCCCCCTTTCTCGTTCTGGCTGCCAGTGGCTCCCTTGTGAATACTGACATGTGCAGCTAGCACCATCCTCAGGGCCTTTGTGCTTCTGAACTCTTCTGCCATACACCTGCTTCTGCAGTTAACCTTGTAGTTTCCCTACTGTTGTTTGAGGTGTGTGTTCAAATACCATCTTGTCTTGCCAGGACCCCTATAAAAACAGCACCTCATCTACTCTCCCTTTTACTTGCCCATGTTTCCTTCATTGCAATTATAACCATCTGATATATTATAGGATCATTTATTTTCCATTTTTAAATAATATATGAAAATTGTGCACACTTGTGGTGTGCCATGTGAGCTCTTAATATATGTAGGTGTTTTATAATGTTCAAATAATTCTCCAAAATCATGTGGCATTCCTTTATGGTGAAACATTTAAAATAATCTAGCTCCAATGTCAAAAGTAATTTATCTACTTCTTACGGCATTACTGAATCATAGGGATATTCATACTTCAGCAGCAGTCCACATTGGCTAGACCGTACCAGGAATATGGGGGATCTCTATGTACATTCCTGCAGGGCATGAAAAATGCTTACTAAAATTATTGAATATATAGTATTTATAAATCCATCAAGAGAGAGACTTGAATTCTGAGTCAGAGATGGCACATGGAATGTCCTGTGGAGGACCAAGTACAAAAATAAGTCATGACATTTTTCTCTTTTTTAGTAGTTATGTACAGCACATGGAATCAAAAAATGACACAAAAATTTCAGAATTTATTCTCCAGGGAATTTCAGAGGACCTAGAACTGCAGCCCCTCATCTTTGGTCTTTTCCTGTCCATGTATCTGGTCACTGTGCTGGGGAACCTGCTCATCATCCTGGCCACCATCTCAGACTCCCACCTGCACACACCCATGTACTTCTTCCTCTCCAACCTGTCCTTTGTGGACATCTGCTTCACCTCCAACACTGTCCCAAAGATGCTGGTGAACATCCAGACACAGAGTAAGGCCATAAGATATGAAGGCTGCATCATACAGATTTATTTTTTTACATTATTTATAGTGTTGGACAACTTCCTCCTGGCCGTGATGGCCTATGACAGGTATGTGGCCATCTGTCACCCCCTGCATTACATGGTTATCATGAACCCCCATCTCTGTGGCTTGCTGGCGCTGGCATCCTGGACCACGAGTGCCCTGAATTCCTTATTACAAAGCTTGATGGTGTTGCGGTTGTCCTATTGTTCAAACTTGGAAATCCCCCACTTTTTCTGTGAACTTAAACAGGTGTTTCAGCGTGCCTGCTCTGACACCTTTCTCAATGAGGTGGTGTTATATTTTGCTGCTGTCTTGCTGGGAGGTGTCCCCCTCACCGGCATCCTTTACTCTTACTCCAGGATAGTGTCCTCCATCCGTGCAATCTCACCATCTCATGGCAAGTACAAAGCCTTCTCCACCTGTGTGTCCCACCTCTCTGTAGTCTCCTTGTTTTATGGCACAAGCCTAGGTGTGTACCTCAGTTCTGCTGTAACCCAAAACTCACACTTTACTGCAACAGCCTCAGTGTTGTACAGTGTGGTCACCCCCATGCTGAACCCCTTCATCTACAGTCTGAGGAACAAGGACATCAAGAGTGCTCTGAGAAGACTCCTTTGGAGGACACCTGGAAATTGTCCAGTTGGTCCACCCCAGTAGAGTCACCTGTGAGTTCAAGGCTCCAAGTTTTGGAGCCGAAAACCTTTATTCTTTAACCAGATGGTATAATAAAATGTGAATCCGTTTAGTGTGATCTCCATTGCTTTGGAATCAATTTCCCTATACAATTAAAGTAACTGTTATACTAGGCTTTCTGTATTTTGTGGTCTCTCAAATTGGTTTTCATTGGTCATTTCCTACTTTCCCAAACCTATTCCCACCCTTCAGTTTAATGCATTTGGAAATTCCCACTCATATCATATCATGGGACAACATGACCTTGAGGAATAAATTTTTTCTTTTTTTTTTGGTTGTATATGACAGCAGAATTCATTTTGATATAATTTCACCAACACGGAATACATCTTATTCTAGTTAGAATCCCATTCTTGGGGATAGATGTTAGTGGGATTCTTTCTTTTTCTTTTTCTTTCTTTTCTCTTTTTCTCCTATTGCTGGGAATGTAACCCAGGCCTCGTGCACACCAGGCAAGCACTCACCATCACTGAGCGAGGTCCCCAGCCCTTAAGAATAAATTATTTTGAAATAACAGCACAACACATAGTTTTTCTTCTCTTTTTCTAAAGAAATGCCCGTGACTCTTATGACATCAGTGAAACACTACACTTAGAGACAAGAGCCGTTTACACCCTCCATTGTATACCATATGAACTCTGAGACCTCAGCTTCTCACTGTGTTCACGTCATTCTTTGTGTTCCTTCTTTATTCCTTCTTGTTCTTTTTCTTCCTTCCTCTCTTCCTTTTCCCCTGCACTCCAAGGCCTTGTGCAGGCTAAGCATCTTCTCCACTGGGAGCTGCTCCCACCCTGTTTCCCACATCACGACCTTCACTGTACTTCCTGGGACGTCCACACACCAGGCTGCTCTCTAACTGGTCACTGGGTGGTGTTCCCTCTTTAGGATCCTGTTCTCTATTCAGCTCCACACACTGTCTACCATCTGGAAAAAAAATATTCAATGTGTTTCCAAGTAGTCTATGTGGAGGACAAATTGGACAAATTTATTCAGTATGGCCTGAGTGTCAGGGAATACCTTAAATATGATAAAGCATAATCTTAAATGAGGTAAATTTTATTGCCATGGACAAAACTTCTTGGCATGTTCTGGCTCCACACATTGAAGAGTGGGAGGTTTTCTTCCATGTGTGGGAGGGTTTATGCATTGGGTTTCTGGAGGGGTTGTTGCACATTATTTTGTTTCATTTAATTATCTTCCTGTTGCTACTTAGAATCCTCTAACACTGTCTACAAATACGACTCTTCCTGTGGCTCCAAGAGGTTTCCCATTTTCTAAGTTTTACCATAACCACTCTAGGGGCCATGAATGAATAATATCACGCCATATCATCCCTCTTGCCCCCAGGAATCAACTTAACCTTTATGATCTTTTGCACAGGAGAGCCTGAACTCCAACCCAGTCATGTGATTCAGAGTCAACCATATTCCCAATCAAAGGCACATGTCCTCCACATCTCTTAATCAGCTGGAACCTCATGGGAGTCACTTTTAAATCATTTGTGTGAAACCAACTTGCCCAACAGATTAATTATGAATGATGTCATCAAGTGTCAGAACAAAAGTGAAAATTAAAAGTTGCAAGTCCTTTTTTCCTTGGATCATTGTATTAGGTATCTATTGCTATGTTAAAGTCATCCTAAAGCCAAATGGCTTAAAATAACAGCATGTTCAGGTTGGGGTCGTAGCTCAGTGGTAGACTGCTCACTGGCATGTGTGAGGCCCTGGTTCAGTCCTCAGCACCAAAAAAATAAATAAGTCCATGTACACCTAAAAAAGTAAACATTTTTTAAAAAAATAACACCATGCTTATCAATGGGAAGCACAGAGTAGAAGGTGGAGGGGTGAGGGGGGAGGGTGGAGGGAGGGTGGAGGGATGAGTGAGGGTGGAGGAAGGGTGGGGGTGAAGGGTGGAGACTCTCATGATACCTTTGCAAGGTGTGTCTCCCCACATTCTGTAAATTAATGTATGTCACATGTATCAGTCAGGGTTCTCCAGAGAAACCAAACCAGCACACTGACAGAGGGTAGATGGATGGACAGATGACTGATGGATAGAGATATGGTTATAGAGACAGGATTGACTGAACAATTCCTGAGGATGAGTATTTCTACAATGTCCTCTGCAAGCTGGAGACCACAGAAGCAAACCAGGTTACTCAGTACAAAAAGCTGGAACTCTCAGAACCAGACACAACAATAGTTCATCCCCCATCCTTAAGGCTCAAAGCCCAAGCGCTCCAGATGTTTCTTAATGCGAGTCCCACATGCCAAATACTGAAGAAACGAAAGTCGGATATTTAACAGAAGCAGCAAGAGAGAAGGAGCCCTGTTTCCAGAGGAAAAACAGAGAAAGTCTCCCCCCATCTTCCATTTTCCTGTCCCATCCTGGCCTCAGATATTTACATACTGTGGCTCACAATCAGCTCAGATCTTTCCCACTCAGTTTGCAGACCCCACAACACACCTCTCTGGAAAGATCCTTCCAGACACTTGAAAGGAATTTACCAATCCTCAACATCACTCAAGCCAGTTAAAATGGCACCCAAATTCAATCATCCACTCACCAGAGTCTAGACGCCCTCTTGGGACATTCATGTGAATCAGATGAGACTCTGTCCAGGCCCAAAGTAGTTGGGTGGAGTGATACACTCTTCCTAGAGAAAACAGGAGCATTAAGAATTTGTGAGGCATAAAACAAATGCTCTCAGGGCAGAAATAGAAAAGATAAGACATTGCTGATGACACCAAAATTTGTGAGTCATGTGCTCTGGATTTGCAAGAAGGAGGAGGAGGAGGAGGAAGAGGAGGAGGAGGAGGAGGAGGAGGAGGAGGAGGAGGAGGAGGAGGAGGGGAGAAATCATTTGACACAACCAGAGACATCAGCTTTGCAGATATTCCCAAGAGCAAAACATAGTGAAGCAGCTTAGAAGAGACTGGAAACCCTTACTGGGCCTATTTGGTGCCATTATGAGTAGGTCAAAGACAGTTCCCATGAATCCAACATAGCACAGGGTGGTGGACTCAGGCTCTGAGCTGCCTGCCTGGGTCCCCTCCACCACCCTCCCTGTCTCCTAGGAGCAGCTCAATGCTGGACTCACTTCCTGTGCCAGGAAACCCTTGTGATGTCACAGTGACCTGAGCCAATGAGGAGCAAGGAGATGGTCACAATGGCTGCTATCTGTGGAGCATCTGCTCTGGGCAGGTCATTTCCTGTGGGCTTCAACTTGGGGCTTAGTTCACATAGAAACTCCATGAAGAAGGGGGTATCTAACCATTGTGTATATAAGGAGCCAAGGTCTGTACATTTGATTTCCTGTTATGGAGGACATATAGAAGAGGCCAGTGTCAACTTGTCTAGGCAGAATCTGAGCTGAGTCCACATCTGACCACCTAAGATCAGAACAGAGCTTATGGAGGCCTTCATGGTGGAGAAAGCCTCAAAATGCCTGCGCTTAACTCTGATGCTGGACAACAGCCTCAGTGGTCAATTATGGAACCACCATGTGATCTGGCAATCCCACCCTGGGTAGTCATTTAAAGCAAATGAAATTAGTATTTCAAAGAGATATTTGTACTTCCGTATTCTTTGTAGCATTATTTTAAAAAGCAAGATCTGGATTCTACCTAAGTGTCTTTCAACAGATGAATGAATAAAGAATATTTGGCACACAAACAATGGAATATAATCCAGCCATAAAAATGGATGAAATCCTTCACATTCAACAAAATACATGGAACTCTTTTTGTTACATGAAATTAGGCAGATGCAGGAAGACAACTGCCATATGACCTCACTATGCAGAATCTAATTTTTCTTTGGCAGGGGAGGTACTAAATTGGACATAGAGGTGTTTTACCACTGAGCCACATCCCCAGCACTTTTTGATTTTTCTTTTTAGACAGGATTTCACTAAGTTGATTAGGGCCTCACTAAGTTGCTGAGGCTGGTGTCATACTCATAATCCTCCTTCTCAACCTCTCGAGTCACAAAGATTACAGGTGTGTGCCCCTGGATCTGTCAGAAACTAAAATATTTGATTCCATCGAACTGAAGGTTAGAATAGTAGTGAGGATGGTTGGGTGCACTTCGGAAGGGAAGTTTGCAAAGATGTTGGTTGAAGGATACAATATTTAGATAGGAGGGATAGATGAGGAGAGATATACTACTGCACACCATGGTAAGCACAGTTAACAATATGTTGAATCTTGCAAAGTACCGAGAGTGAATATTGAGTGTCCTTACCACAAAAATGGTAACTATGTGAAGTAATGTGTATGTTTGTGAGATATATTTATTCAGTCCAATATACATAACCACATCAAAACATTATTATTTATGTCATGATGAATACAATTTTATCTATTTAAAAAACGTGATAAAATTAACAGGGCATTGGTTACAAATGTTCAAATTCTGTCACCCTGACTACCCAAACTATAATCTACATTCAAACCATATCCCCCAGTGATATTGGAGAAGTTCTGGTCTGGAAAAGTATTTTTCAAATGCCCCACTGTTGACCTTGGAGCTAAATACTACTTACTATGTTATACTACTTTGCATAATGATGAGTGCCATCCTTTACTTCAGCCTACCAGGTGCAGCACCAACTCCCCAGTTTAACAACCCCAAATTTCTCTAGACATCACCAATGTCTCCTGGATGCACGATCACCCCTGGTGGACAGCCACTGTCCTGGAACAGAACTGGGAACACCTTGGGTACTATTCATCCTTACTCACTTCACAACATTTGGGAAGATCACCTAATTCCACTCTGTCATATATGTGCAAATGTAAGATAGGTCCCTCATACTATACACCTCGTATAATGGACAGATGTAAAAATGAAATTGCAAGGATTTATTTGCAAGGATTGCAAGATTCTAACTTTAGCACATAGCACATAGTACACAAAAATAACAAGTTTATCTCTTACAATCTCTAAATGTTTCACCTCTCTGTGGTCTCCTTATTTTATGGCACAAGCCTAGGTGTGTATCTCAGTTCTGCTGTGACCCAAAACTCACACTCCATTGTGACAGCTTCAGTGATGTACACTGTGGTCACCCCCATGCTGAACCCCTTCATCTACAGTCTGAGGAACAAGGACATCAAGAGCGCTCTGAGGAGACTCCTTTAGAGGACACCTGGAAAGGGACCAGTTGGTCCACCCCAGTAGAGTCACCTGTGAGTTCAAGGCTCCAAGTTTTGTAGCTGAAAACCATTTTTGTTTAACCAGACTGTTTAATAAAATGCTGATCCTTTTAGTGTAATCTCCATTGCTTTGGCATCAATACTCCTATACAATTAAATTAACTGTTATACTAGGGTTTCTGTAATTTTTGGTCTCGCAAATTTGTTTTCATTGGTCACTTCCTACTTTCCCAAACCTATTCTCACCCTTCAGTTGAAAGCATTTGGAAATTCCCACTCATATCATATCATGGGACAACATGACCTTGAGGAATAATTTTCTCTCTCTCTCTCTCTCTCTCTCTCTCTCTCTCTCTCTCTCTCTCTTTGGTTACACATGGCAGCAGAATCCATTTTGATATAATTACACCAACATGGAATATATCTTAATCTAGCTAGGATCCCATTCTTGGGGATGGATATTAATGGGATTCTTTTTCTTTTTCCTTCTTTTCTCTTTTTCTCCTAGTGCTGGGAATGAAACCCAGGCCTTGTGCACACCAGGCAAGCACTCACCATCACTGAGCGAGGTCCCCAGCCCTTAAGAATAAATTATTTTGAAATAACAGCACAACACATAGTTTTTCTTGTCCTTTTCTAAAGAAATGCCTGTGAGTCTTATGACATCAGTGAAATATTCCACTTAGAAACGAGAGCTGTTTGCACCCTCCATTGTATAAAATATGAACTCTGAGACCTCAGCTTCTCACTGTGCTCACGTCATTCTTTTCTGTTCCTTCTTTCTTCCTTCTTTTCCTTTTTCTTCCTTCCTCTCTTCCTTTTCCCCTGCAGCCCATGGCCTTGTGCAGGGTAAACGTATGCTCCACTGGGAGCTGCGTCCTGGCTCCCACCTCTGTTTCCCACATCACGACCTTCACTGTTCTTCCTGGGACGTCCACACACCAGGCTGCTCTCTAACTGGTCACTGGGTGGTTTCCCTCTTTAGGATCCTGTTCTCTATTCAGCTCCACACACTGTCTACCATCTGGAAAAAATTATCTGATATGTTTCCAAGCAGTCTATGTGGAGAGACACACTGGACAAACAGATTGATTCAGTATGGCCTGAGTGTCAGGGAATACCTTAAATATGTTAAAGCATAATCTTAAATGAGGTAAATTTTATTGCCATGGAAAATATTTCTTGGCATGTTCTGGCTCCACTCATTGAAGGGTGGGAGGTTTTCTTCTATGTGTGGGAGGGTGTATGCACTGGGTTTCTGGAGGGGTTGATGGACTTTAGATTGTTTTGTTGAATTATCTTCCTGTTGCTACTTAGAATCCTCTAACACTGTCTACAAAAACGACTCTTCCTGTTGCTCCAAGGGGATTCCGGTTTTCTAAGTTTTATCATAACCATGAATGAATGATATCATCCCATATCATCCCCTTTACCCTCAGGAATCAATTTGACCTTGATGACCTTTTGCACAGGAGAGCCTGAACTCCAGCCCACTCATGTGATTCAGAATCAACCCTATTCCCATTCAAAGCCACATGTCCTCCACATCTCTTAATCAGCTGGAACCTCATTGGAGTCACTTTTTAATACAGTGTGTGAAACCAACTTGCATAACAGATTAATTATGAATGATGTCATCAATTGTCAGAACACAAGTTAAAATTGAAAGTAGCAAGTCCTTTGTCCCTTGGATCATTGCATTAAGTAGCTATTTCTATGTTAAAGTCATCCTAAAGCCAAATGGTTTAAAATAATACCATGCTCTGGATGGGGTTGTGGCTCAGTGATAGACAGCTCATCTGGCATGTGTGAGGCCCTGAGTTCGATCCTCAGCACCACATAAAAATAAATAAATAGAATAAAGGCATTGTGTCCAACTACACCTAAATATATATATATATATATATATATATATATATATATATATATATAAAATTATTTTTTAAATAACACCATGCTCATCAAGTGGAAGCACAGGATAGAGGATGGAGGGTGGAGGGTGGAGGGTGGAGGATGGAGAGTGGAGGATGGAGGGCCGCCCTGAGCTTGGCTAGTCCTCTGAGTCTGTACTCCGCTATGAAGTCTGCATTGTATTTCCAAAGCTCACTTGTGATGTGGTGGGCAAACACAGTGTAGCTCTGTCTAGAAATCATTGAGAGTCAGTGTACTCCATTTGTACATGTAGGGTTAATCTCCTAGTTTACAAGAAAAAAAAACTTAATTTATTAATGTAAACTAATTTAATGTAATTCTACTGTTCCTGTAGCTTTATGTGACCCTTTGCTTTCATCCCAGTTAAAAAAGACAGTCCCACCCTTATCATTAAGTGTGACTAGCCTCACGTGCCCTATATTGTAACCTGAGGTATACACTGCTTGATTTTTTAGCTAATTTATTAGAGAATAAATGACATATAATAACCTACACAGTGTTAAATTTTCTGAGTTACAAGAGCTCCACAACAATGAAGATTATGCACAGCATGATTCCATTTGTGTGCAATTCAATAAAGTGCTCAATAAGGTTTAAATGACTTGCTATATAATTGTTAAAATCTGATGTCCTTGATCCATCCTGTGGCTAGATCTGGAGGTCATTGTGTTAAGTGAAATAAGCCAGGCACAGAAAGACAAGTACTATAGGATCTCAAGCAAATGAATAGAATCTACAAAAGTTGATCTCAGAAGCACAAAGAAAATGATGGTTTCCAGAGACTGAGAAGAGTAAATGGGTTTCAGGTATGGGGAAAGGTTGGCCAATGAGTACTAAGTTAGAGTTGGATAGGAGAAAGGAGTTCTCGTGTTCTATTGCATAGTAGAACATTATTATAAAGATAATGTGGTATCTTCTCAAAATAAGAAATACAAAGGGCCAAGAAATATGTGAAAAACAGTTCAACTTCCCTAGCAATTAGGGAAATGCACACCAAAACTACATCGAGGTTTCATCTCCAGTCAGAATGGCAATTATCAATAAAAAATAAAAGCTGGTGAGGGTGTGGGGAAAGTGTACACTCATATGGCGTTGGTGAGATTGCAACTTAGTACAATCACTCTGTAAATCAGTATGGTAATTCCTCAAGACTAGGAATGGAAACACTATATGACCTAGTTCTCCATGATATTTATCCAAAAGAACTAAAATCAGCATACTATAGTGATATAAGTACATCAATGTTCATAACAACGTAATTCACAATAACCTAGCTACCAGGAACCTGTCAACAGACTAATGGATAAAGAAAACATACTATATATACATGATGGAGTTTTACTCTGCAATGAAGAGGAATGAAATTATGAGACTTTTTGGCAAATGGATGGAACTGGAGAACATCATGCTGAGGGAAATAAGCCAGACGCAGACAGACAGACAGTCAAGGGTCAATTGTTCTCTCGTATGCAGAATTTAGAGCAAACTAAGAAGAGTAAAGGAGGGGTGAAATTATAGTTTATATTTTAAGTGTCCTTTGAAAGCTCACATACTAAACAAAGCAAAAAAAAAAAAATAGAGGAGAAATATTTAGGTTGTGAGATCCTTAGCCTAATGCCTAATTAGGGATTAATGGGCAGTAACTGTAGGCAGGTAGGATGTGAGTGGAGGGTGAGTCACCACCCTTCTTCAGGGTGTATATTTTGTCCCTGGTGAGGAAGACAATCTCTGCTTCCTGATTGTCATGTCCTGAGTTGCTTTCTTCCATCCCACTCTTCCACCATGATGTTCTGCCTCTCCTCAGGCCCAGAGTTAATGGAGTCAACCATCTATGGACTGAGACCAATGAAATCATGAGCTCCAAGTGAACTTTTCCTCCTCTAAAATTGTTCTTGTCAGGTCTTTTGGTTATAGCTGCAAAATGACTAATTGAAATAGGTGACTTCATTATAATAGAAAGAAGATCTGTGGACTGTGGGTGGAGGAGGAAGGTTCAATGGGAAAGGAGAGCAAGGGTGGAATGGAATTGACCAAGTTACACTATGAATGTTTATGAACATGTCACAGTGAATCTCACCTGTATGCATACAAACAAAGCATGAATTTTTAAAACAATAAATAAATATAAAGTAGACCAGTAGAGTATGGTAAGGAGAAGGAGGGGAGGGAAAGGAAAATAGTGGAGACTGAAGTAGAGCAAATAAACTTCCATGTATGTATAATTATGTCAAAATGAATCCAAATACCATGTATAACATGTACTAAAAAATATTAAAAAGAAATTAATGTGGAGAAATTACTAATGGCACCACATACAATGAATCATAAGAAAACAATGATCAATAATTATTTGCCCACAAACTGGAAAATTTTAAAAAAATCAATAAATCCCTAGATGCATATAATTTCCCATTGCTGAATCAGAAAGAAATAGAAAACAAATATGCCTGATAATGACTGAGAATAGAAGTCTCCTAAAGAAGAAAAGCTCAGAACCCAATATCTTCACTGATAACTCCTAGCAAACATTTGAAGAACTAATAGCAAGCCTGCTCAGACTTTTACGAAAAGTTGAAGACACAGGAACTCCTCCAAACTCACTTTACGTGGCCATCATCATTCTGACACCAAAACCAGATAAAGACATAGAAAACTATAGGGCGATATCCCTGGTGAATGTACATGTGAAAATCCTCAATAAAATACCAGCGAACAAAATCCAACAGTACATCAAAAAGATTCTACCACACAATTGTGTGAGATTTATCCCAGGGATGTGAGGATGGTTCGACATATGCAAATCAACAAATGTGAAAATCACCTCAACAGAATGAAGGACAAAACTACCTCATCAACTCCATGGATGCAAAAAGAGCATTGGATAAATCTCAACATCCCTTTGTAGTAAAAATTCTCAACCAATTGGTATAGAAGGAACATTCCTCAACACAATGAAAGCTATGTATTACAGAGCCAAGCTGACATCATGCTGATTGGGCAGAAGTTGAAAACTTTTCCTCTAGAACCTGAAACAAGAAAAGAATACCTCCTCTGACTACTCATTCATCCTAGTACAGAAAGTTCCAGCCAGAGCAAGTAGAAAACAGAAATAATCAGAGCATCCTGATTGGAAAAAGAGAAAGTCAAATTACCCATTTGCAATGATATATTTTAGAGTTTATTTTTAACTGACACAAAGATCTATATGTATGGGGTGTAGTTAAATTAATGTGCAGTGATCAAATGAGGGTTGCTAGCACTTCCTTCTCCTTAAACATTTATACTTTCCTTGCATGTCAAGCCAAAATATCTATTAAGCACCTTTGTTCAAGGCAGGGAGTCCCTGCTCTTGTGCAATTTCTATTCTGTTATGGACTGAATGTATCTGTCTCCTCTAAAATTCTTACGTGGAAGTCCTAACTCCCAATGAGATCACTTAACCATTCTAAGCCCCAACTGCACGATTGTAGAATAAGGTTCTTAATAGCGTGAACACAAAGAATGGCCTGTAATAAAGATTGAAATGAGTTTTGTAAGTCACTAATCTTAGGACAATGTGCATTAAATGATCTAAAGATATCTCTTTGAATTACCAAATGCTGAATAAATACATGACCAAATGACAGATTTGACTCATGTTATAAACATGATATTTTTGCTTGTTTTGGAGGGAGATATCACAAAGCCAAGGATTGCAGAAGTCTTGGTTTTGTGTTTAGGGATCACAGCTCACTCCCTAGTTGAAGAGAGGAGTAAGAAAGTGAACAGAGATATCAGGCCTGGTCGTCTCCATACGTGTCACATGGGTTTAGGGACCCACGTTACCTAATCAAGACAGCATCATCCAAATTAGACCTTAGAGAAAATGTCAAGTCAGGGCTGAAATTGGTGTTAGGAGATTAGCTCTCTGGAAGGCAGAAGAGTTTGTGGAGAATCATAACAAAGCCTGATCCCCCTGAGATACAATTTGTTTGTCTTGAGAATACAGAATCAGCAAGAAAATTCCCACAGGGAAATAATGTGCTCAGGGTTGGAACAAGAGAGAAATGTGCCTAATGAGCAGGCACACAGAGCTGTAAATATCGCCCCTTCCTTTCTCCCTTGGCGTGTGTGACCTTGTTCTGAATGGGAGGTGGCTGTTTGTCTTGGAGTCCTGTATTGGGCTCTGGGACTGCTGCTTGAACCCTCCTGCTGCCTTGTCCATCCACATGGCTTCAGGCTCCATGGCCAACCATGCAGGGAGGGATTTGAATTTCCACACAGTTAGTGACAAATTCCATTGAGAAAACACATCCAGGTGAGTCTTGGCTCCCAGAAGGTGCTGCAGGAAGATGCTGAGAGACTGGAAGCCAAGAACGTATACCTAAGGTGGCTGAGAGCCAGCCCAGCCCAGCGCTGAGAGGATGGGGTGGTTGCTTACTGGTTTGTCTGATTAACTGGTTGATGTATTTATTCACCATGCAAAACAGAGAAGTGAGCCCTGAACTCAGCAATACAAAGGTCATTGTAGACAGTGAGGTGATGGCCCCAGAAGTCGTGTTAGAAGTAGGAATGAGCGGACTGAAGTGGTTTTCAGTGTAAGTAGGGTATGTGCCCATTAGGTGGAAAAGAGGAGAGTGCACTACCTGTAGAGAGAGAGTGTAGCGAAGGCACTTTCATCTCTGTGATGGGGCATCATTTTGATTGGCATATGATTATCTCCTGCCCGTTTTTACAGTTACCAGAATTTCAATGGAATTTTCCTGTTTGGTGTTGTTTTTTTGACTTTGAGAGTGATATATTTCAGCCATAATCATTTTTAAAATTTTATTTAGTGACAACTTCCTATCATCTATTTCTGAGTTTCTTGACTTGTACAAGATGATTTTAAACTTTATGTATAGTGTTCTTGGTGTTCCTCTAAACTGTGCTCTTTAATTTCATATTGTGGTCTTAAATTCCTCTGAATTTTTGTAAGGTATGTGAGGTAATGGACCAACCTCTTTTTCTTCCAGCTAAATAGTCATTTATGCCAACTTTCATTCAACCAGTCAAGCTTTTCCAACAAAATTGAAATATAATCTTATCCTGTGCTGAATGTTCTTATACAGAGAGGCAGGATTCCTTGTTCATTCAACAAAGAGCAACTGAATATCTCTACATGCCTCAATATTCAGGGAATATTCTTTTATATTTTCTTATGTTTATATTCTCACCAATATAACTTTACATCTATCATGACAGCATTAAAATGTTGCTTCTATAGATCTTCTTTCCTTTGATGCTGCGCTCAATTTTGTTTAATTCAGTTGTTTTAAAACTACTAAATTTAACCTGGTTTTATTCTCCTGACATGCATTTTATTTCACAACTCCGCCTCTTCTTTGGTTTTGTTGAAGATAATGCAGACATATCCACATACAGATGTAAAAAGAAAGAGGTGAACCAAGCCAGTAAGTCTCATTTCAACCTTGCATCCAAATGTCCAGACAGAGTTCAGTGTGGTCAATGTGTGTGTGTGTGACTGAATGCCCTCAGCATGACTCACAGGCAGGACTGGACTCTGTGCTGAAGGACAGACTCCTTGTAGAGTGTGGGGGGGTTTATAGACTGTCATCTGGGGCAGCCTTGGTCAGGTGAAGGTCACAACCAGGACTAGGCGGGCCCACTGGATTTGCTCAGAGTTCAAAACTGAAAGCCAAGGAATAATCCAGAAAAGAAAATGGAAGGGAGGGGCACTTCTGCCTCACAGGCTACTGTCCAACTGGAGTCGTTCTGGGTCTGGCTTATTTCACAGATGGACAAATACCAATTGGTTTTCACTGTGAGATCTAAAGAGTTGATCTCATAGAAGGAGAGAATAGAATCATCAGTTCCAGAGATTGGGGAGAGGAAAGATACAAAAATGGGGAGTCTGAGCAGCCAGGAGAAATAAATTTGGCAATTTTATCACATAGTTAACAATGATACATCGTATATCTCCAAACAGCTACAAGAGAGGGTTTTGAATAATCTAAGCACAATGAAATTGCAAATATCTGAGGTGGTGGATATACTCATGGCCCTGAATTGATTGTTACAGGATGTGACATATATTGGAACTTCATATTTTACCCCATGAACTTCTGTAATTATTATGTGTCAATGAAAGATGAAATGAAATACAAACACCCCAATTAGTCAACTCAATATCTAATGGCACAGGAAAACATGACCTCTACTATTTCATACAAAAACTGCACATTCATTGTTCTTCATGCACTTCTTTTCTGTTATTTGACCAGATTTTCTGTATTTCCTCCTTTCTCTCTTCTTGCTGTGCTGGGATTGAACCCAGGCTGTCACGCAGATGAATCAAGTGCTCCACCACTGAGCTTTATCTGATGCCTGATGTGTTTTTGTTCTGTTTTGGTATTTCTCTATGAAGCAAGCCAAAGACCCCCATGCAGGAGACCCTTACCATAATTAAGCAGAAACCCCCACCATATTTGTGACATGTAAGTTCCCCTTCTTTTCAGAAAGCTTCTTACATAGGATGTCAGGGAAAACTTCTGCATGCAGAGGATATTGTGCTTAATAATTTTCTCTTTGTGTAAATACCAGGTTTGCAGAAAAAAAAAAACTTGTGGGACCTCTGGTCTAGAGGATGGAACAAAAGCACTTGTCATTAAAAACGTCCAAGACCCTCATCCCACTTGGAATAAAGTTCAAAGAATTTCCAAAATCTTTGTCCAGAGAATGTTTTAGGCAAGAGCCCTCTAGGACTATGGCAGTCAATAGTCAATAAAACTGCTTCCTGAAAATTCCTTGGGTGACCATGTACTCCTTCCTGCTGATCTGTCCTATGTGGACATCTGCTTAATCTCCACCATCATCCCAAAGATGCTGGTGGACCTCCAGACACAGATCAAGGTCATTACCGATGAAGGCTGCATCATACAGATTTATGTGTTTTTTACTTTATTTGTAGTGTTGGACAACTTTCTCTGACCCACATCATCTAAACACAGAGTAGAAAATAGCTCTAGCAAAAGGAAGATCAAATAGGTCACGTGTTGGGGATATTCATAAGCTGGAACTTTTGGGTACCTTTTGCACACCTATGTAAAGAAAGATGATTTCATATCAACAGCTTAAACAAGGCCCATACCTTTCTAATAATGTGATGGGGAGTGAGAAGAACAAAGTATGTTGTGTATTTAAAGCAGGGTGGTGGTGGTGGTGGTGGTGGTGGTGTGTGTGTGCGTGTGTGTGTGTGTGTGTGTGTGTGTGTGTGTGTTTATGTGTGTTTGTCCTTAGGGCTCAGAAGAGGTTTGACCAAGAGGGACCTCGGCTCAGTATTATTGCTAGGGGCAGATGAGTTAAACCACAAAACAACAACATCTGAGTCTCCTGCTGTCCTGAACCTCAACAGCACCGAGGCCCCTCTGTTCTTCATTATTCTCTGACACCCACTCACGTCCCTCTCCCTCCTGCTCATTCTGCTCATCACACTGGCTGCTGCTGACCCTGAACATCTGAATCAAGCACCTCCCCTGGGGCCTTCACTGTGTACCCCTCTTGCCAGGCACACATTTCTGCACACTGGGGGTTTCTTTGCAAGTGTCACCTCTTGTCTTGCCTGAAGCTCCAGGACAAAATAATGCTCCTTCTCTACTTTCTCCTTCAAACATGCTTTTGATTTTCCTTCATAGTAACTATTAATGCATGACACATCACACGACGGTTTCCCTTCCCTATTTACCTTTGCTTTCCTTGGCTTGTATTGTTCCTCCCTTTTTAGATTTAAGAAAACTTCTTTTTTCAGAACTGATGATTCACTGTCGGAACAGTGCCTGCAACGTCATCATCACTACATTTTATTTCTCAAATGCACCAAAGAAATTCAAATCCATAATCCCTTGGGGGAAAAGCTGAGAGTCAGACAAATGTTCCAGTTCAGAGAGGACAAGGGTCCTGTGAAGGAGAGCAGAGTCACACAGAGAACAGAAATTTACATCTTGCCTATAGAACATGAAGGACAGCATTTCTTCCAGGTCCGAATTGCATAATTGTGTCATGTCCTTTTTTTTCTTTTCTTATTAGTTTCATCAACCAAATGGGTCCAGAGAATGACACCCAAATTTCAGAATTCCTTCTTCTGGGATTTTCAGAGAACCCAGAACTGCAGCCCCTCGTCTTTGGCCTCTTCCTGTCCATGTACCTGGTCACTGTGCTGGGGAACCTGCTCATCATCCTGGCCACCATCTCAGACTCCCACCTGCACACGCCCATGTACTTCTTCCTCTCCAACCTGTCCTTTGTGGACATCTGCTTCACCTCCACCACCATCCCCAAGATGCTGGTGAACATCCAGACACAGAGCAAGGCCATTACCTATGCAGGTTGCATCACTCAGATTAATTTTTTTACATTATTTGTAGTGTTGGACAACTTCCTCCTGGCTGTGATGGCCTATGACCGCTTTGTGGCCATCTGTCACCCCCTGAACTACACAGTTATCATGAATCCCCATCTCTGTGGCTTGCTGGTGCTGGCATCCTGGATCACGAGTGCCCTGAATTCCTTATTACAAAGCTTGATGGTGTTGCGGTTGTCCTTTTGTTCAAACTTGGAAATCCCACACTTCTTCTGTGAAATTATCCAGGTGGTCCACCTTGCCTGCTCTGACACCTTTCTCAATGACCTGGTGATGTACCTGGCAGCTGTGCTGCTGGCTGGCTGTGCCTTTGCTGGTATCCTTTACTCCTACTCCAAGATCGTGTCCTCCATCCGTGCAATCTCATCAGCTCAGGGCAAGTACAAAGCCTTCTCCACCTGTGCATCTCACCTCTCCGTGGTCTCCTTATTCTACGGCACAGGCCTTGGTGTGTATCTTAGCTCTACTGTCACACAAAACTCACACTCCAATGCAGCAGCCTCTATATATTAGAGTCATCTGCTGGGGATTTAGGAAAAACAAACAAACAAACAAACAAAAAACCAACTCTGAACTAAAACTAAAAACAGACCAATGCCAGGACCTCATGTTAAACCAATTAGATCAGAATCCCTGGGGGTAGAAAGATAGGCTTCAACATTTTTAAAGAGCTCCCTTGGTGATGCTAATAAGCAGCTAGGATTAAGTTCTGCAGGATATGAGGTGCACAGAGGTGAAAAAGTCAAGCATCTACCTCATGGGTGAAAGTAAAGAGGTAAGTTCTTAGAAGCAGCTCTGGAACAGGCAACATTTCATATTTGGTTGGCATGACTATTGTCAAAGTAGGATTTGGAGGACATAAGTTGCCTAGTTGATATTATAGTTAGTAATGAAGCGAGAAAGTTAGAGGGGAGTAACCCAAAGCTTCCCATTCCTTGTTAGTTGGCTGCTTTGGACATCCCTATATCCGCTCCTTTGGTTATCTGACAAGTAGTACTTGCCTTCTCTCTAGCACCTAGCAAGGACAGCAGTTACTTAAAACTTATCAAAATTTAGGTTTATTTGCATTGATTTGAATCTTTAGGATAGGAAGAAGAATGAACATTTTTTTTGATAAATACAACTACCACTATGGTACAAAGAGAGCAAAGCTCCCACTCAATATAATCTCTGCCTTTTAGAGCTGGAAGGAACTTTTAGACTGTATTTCCACTAGACTTGTAGAAGAATTAAGAGTAGTGAGGCCATAATTAACTAGACCAACTACTTTAAAATCCTGTGGGGCAAATTTATTGTATCTTATTGTTCCTGACAAGACTTGGAAAAGTAGGAAAGATATTCTGCATCAGTTTGTAGTTGATTAAAAATCTTTTATATTAGGGCAAAGATTGAAAACATGTTTGGCCACTAGCAATCAAGCCATAGGCTTTATTTTGTACATTTTCTTAATTGTACAATGAACTAACCTCATGAAAAAAAATTGTTCTTTTGATAGGGTATAAATAAATACATTGTGTCTAACTGAAATATAATTTTCTTTAAGATAATTTGAAGAAAATATTGAGAAAAGTTCCTCGTTGCACATGTTATAAAATGTTTTTTCTTACCCTTTCTTATGGTAAATTCTATACATTTTCACTTATTTGTTTTTTCTTACCCTTTCTTATGGTAAACTATATATATTTTCACTTATTTGTTTACAGTGTTCTCCTTTGACCAGTTATTGTTTAGTCTTACATTTAAATTTCTAATTGCTTAAAGAATGTGTTTTATGGGGAGAAAACTCTTCGAAGTCAGTTATGCCATTCCTCACACAAATGTGCTGAAATCTATAAAAAGACTATGTCATCCCTTTGTTTACTCGGAGAGGGCACTGAGCACTTCTCACAGACTTTCTAGTAAACAAAAGGTGACTATTCTTTTTTTAAAAAAATAACATAAAACAAATATAACTCTTCCTTCTGTCTATATTTTGTAATTAGTTTACTTTATGATAAAGTTCTAATGAAATGTAAATTGTTTCAGCAAAATTCCACTTTTCAGGGGCTGGGTTGTGGCTTACTGGTAGAGCACTTGCTTAGCATGTGTGAGGCACTGGGTTTGATTCTTAGCGCCACATATAAATAAATAAATGAAAGGTCTATTGACAACTAAAATAATATTTTTTTAAAAAATTCTGCTTTTCATTTCATGCCTTTGTGTAAACCTGTTAAAAATGAGCATTTCACTAATATCTAATATGCAGTGTAAAATTTAATGTTGTTTGACATTAAATAAATGTAAATTTTCTCAAGTAAAAAAATAATTTAATACATGATAAATGTGACATTTCAAACTTGTGCAAAGAAAGCATTACTCATTGAATAATTTTAGAACAATTAACTAGGCATTTGGAAAACAAAATAAAACCTCTACTTCATTTCTTGTCTCAAAATAAAGTCCAGATGATTCAAAGATTTAAAGGAAAAACAAATAAAAATAATAATGAACCCATACATTTATAGTCATCCGATCCTTGACAAAGGTGACAAAAATGTACACTGGAGAAAAAAATAGCTTTTTTTTATATATACCAGGAATTGAACTCAGGAGCACTCAACCCACTGAGCCACATTCCCAGCCCTATTCTGTATTTTATTTAGAGACAGGGTCTCACTGAGTTGCTTAGCACCTCACTTTTTGCTGAGGCTGGCTTGGAACTTTCGATCCTCCTGCCTCAGCCTCTGAAGCCACTGGGATTACAGGTGTGCACCGAGGGCCCTGCTGAAAAGATAGCCTTTTTAACAAATGGTACTTGGAAGCTAGTTATTGCTATGTATAATGCAACTAGACTCTTACCTTTCAAACTGCACAAAAGTCAACTCAAAATAGATCAAAGACCTCAGAATTAGATCATAAACCATGCATCCCCTAGAAAAAAATGTAGGTTAATGCTCCAGCATACAGGCACAGGCTACAACTTTCTCAATAGGACCACTAAAACTCAGGAAATAATGCTGAGAGTTAATAAATGAAATGGCATCAAATTAAAAACCTGCCCGCCAAAACTAAGCAATTAGGAATGTGAAGAGAGAACCCACAGAATGGGAGAAAATCTTTGCTAGCTACTCTTATGACACAGGATTAATATCTAGAATATACAAAGAATTTGGAAACTATAAAAAATCCCAATTAATAAATGGGCAAATTCAACACACACACTTCTCAAAAGAAGAAATCCAAATGGCCAACAAATACATGAAAAATATTCAGCATCATTAACAGTTAGGGAAATGCAAATAAAAACTACACTGAGATGTCTTCTCACACCAGTCAGAAGGGGACTCATCAAGAATGCAAATAATAAATGCTGAGGAGGAAATGGAGAAAAATGAATATTTTTACACTACTGGTGGGATTCTAGATTATTACAACAACTATGGAGATCAGTATGGAAGTTTCTCAAAGTACTAGGCATAGAATCACCATATGACCTGCTATACCACTCCTCATTATTTGTCCTAAAATCAACATATTATAGTGCTACTCATGTTTATAGCAGCACAATTCACAATAGCCAAACCATGGAACCTAGGTGTACATCTACAGATTAACAGATAAAGAAAATGTTATACATACACAATGGAGTTTATTCACCCATAAAGAAAAATGACATTCTGTCATTTACAGAAAAATGAACAGAACTTTAGACCATTACGTTAAATGAAATATTCTAAATTCAGGTGAAGGGTTTTATGTTTTCTCTCATATGTGGAAGATAGTGAGGAAAAAGAAAAAGAAAGGTGGTGTGGTGGGGGGAAGGATCTAATGAAAATCAAAGGGAGATCAGTAGAGGAAAAGGACCAGGGGTGGGAAGGAAGTATTGGGCAGTGATATTGCTCAAATTCTATTGTCATATTTTGTGCATACAGGAATATGTAACAACAAATCTCATCATTATGTACAACTATAATGCACCAATTAAAAATGTGGGAAGAAAAAAAGTAATGAAAGTACTGGTAGAAGATATGAGTGACTGCTCTTTATAAACCCAGGGGCAGGGCTGGGGATATAGGTCAGTGGTAGAGTACTCGTCTTGCATGTGAGAGGCCCTGGGTCTGATGCCCAGCACCACAATCAAATAAAATAAACAGGAAGTTAACGAGATTGCAGCAAGTAAGTAAAAATTGAAATGCTCTTACCAGAGGGTAAGAGAACATGTTCTAGAAGAGCAGCCTGGGTTCAAATCCTGGTTCCACATACATATTAGCTTTATGACCTTGATAAAGTTACTTAATCCATCTAGGCCTCAGTTTTCCCATTTGTAAAACTATGATACCTACCTAATAGAGTGGACTAAGGAGAAGAATTATACTCAGAAATATTCTGGAATAATATAAACCAAAATAATATTAAAATGTAAATAGTTGTTATTTCAAGGTGATAGAATTGTGGGTGAATATTTTGATACTTTTAAAAAACTTATTTGTATTTTAAAAAGTGAATTAAAATGTTATTTCTCCCTGAGTATAGGCATAGGCATACAGTTGCAATTATGATCATAGACTCTGGAGCCCAACTTCTGAAGCTCTATTTCTAATTCTATTACCTGTGTGAGCTTAAGTACTTAGTCTTTATTTCAGTTTCTTCATCTGTAAAATGGAGATACTAATACTTCCATCATAGAATTAAATAGTTAATAATATAAGTGAAGTAATAAGAATAGTACCTGGCAGATAGTGTTGGATGAATGTTTTCAAATATTATTAAATATTTTCCTCTTTTATGTTCTTTCTCTTAAGATTCCTATTCTTTGGATGCCTATAATACAGTGGTCAACACACTAAGCTACAGTTACATGAGTGTAGCTCCTTATAGTTTAGTGCAGATGTTGGCAGACTATGGCTCATGGGTAGGCCACCCTCAAGCTAAGAATGGTGTTTACATTTTGAAAGCATTGTTTAAAAAGAAAGAAAGAAAGAATATGCAACATAGACCTTCAAATTTTAAAATATTTATTATGTGGCCCTTTGTATAAAAATTTTGCCCAACATTGGCTTAATACATTTCCCCTTTCAAATATATTTGCAATTTGAAATCACCACAGTATAGATAATAAGGAATAAATCTTTAAAGGAAGAAGGATGATTCTGGACAAGAAAGATTTTATTTCATTTTTTTGAATATTTGGGGAATTCCCAGCTCTCTAGTGAGATAATTTTTTCTACCAATGATTAAGAATCACTTCAGGGTGACTAACAGTGTGGTAGAATAAAACAGTTCCAAAGGTATTTAAACTTGAGACTGAATGGGATCTCAAAAGATTATTCTGTTTCTTCTGGACAATTCTGTCCTGATGATTTTGGCAATCCAACTTCCATGGGAAGCCAGGATCATATTGGTCCAGAATCAGCAAGTTTGCCAGGCTAAGTATCCAGTTCTTTGCCACAGACACTTGAGGTAGTGAGTGTGGGAGTAGGAAAGCTGACTCAGCAAGTCTTTCAGAGAAAGAAATTTGCAGGAAGTAAAATCATTAGAAACGTAAGGTTGTTAAAAAGCAACTGTTTTGAAAAGGAAGGCAGTTTTGAGCTATCTTTTTTTGTTTGTTTGAAAATAAATAGTGTTAACTACTTTAAAAAATCTCAGGGCAACTTTTACCTACTGTTTTAATCAACCTTGACCACCTTGTAGATTTTTCATTTGTTTTCATATGTATAAAAACAGCCACAGGCAAGAGAAGAGAGTAGGTCCTGCTTAGAGATAAGACATTCCTCTGAGGGCACTCAAGTGAGACTGTAGGAAGCTGACAGATGAAGTTGATGAGGAGGTAAGGGATACATTTTTTATTGAATCCAGGAGTCCCATCAGTGTGTAATATCAACAGCGTGGGCAGTGGAGGGTGACTTCCTTTCTGACCTTAATTGGGTCTGCTGAGATTCAAATATGAGTGGTCTAATGAGGATCTGTGAACCTCTGTGGCAGAGCAAGACAGGCAGGCACATTGGACACAACAGAACAGTCTTTAGTTGTAACATGGTAGGAGACAATTTAGACTACAGCACAGATTCTGCATGTGAACTTGACTTTTGGCCTAGCTCCTGAGTTCTAAATCCATTTTGGGGATGGTGAGCTCCAGAGTCTGTGCCTTTCCTCTGTGACCATTTTTTGTATTAAAAAGGTGGTGGTGGTGGTATTGCTGATACTGACCTTTTTTTTTTTTTTCCCAAGAAAGATCATTTAAAAAACAAATACCAGGGCTGGGGCTGGGGCTCAGTGGCAGATCTCTTGCCTAGCATGCATGAGGCACTGGGTTCTATCCTCAGCACCACATAAAAATAAACAAATAAAATAAAGGCGTTCTATCCATCTACTGCTACAATAAAATAAAAAATAAATACCATATAAAAATACCATTGTTTCAGAAAAGAAAAATATTTGTAAGGGAGATGTAATATGATAATATAAATTTGAAATTAAAATTAGAATTGTTTTAGCCTTCATAAAACACTCAGAAAGATGAAGACTTTAGAACAGTCTATAGGAAAAACTCTTTTTCACCATGTTCCTATGAGTTTGTTTCATCCTGTTTTCCTCTTTGTTCCTTCATCTTTTACTCTTTGCCTTTGGTCTTTCCCCCAGCCCTCAAATGTTTCCATATTTCAATCACACTTTCTTTTTCTTAATTTCATTACTTTAGTAGAGACTTGAGTCAACTATTGGAAGGCAGATGGGAGAAGCAAGTAGAGGAACAAGACACTCAGTCTGAGAAGCTAAGGTCCAGAAGGGCAGGAACTTTGTTTTGTTTTCCACTATATATAAAGGCTTGTAAGCCTGGAAACAGGGCCTTAGAATGCAGGTGCTTGATAAATGTTCATCGAATAAATGAATAAAATACAGGCAAGGTATATACATTTCTTTTGTAATGCTCCATAAATAACAGAAAGGTATTAGTCACTGCTCTTACTAGAAGTAATGAGCACATTTCAAAAAATCATTGCAGAAATAGAAGAAAAATCCCAATTAATAACATACCATCTTAACCTAGCCATTACTCACTTTTATTGTTATTTAAATATTTTATAATATGTAATTATAGCATATCTGAACTCAGAAAAATTTGGATGGAATATGAAACTTATTTTCAGAAGAACCAATTTCCTTTATGCACAAGAGATCACAAAAACAAACTTATACCTGTTACTTGATCTGAAGAAATGTTTTATAAAATGTCAGTGCAAGAGGGCATGTGGTATAAAACACAGAAGACATGCCCCATCTCTCTGTGTGGTCCTGGGGATTGAATCTTAGGCCTCAAACATGCTAAACAAGCTCTTTGCCACTGAGCTACAGCCCCATCCCCAAAGCATACATTCTCTTGCTTTCTTCTAAAGGGTTTCAATGTTCCCATCTGTAAAATGAGAAGACTGTGGCTCCATAGTCTCAAAGGCCTTCTTTAAGTATGGAACTTAGTGATTCCTAAAATAGATTTTGTTTTACATTATGATTGTAAAGCAATTTATATACCTAAATTTATATATTTTTATGTAATGGTAAACGTTAATGCAGACATAGGAATCACTTCCACGCAGAAGTAGACTTTACAAATGCACACAGGAGTCATTTCTAATTTTTTCAGTAACAATTTTTTTTAAACCTGGAGAAAAGCAGTAAGTAGTTTCACTTACTAGATAAACTGATTGTTAGTGACTCCATTCGCAAAGATAAATCTTCATCCTAAAAACCAACAAAACAAAGTTAATTCAAAGTGACAACAAATATAAGAAATCTAACCGGAAGATAAAACAGAATTGGTTCATTGATAGAGAAACAGGCTGGCCGGTGAGTAGCTTCCGCCCTGTCACGCCCTCAAAACCGGCCCAGTCACGCCAATCCCGGCACTCACAACGGTCTCTTACCGCCCTCTGCAGGGCTCTTCAAGTCGGGCTACTGAGGACTAAAGCAAGGCCGTAGGGGCGCAGGGACGATGAGGTCACATATGCGCGCGGCCCAAAGCAGGAAGTTAGTCTTCTCCACTTCCTCTCCTCGGTCCAGTTCAGGATTCCTGACGCGGAAGTAGAAGGCATCTATGTTAATCCTTGCTACTGTGTACAGTTCAGCTGAGTTGGGAGCTGACCGGTTTTTGTTTTTGTTTGAAAGCGTGCCTGGGTGTATTTGGTTTAAGCTCAACTCCTTGCCGAGCTTCCCCTGGGGGAATAAGGGGGATGAGAAGAGCCTCTGATGTGTCATTGCTGTGGTTTTTGAGTTAAGAAAGATGAAGCAGGGTTCAAACTCTCTACGCAAACTAAGGGGACTCGGTGCCCTTTTAGATTTTGTAATTTTAGAAGTAATACTTTTTAGGGTGTTGTACATGGGGTTAAGACAATGTGTATGAAGCATTTAGCTCTGGTTTTACAAAATATATTCGAGATTTCACTACCCTTCCCCATCACGTTAGTCGCATACTAGCGGTTTTCTTCTCAGTATGACTGAGAAATATTCAGTGTACATGAGGTAATGCATCTTACAGAAGTATCATGCGTTGTTCTTTATTATGAATTCTTGGCAGTGTTTTGCCGTTTCTTTTTTTTTGGGGGGGGGGTGTGCCATGTATAGCAACAGTGATTTCTGCTTTTCTGGAGGGATGAAAGTCCAATTAAGATCAGTAAGGGGAGAAATGCATTGTTCCAAAGAACTCCATATTTACTTATCTTGCTGTGTCAAAAGAAGATCAGCTGGAATGTGTTGCCTTAGGGCCTGTGATTAGCCATTTTCATTAGAAGCCCCTTAATAGGCCAATTGTAGAGAAGAAGGGAACATAAATCCTCTTCTTTTTTAAAAAATATTTTTTTTTAGTTGTAGTTGGACACAGTGCCTTTATTTTATTTATTTAATTTATTTTTATGTGGTGCTGAGGATTGAACCCAGTGCTCTGCCACTGAGCCACAAGCCCAGTCCCACTCCTCTTCTTTTATTTCTTGGACCTCACAAGTTACAAGTACAGAGATTTTCAGTATGTTAAGTTTGGACATTAGCCCTTAATATATGGTTTTGAGAAATTGAATCAGTTTGAGAGAGAAATTGAAGACAATTATGAAATATTTATTATTTTTGTAATTTGTTGATTGAGGAAGTTAATAACAGGCTGTGTGAGTCACTATGACAAAGTACATGAGAAAAACAACTTAAAGGAGGAAAGATTTGTTTTGTTCATTGTTTCAGAGGTAAACCATGATCACTTGGCTCCATCACTGTGGGCTTGGAGTGAGGCAGAACATCATGACTGGGAGCACCTAGTGGAGAATAATTGCTCCTTAGAGCAGAGGAGGGTCTTGGAACAAAAATATGTCCTTCAAAAATACCCTTCCCCACACTGACTTATGTCTTCCAGCTAGGTCCTACCTCCTGAAGTTTCCACTATCTTCCAGAAACTGCCACCAGCTGGAGACCAACCCTTTAACACATGGGCCTTTGCTGGGGGTTCCAGATCCAAATTGTAACAGGCTGTTTATTCACCTTGCTAGATATTATATGAGTACTTGACTGGAGAAGAGCTGCTAATGTAAAAATTATTGGTATTTTTGAAGTCTGATATTTTTTGTGTTATAAATTGAAAAATAAAGGTAACACAGTTTCCATTGCATAATTCACCCCTAGACCAGTTTAATTTGTTTACATTTTTTGTCTGATTGCAAAATAACACATACTCATTAAATAAATCATAATATTTCTGAAATGATAGAGCCCCCATTAATCTTTCAGAAATGTAATTTCACTTTTTCCTTTTGCTGTATGTATTACCGTTTCTTTCCTTTAAAAGTATAATCCATTCTTATGCAGTTTACCACTGAGAATATCTTGGATATTTTTAATTGCATTAGGTATGCTACGATTTTTTTTAGCACCTGTATGGTAACATAGCATACCACAATTTGTTAAATAATTTTACTATTGGTGGGCATTTGGGGTTCTTTTTGCTATAGCAAATGTTAGGATGGGCATACTTTTTTATAACAATATTGTTATATTTTTGTCCTTTTTTTCCCTTTGTTTAATTCTAAAGAAGTGGAAATGTTGAGTTAAAAGATGAACATTTAAAATTGTGATAGATGGGGCTAAATTATCCTCCAATAATAGTATTTGAGACTTTCCTGTTTTCTCATATGTTCACTAATGGTCAGTACTGTTAATTACTATTGATTTTCGGTTTAGCAGAGAACTGCTCATTCAATTTTTGAGGTCACTATTTCATATTAGTGTTGTAATCCAGTTCATATTTCAGTTCTGTAATAATAAATTATTATCAAGTGATTCATTTCAACAATAAATATTTTAAGTTAAAGATTTGAGGGAAAACTATTTATGATGGGTAGATATCAGGAATATGAACCTTTCTGAAAGAAAGGACAGCTTAAGCAAAGATAGGGGGACTAGAATGGGTTCTGAGATCTGAGAGGTGATGATGCTAGGCAGTGAGTTTGATTGAAGATAATAGAAGAGATAGCTGGAAAAGTAGTTTGAACTAAGTGGTGGGGGCTTCGAAGGTGGAGTCTATTTTTTTCTGAGAGGGAACTGAAAAGGTCTTTAATCACAGAATGAGGGACATAATCAGATCTTTCTTTTACAAATATCAGTATTGTGGCAATTTTGAGTGACTGGTGTAAGAAGCAAGTTAGTTAGCTGGTATGGCTTGTGGAAGAGAATATGAAGACTTAAGAGCATGAGAACAGAAAAAAGTAGAGAGATTGGAGTTCAGAGATGAAGCTGAATCTACATGATTTGATGACGGTTGAGGAAGAGGAAGAAAGCAAAGTTCACTTAGATTTTTATCATGGGTGACTCTCTTAAGTTTCACTGAGAGATGAAATTACTTGTGAAAGATTTGTTACTTTTTAAAGACTCAGCATTTATTTTCTCTTATTTTTGAATTGCTGTTAGAATTTCTGCTGAATGTTCTGTGCCTTGTTCAGCTCTGTTTATGTTAGTAGTACTTCAACTTGTACATACTATCAATAAAAAAGTTCACAAATAGTAATTTATACCTGTCTTACAGTACCATTATGTTGTATACATTATACAGCATGTAGAAGTGTACATTTTCAAAGGCTAAGACACGAATACATTAGAGTTTTAGTATTTTTCCCCCTACATTCCATTGGATTATCTTGCACCCTCTGAGGAAATGTTGGTCTGATATCTAGCTGACAGTGTTCTGTCCCATTCTCCAGTAGAGGTCACCTTTGAGCATGGAAGAGAGAACAGGCTGTTGAGCTGTGAAAGGTAGTCTTTATTCCTGAGTTAGAAGAAGGATTTTATTTCTGAATTTCTAAATTAATGCATTTTTGGAAGAAATGTTGTTATAGAATAGTATGTGGAGTTATGGAGAACTGAAGAATAGTAAGCTCAGTTGAGTTTAGATTTGTTTTTATTGTTTGATGTTTGCTTTGAGAATGCTTTGCCTTTTGAGTTTGAATGTTACTCGAGTCTATAGTTTTAGACTTTTCCTAGTTCTTTTGAGAATCTGTAGACTATGTGAGCCACAGGAATGTTTCTAGCATGTAGGCACAATCTAAGTTTTTGTTCAAATTGGAGTAATTGAAAAACACATACAAAGAGGTTTTCATTGAAATTGATCCTAAAAGCAGTATGTTAAGCAAGAATTTTAGTGGTGGGTTGGAATTATCTATCTTTATTTTCTATTTTATGCATAATTGAGAGAAGGGGCAAAGGGACATGCCTCCTCTAAGTAAGATACCGATGTAAGGAATTAGAAATCAAGAACTAAATTTGTTGCAGCCATATATTCTATTTAAAAAAAAATACTGCTTAAGCCTATATAACAGCTTGTCTCATGGAAGAGAGAACACTGGAGTAGGTTACACTTTCTTGCTATAGCAAGCTCAAATTGTATCAGACAGTTTCAGTAATCTGTCATAGAGTGTTGCTTGCAAGCAGTCATATATTCTAAAAAAGAGAAAGTAGTTTTTTAAAAAAAAATCTATGTGTTGTATGATTCAGAACTTAAGTAGTTTAGGAACAAATCTATGTGTTGTATGATTCAGAACTTAAGTAGTTTATAGGAACAAATCCTCTGATAGATTAAGAAATAGAAGAACGATTTTCTCTTGCTTTCCTAATAAAATATTTCCTGTGAATGAAGGTGCTCATTTAATAGGGACCTATGATTATAATCATATATAAGTTCGTAGTTATTAAGGTTTTATGGGGCTCGGGATGTGGCTCAAGTGGTAGCATACTTCCCTGGCATGTGTGAGGCACTGAGTTCTATCCTCCGCACTACATAAAAAATAAAATAAAATAAAATAAAAATACTGTGTCCACCTAAAACTAAAAAAAATAAACAATAAATATTAAAAAAAGGTTTTAATCCCATGATAGAAGCTGAAAGTGTTGTCAAACAGGTGTAGACAGTCCTGGGTTAGTCTTGTGTAATATGGTGATGGGGTAGAGGAAAATGGTAAAAATTACATTTGAATGTTTATATAAAGCTGGGCACATTGGCTTATGCCTATAGTCCCAGCTATTTGGGAAGCTGAGGCAGGAGGATCACTTGAACTTGGGAATTTGAGCAATATAGAGAGGTCTCATTGTGGAGTGTTTGGATTAATTATCACAACTAGATTTTGTGTGTATTTATGTGAATGTGTGCTAGAGATTGAAAACCCAGGGCCTCATACATGCTAAGCAGGTACTGTATAACTGAAGTACACACCCAGTTCCCTAACTGCATATTTTTGAACATAAAAATTGTTTTAAATTTTTGCATTACAACCAAGGGGACAATCAGGTAAAGTGAATGAGATGGATATTAGAATCAGGAGCTGTTGACCAGAGGTCTTTATATGGTAAGAATTAAAGCTATAAAGCCTGCATGGATTTCAAGGATAGCATAAATCCAGTAAAATATATTTAGCTAGAAATCAGATAATCTGAGGTATCGGCTTTCAGGGCTGGATTTAGAAGTTGAAAACAGGAGACCAGAGGCAAAGAAGCCTGGTATCTAAGGGCAGGGAAAGATCAAATACTTGGGAAGTTGGAAGACAAGGCAGAAATGAAAATGTCATTTATTAGGAATAAACCAAAGGTTTAGAAACCAGGAGGACAAAGTAGAGATGGAGAAGGACTCCTGGTTTTGGGTAGAGAAGGCAAATAAGATCAAATAGAGAAAGAAAAAAAAAAACAAGAATAATTCTAGGGCAGTGATGGTGCCATCACATTCTTCTTTATGTTAAAAATGATAGCAGCCCTGGGTTCACAGATAACTAACAGAAGCAGTGAGCTAGGGAGTGAAGAGTGCTGAATTATTACCATTAGCACCAGGAGAGCTAAAAGTATAGGTATTTTCTTATAAAAAGGACCGTGATGCTTGTAGGATGATAATATGGTCATTTAGTTACTTAATGCAGATATTTGTGTAATATTATATGTGTTATTTTATGCAGCTTTCCAAAAGATTTGGGATACCTGACCATTATGGCATCAAGAAACCTCTGGTATATGAGAAGTAACCTTTTCTTTGGTTCAAGATGTTGGATGATTCGCTATTCAGCTGAAATCCTCAAATAAGTTTCATTTAGGCTTTTTGGTGTGACATGTAATAATGGAGACAAAGAGCCTTTGGAGAATGAGGACCTATTGAACAACTTACTTACTATGGGGGTTGATATTGACATGGCAAAGAAACGACAGCCTGGAGTTTTTAATAGAATGGTTACTAATGAGCAGGACCTAAAGATGTTCCTTTTGTCCAAAGGAGCTAGCAAAGAAGTGATTGCTAGCATCATATCAAGATATCCACGAGCTATAACACGCACTTCTGAAAGTCTTTCAAAACGTTGGGATCTGTGGAGAAAGATTATGACATCAGACCTTGAAATTGTAAATATTTTGGAACGTTCTCCTGAATCCTTTTTTCGGTCCAATAATAATATAAATTTAGAAAATAATATAAAGTTCCTCTACTCAGTTGGATTGTCCCAGAAATGCCTATGTCGATTATTAGCCAATGCCCCTCGCACCTTTTCTAATAGTCTTGATTTGAATAAACAGATGATTGAAGTTTTGCAGGAAGTCTGTTTGTTCTTAGGTCACAATGATCCCACAGATTTTGTCAGGAAGATAATTTCTAAAAATCCTTTCATCTTAATTCAGAGCACCAAACGGGTGAAAGCTAACATTGAATTTTTACAGTCAACTTTCAACTTGAACAAGGAAGAACTGCTGCAACTGCTATGTGGTCCAGGAGCTGGAATTCTAGACCTTTCTACAGAATGTGCCAAAAGAAATTATACAAATATCAAAGAGAAGCTGTTTTCTCTCGGATGTACTGAAGAAGAGGTACAGAAATTTGTCTTAAGCTATCCAGATATGATGTTCTTGGCAGATAAAAAGTTTAATGATAAAATAGACTGCCTCATAGAAGAAAAAATTAGTATTTTACAAATAATTGAAAGTCCTCGGGTTCTGGATTCAAGCATAAGTACTTTAAAAAGTCGAATCAAAGAATTGGTACATGCTGGCTATAACTTGAGTGTCTCTAACATTGCTCTTCTATCTTGGAGTCAAAAAAGATTTGAAGCTAAGCTGGAAAAAATTAAACGGCTAGAACAGTGCCTGGGGAGTTAAAAAAAAAAAAAAGTCTTGGGGCTGGGGTCGTGGCTCAGTGGTAGAGTACTTGCCTAGCATGTGTGAATCACTGTGTTCGATCCTCATACCACATAAAATAAATAAATAAAATAAAGGTATTGTGTCCATCTACAACTGAAAAAATATTTGTTAAAAAATTCTTATAATGTATTTATATAATTTAATTTTGAATTTGGGCCTTTCAGAAAGGACAGTTTTGATTTCTTCACCACAAACATGTAATAATCCTTTGGGTATTTTATTTTAAAAGTTCATAAGAACTCAATATTGGCATGCTTAAGTGTAGTCTTCCTAACTACTACTGTATTTTGAATTAATGGCTGCTATATAGTAGTGGTAGTTCCTGAATGCCATGTAAAACAAATGCAGAAAATAAGCTTTTGTGGTTTCTGTTTGGACTGAAAAATCAACAGATTTGGGCTGGAGATATAGCTCAGTGGTAGAGTGCTTGCCTAGAATTCATAAGGTCATGTCCAACACTGATCCCCAGCATAGAAAAAAAAATTGACATTCATTCAAATAGTTCTCTTCCCTCATGGTTTTGAATGGCAAGCTATTTCTTCTGTTATTCCAGTGCAATCAGTTATGGTCCATCAGTAAAAGTCTGACAGAATAGAAAGGAGGGATTTTCTCGGTTCCAAATTCCATATTTTCTGTTCAAACCATTAATGTGTCTCCCAACCTAGGATTTACCATGAGTTTGCCCTGACAAGGGCAACTGTGGTAGATAGAAGAATAATGGCCACCTAAAGGTCCCCAGAAACCATGAGTATGTTATAGTGCAATGGGTTTTATAGATGTGATTAAGTTAAAATATGATTAAGTTAAGGGTCTTGAGATGGGGAGGTTATCTTGATTAATTGGGATGGGCTCAGTGGAATCACAGGATCCCAAAAAGTGGAAAAGAGAGGCAAATAGGAGGTCAAAGTGGTGGAATGTAGAAACACTTGACCACTTTTGCTGGCTTTGAAGGAGGAAGAAGCCATGAGGCAAGGAATGCAGGTGGCCTATAAAAAATGGAAAAGGCAAGGAAACCGGTTCTGCCCTGGGGCCCCTAGAAAGAAGTGCAGGGCTGCTGGCACCTTGATATTAGCCCAGGGAGAGTAGTATCAAACTTCTGATGTGCAGAACCATCAGAATAAATTTGTGTTGTTTTAAACCAGTGAATTTTTGATAACTTGTTACAGCAGCAAATAGGTTAATAACTGATTAGTTGTATTTAAAGGAGGATGTCACAAAATGTGGTCTTTTATTATTTCTTTATTTCTTCCTCTTATAAGTAAATTATATTAAAATTTACTTTTCTGGAATTTCTAATGTTAGTGTTTATGACATCTAAATGTGTTGATAAAAAGCTAAGTGTAAATATCTAAATAAAGGAATATTTTTGCCTACTGAATGTAGTTTAAAGAAATGGTGGTCATGTATATTTATATTTTGTTGGCATTTCATTTAATATAAATAAACAGGAATTTCTGGAGGCATTGACTTAAAAATTACAAATTAGATCATGACTATATTTTGAACATATTAATAATCTAGCTCTAATAGCAACTGAGGAGGAACAAGTTTTATTTTTTAAATTTTTTTTAATATGTATTTTCCATTTCTCGGCGGACACAACATCGTTGTTTGTATGTGGTGCTGAGGATCAAACCCTGGCCGCACGCATGCCAGGCGAGCGAGCTACCGCTTGAGCCACATCCCCAGCCCCAGGAACAAGTTTTATGACTTTAATTACTTTAGATTATTTTCCGAAGTAATTTGGTTTCTAAATATGGGTTTTGAATTGAGTCACATAACTTCATGGTATTTGCTATCATTAATGCCTCAAAACAACAACAAGAAACCACCCCACTAATTTGTACCATTGGTAGAAACAAAGTGCCTGCTTTGCCAAAGCCATTTATATGTATTGTAATGATCTCCAGTAAGGTCTTTGGTAGCAAGTTTGGCATAATTTAGAAACCATGATCTTTGTAGAGACATTTCTTCAGAGTGATATGTCTTTAACTTTGTGTAAATAATTCACTAAACTTGTTTTCTTATAAAATTAAAAACCTTTCAGAGTTGGTAAAAATCAAATTATATAAGGTCTGTAAGATTTCTTGTATATAAAAGCTGTTCAGTGAAGGATAAGAAAAATAAGTTACAGTAGTATTTTTTAAAAAACAGCTTTATTGATATTTAATTCATATACCATGTAATTTATTAATTTATATAATTCAAGGTTTTAAAAATATCTATTCATTTAAGTTATACAATTTAAGATAGCGTATACGATCATCACTACAGTATAATTTTTAGAATTTGTGTCCTCTAAAAGAAACTGGTACCCATGGGCAGCCAATCTTGTTTTCTCCCTTCCAGCCTCATAGCACTAAGCAAAACCTAAATCTTGCTGTCTTTATAAGTTTGCTTTTCTGGACATTATATATAAATGGAATCATACATACATAATTTGTGATCACTTTCACTTAATCTTTTTAAGTTTCATTCATGTAGCTCATGTCAGCATTCCTTTTTATTGCCAAATAGTGTTCTATTATATGGATACAATAGTATTGCTGGGAATTAAATTTATTGTTATAGCTTGAAACACAAAGTATTAAATCGTTGTCTTTGGAGTTGTATGGAAGAATTTCCCAAGGTATCTCTCTTGGGAATCTTAACAAATTTATATGGAACTTGAGGGAGATGGGCAGAGAAGGTAAAAGTTTTTTGGCATAAGCAGGTCATGGGGATTTCACTTGGGTTGAGATAAATTGTATAGAAACAATAGTTGCAAGTGCCCAAGGAGAATGTAGGATGAACAGAAATATAATACAACACTTGATCATTTTAAAAGTAACATTTTTTTTGGTCAGAAGTGAAAGGAAAATCCATGCTAATAGGAAAATAAATCACAAAAAAGAAGGAAAAAACCTCCAGAGATAATATTTTGGTGGCTCTTCCTATTGTTTTTCTTTGCAGAACTTATCTGTACTTAGATGTAATATGAGTAGGTATGTAGTGTATATATTTAAGTTGATATTGGATTATTATAATTTTTCTTGTCCTAATAAATCCTAAACATATTACATAATTTTCAGTATTAAAGGATCAAGTAAGTATTCACCTGTTAACGTGGTTTTTAATGGTTGTATAATGAAATTCTGTTGCTGGATAAACCGTAGTTTCTCAATCTCTCACCATTGTGCAGAGCAAATGAATTTTAGTAATATTTTAAACATCTCATCTGGATTATTTTAACATTCCATAGGTTATACTGTCATTTTTAATCCATTGGCATTCTTTATAAATTAGAAGTTTATTCTAGAAAATATAAAGGTTGAATATTGCATTATTGTATTGTTCTCTAAATGTCAGTTTCACAAAACCATTTTTTAAAAATTTTGTTATATATGACAACACAATGCATTACAATTCATATTACACATATAAAGTACAATTTTTTCATATCTGATTGTTCACACAGTTGTTGTAAAGGCTTATTTAAAAGCTTTTGACTTGTATCTTTTTGGTAAAAAATCAGCATAAAGGTTTCTCTTAAAGCATTTTGATAAATGTAACTGCATGGGTGAATCTCAAATTATGCAGGAGCCAGAGTATGAAATGTGAAAGGAGGCAGAGTACAATCTATATAATTACATTTATATGAAATGTAAATTTCATAGAAAATTCTCACCCATCTGTAATGACAGAAAGCAGATCATTGTTAGGGGATCAGGGTGTTTGGATGGGAGAGGATACTTTGGAGGGACTATATAGAAGTACAAGGACACTTTTGGGAGCGATGTATATATTCATTGTTTTGATTGTGGTGATGGTTTTGTGATTGTATACATATGTCAAAACATCAAATTAGATGGTTTTAAAAATTTTATTATTTTGTGGTCCTGGGGATTGAACCCAGGGCCTTATGCAGGTGAGGCAAGCACTCTACCAACTGAGCTATATCCCCAGCCCTCAAATTATATGTTTTAAATATGTTTGCTTTAGTATACTTCATTTATACCTCAGTGAAGTTGAACAATTCATTTGCTTAATACTGATTTAAAGTTCTATCATTATGCTGGGTATGGTAGCACGTGCCTGAAATCCTAGTGACTAGTGAGGCTGGGGAAGGAGGATCACAAGTTTGAGGTTAGCCTTGGCAACTTATCAAGAAACTGTTTCAAAATAAAAATAAACTAAAAATAAGGTAAGGATGTAACTTAGTGGTAGATTGTCTTTGGGTTCAATCCTCAGTACCATACAAAAATTATTTTAAAAGTTCCATCATTATCTGATAATAAATTAAATGTCTCTGTGTGCATGTTTCTGTATCTTCTTCAACTATCTTAATCAAATGTATTTGAATTTATATTTCTATGTCATATCAAGAATTAAACAGTATCAGTAAAGGTATTGGGAGACTGTGGAAGCCATCTTGAAAAAAAATATTGATTGATTTATACTTGTTTACCAGGATAAACTCCCCCCAAAGCAGCTATGAGTCCAGAAGCTTTTCCTTACCTTGGCCTTATCCTGAATGACCTATACTCAAGTTAAGCTGTGGCCTGAATTAGGTGCAGGGCTCCTTTTCATTCTAGGGGACTTCCTGGACCTTGATTAGGACCAATGGGATGGAATTTACATGGAAAGCAGGTGCACCTTTTTTTGCTCTCACTATTCCTGGATTTCAGATAAAGTTAGACTTTGATCTTTCTGTCCCATGAAAGCAAGAGCTCGCTCGCTCTCTCTCTCTCTCAATGTGGATGATTGACCTTTTATTTGAAAAAGAATTTTTCCAAAATACATTTTGATATTAGTTTTCATTGCAAAATAATACATGCTTGCCACCACATATTCAAATAATACAGAAATGAATAAATTAAAAAGTGAAAGCTGGTCCCTGCCATTCTTCAACCTTTTAAAACTTAACAAAATTCAATATATATATTCATTATAGAAAGTTTGGAAGACACATAAGTAAAATGAAGAAAACTGATCCCCCAGTGACACCTCACAAAGACAGCTACTATCATTAACATTTTGATATATTTTTAGTGCTTATGGATATAAGAAAATTTTTGTCATAATTGTCTTAGAGACTCACATACACACACACAAATAGCATAGACCATTTAAGGAAAAATTGGAAAATAAAGATATACTAACAAAAACATTTCACCACCCAATGATAATCACTTAATATTCTGGTGTGTGTCCTTACAGATATCTTTTTATTTACACATAGATATGCATATATGTGAACATAGAATCATTCTAGAATACTATTTTATAATTTTCTTTTCAGTTTATAATACTTTGTGACATCTTTCGATTTTTCCCCTTTTTAATTGATTTTTTAAAAATAAATGACAGCAGAATGAATTAACAATTCTTACTATACATATACAGCACAATTTTCATATCTCTGGTTGTATATAAAGTATGTTGACACCAATTTGTGTCTTCATACATGTACTTTGGATAATGATGTGTATCACATTCCACCATTCTTGCTAATCCCCTGCCTCCTCCCTTTTCCCTCCCACACCTTGATTAAAATTGAACAATTGTTTTTGTTGGAGTTCAGATGTTTCTCAGCTTCCCTTCTCAGCAGTTAGGTGGTGTTGTTGGAGTTGATGCTAGCTCCACCCTCAGGGTAGTTGTGTTTGCTAGGGTGAGAGGGTTAGTCCTGGAGGCAGAACTCCTGAAGGTGGGGTTTAAGCTTTGGAATGCTCTGGTCTCTTTGTTGGGAGTCTATTGGTCAGGAGATTTTAAGTCAGTGCACCTCCAAGGCCTAGCAATTGTTTGTCCATGATGGAAGATCGAACCCCAGGAAACTCCTTTGGGTTCTGCTTATGTGGTTTAGGAGTCTGTTCTTAGCCCACTGTTTTGCTTGCAGACCCCACTATTTATGGTCTGTAATTCAGTCTCTGAAATTGATCTTTCTCTCCTCCACCCTTTCAAATTCCTGATCAGGTGCTTCTCTCCCAGCTGGTCCTGCAGGCAGCTGGGTTGGAGGGGGAGGGGGAAGCCAGGTATTCCTATATGTAACCCTCTCTCCATGGTTGACCTTCACCTAACCACTTAGGTATACCCTCTGTCACACAGCGTTGGTTTGCCTGGCTCATTTTTGGGGGGCCAGACTCAGGTCTGCCAGCAATCGGCTCACCCAGATGCTGACTTCCATGTTGTGGCTGCAAAATGGTTCCTTCTGCTATCCTCTGTGCACTCTGCCAGCTTCCTTCCTGTACATGGGTACTGTGCAGCACAGCTTACTTTTTTTTTTTTAAGCAACATCTCTGATCTCTAAGCTCTCTGTACCCTGACACACCTCAATCTTCCTGAGAATAGGGGTTTCTTTAATTTTTTTATTGCTTTATTGCATGCATGTAGGGACTATTCTGGTTTGCAGCTCCAGCTGCTTTCGAAGCTGTGGGGCTAGGGATCTTTTCTGCTTGTTTTATTATATAAGATCTCCTGAGACCCTGATCTGTTCTGAGTGTCCAGTATTAAATTCCAGTAAAGTCCCCCCTAACTCTGGATCATTCACCCATCTTGTTGAAAAGCTGCCTATCTGCTTTTCTTGGTTCACACCATGAATCTACCAAGGAAGCGACCCCTCTATTCTGCCATCTTCCCAGTATCTCACAAGAGGTCTTTTGAAGCCCCTGCCTGGGTTTTCTCTTTCATCAGCACACATATTCCTTTTCTAAGAAAAGTAGGATGCAAGGACTCAAGTCGGAGGCAGTCTTTTTTTTAAATATTTATTTTTTAGTTGTAGTTGGACACAATACCTTTATTTTATTTATTTGTATGTGGTGCTGAGGATCGAACCCAGGGCCTTGCATATGCTAGGCAAGTGCTCTTCCACTGAGTCACAACCCCAGTCCCAGTCCATTCTTTTTGCTTTCCTGCAGTTAGGGAACACTACTTGTTGTACCCTGAGTATTAACTAAAGTGTCTGTAACTAAATAAATGCATTTAGGTCCACATTATCCCTCTCTGCTTACTATATGGGGCCGTACCTCTCAGAACTGCTCAGTTTCTTCAGAATACCTGTTTCTCCTGACTGAGGCTATATGACTGCATTTCATATATGACTACAGGTTGTCATTTTAGCTTAATGTAATAAACTATTCAAGAATTAAAATTGAATTTAGTCTGTGATGAAAAACTCATAACAAAATTTAACAAGTTACTACTGATTACTGATAGATTAAAATTAGATCTCAATCACCCTGTGTTTATTTGTGCATTGAATTTCATGAACTGCAGGGGGAACTCTAGGCAGCAGTTTGACTATACAGTTTTCTAAAGTCAGCTAGCTATGTGTCTGGCTGATGATTCATACTAAGAAACATCTTTTAAATACCAAGAGGGTTGGTAGTAGGCTGTTTTATCTGTAAGTTTTGTCAGCTTTGAGCTGAAAGAGAATACAGTGATATTCTCATATTTTCCCATGTTAATTTAATGCCTGTTTAAAGGAATGCAAAAATTTTTTTCTTTTAATGATTATTTATTGCTTTTTAAAAACAAATACCACTTTTTAATTGGAAAGTTCTGAAATGATGTACTTAAGGGTGCCTTTTGCATTTTTATGTAGGTTTAAAACTTTTTGTTTGTTACATAATCTTAATGCTTAAAAATATACAGCAGTATGCTTACACTATGTGCTTTCAAATTCTTTGCTCTTAACTCTCACCTTAAAACGTCTGGTATTTGTTGTGTTTCTTTGTCCAAACCCCAACATAAGGTGGCATGTTCTCTTCATCATTAGCAGTTATATTACCTTTTTCACTTTTTTTAAGAGATTAAGAAGTTTTTTAAAAAAAAATAAAAATTTTAATTGTGATATCTGAAGTGTGGGAATCAGATTTTTTTGTGAGAATGTTATAGAACAAATAGACACATTATAAGATATACTTAATTTCTCCATCACTTAGAAAACATTGCAAATACAAATGTGTATATTCTTGACTCTCTCATGGCATCTAATATAGCTGATTTAATGATCTTGGCCCACTTAACTATGATTGAATGAACAATTCTAGAATGGTGAAATTGGAAATCAAAGTAAAATATCTGTATTATAAAGCACCATAGGAATAAAGCATGTCTTAGGTGCTTTGCAGCTACAAAGAGGTTGAAACTGCTGCAGTTAAATAATATCATGTCTTACTGTCTGCATTAAACCCTCATCAAGTTGAATTTTGGTCACACTCTACCTGAAGCCTTGACAGTAGACTCTGGAATGGAATAGTCATTGGATAGAGAAGGTTCCTTTTCTCCATACACCTGTCCCCCAGTCTGAAATCAGTACTTACTTAAGTAAAATTTACCTTCTGCTCCTTTATTTTCTTCCCTAGAGGTAGTGAGCAAGGGAGATCTCTTGGTGGTAACTTGATCAACTAAGACCTTCAAAGAACCTAGGTATATCCTCTTCCCCTTTCCATTTCCAGTTAAACTGATACAGATGTTCCTTGACTTACATTGGATAAATAATAAATTAATAGAGTAAATTAAAATGCATCTGATATATCTCATCTACAGAACATCATAGATTTGCAACACAGTGCATTGCTGAGTATGAGTATCTTGGGTCTCACAAGGTGACCACATGTCTCACTGGGAGATTTGACTTGCTGCTGCTGCTCAGCATTGCAAGAGTGTATTAATGCATAGTTAGTCTGGAAAAAGATCAAAATTCAAAGCCTGCTTTCTGCTAAATATGTATCATTTTCATACCATTGTAAAGTAGAAAAATGACAAGTCAAACCATCTTAATTTGGGCATCATCTATTTATATAATTGCCACAATCTGAAGTCATTGTTATAATTAAGGATGTTGGGACCCTTAGTAACTTGGATAGTTTACTAGTTTATTTATAAAAACATTTTTCCTGATTGTAAAGTTATCATATGGTTATACAACACTGGCAAATACAGGAAAGCAAACACATAAAAAATACTTACAATCTTAATGCCAGAAATAGCACTTGTTAACATGGTGTTATATAACTTTCTTGTCTGTTTTTCTATACATTACATTTAGAAAATGCGTATAATCTCTTTCTTTTTTTTTCCATGTATGGGGAGTAGTACTGGGGATTGAACCCAGGGTCACTTTACCACTGAGCTGCATCTAGCCCTTTCAATTTTATTTTTAAATTTGGGACAGGGTCTTGCTATATTTCTGAGGTTCTTGCCAAGTTGCTGAGTGAGTTTGGCTTAGAACTTATGATCCTCTTGCCTCAGCCTCTAAAGTCAGTGCATTTATAGGTATGAATCATTGTTCCCAGCCTATAATCCCTTTTCTAACTAAAATTAGTTAATTGAACACATATTTGTTAAACTATGCACTATTGTATTTAACAGTGAATTGTTATGTAATTATTTTAAACCTATTTTTATAAATATATGATGAGCATTCTTCCATATCACACACTGTTTATAACCTGTTTTTAGGTATATTGGAGACTTGACAATCTTGGTTCACAGTGGTTAAGGAAATGTGCCATTTGAAAACAATAGGGAAGAGCACTGGCTTCCTAGGAGGCCTGTGTGAGATTAAATGGTCATCATATGGTGTTATACTCTGGGCTTGTTCAAGGGATTCCCATCTTGTTTCTACCATGACAAAAAGAATGATTGGATCCTTTGGCTAATCTTGGACTATTTAGAAAGAAAATATATTAGAGGGCTGGGGTTGTGTGGCTCAGTAGTAGAGAACTTGCCTATCACGCATGAGGCACTGGGTTTAATCCTCAGCACCACACAAAAATGAGATGAAGATATTGTGTCTGCCTACAACTAAAAAATAAATATTAAAAAAGAAAATATATTAGAATGCTGGATTGCATATTCAAATCTAATTTCTCCAGTAATGATCCAGAATTGAAGTTTCTAATAATTTAATTTAAAAAAATTAATAGAAAAGTAAAAATTATAAATACTTATGATAGAAAATATAACGTTTTCATATAATTATACATTGTAGAAAGGCTAAATCAAGTGAATTAACATATGCATGAGCTCACACATTCATTTTTTGTGTGGCAAGAACTCTTAAAGTATACTTTCTTGACCATTTTAATAACATGTTATTAACTATAATTATACAATGGATCTTGAACTTACTCCTATCTAAATGAAAATTTGAATCTTTTGACCAATAGCTCCACAATCCCCACTCCTATCTGCCCAAGTCACCATTCTATCTTTGCTTCTATAAGTTTGTCTTTTTTTTTTTTTTTTTTTAGATACTACATACAAGTGAGATCATGCAGTATTTGTTTTTCTGTTCCGGGCTTATTTCACTTAACATAATGACCACCAGGTTTATCCACCTTTTCACGAATGACAGGCTTTCCTTCTTTTTAAAGACTGAACAATATTCCATTGCATATGTACATCATATTTTCTTTATCCATTCATCTGTTGATGGATACTTAGGTTGATTTCATATCTTGGTTATTGTGAATAATGCTGCAATGAATATGGGAATGCAAATATCTCCTTGACATACTGATTCCAGTACCTTTGGAAACAGACCCAGTTAATCGGGGTGATGCCCAGCGTCTCCTTGAGGGTTTCTTCTTCCTGCTGAGGAGAGTGTAAGCCATCTGAAAACTTAAAGTTTAAAATAATTAGTGAAGAACAAAACACAAAGAGCCAGAAATATATTTATAAATGTGGATCCCTATCCAGTCCATACAAGAACTGGAACTAGACAAAGGAAAGATGCTCCGGTGGTTTATTTAAGGGGGTGCATCAAAGGCAGTGATAAGGTTTCAAGGGCAGAGTCTTGCTTCATGATGTCTTGCAGTCAGCAGGTTGATTGGAATCTTGGCAGGCCATACCCATCTCAAGTGCTGTGTGGTCATGGCAGAGCAGGATAGAAATTCACAATGTCTTGGGGCAATTGACTAGAGAAAAGGTCCACTGGTCATTCCCAGACACCATATGTTTCTATCCACTAGACTTCAATGCATGGTGACCCACACATAACCCATGGACAGTTGGTGACACTCAGTAGTGGGGTTGCTGGATCATCAGTTAATTCTAATTCTTATATATTTTTCTAAGCATTTTTTTTTTGCCCCCACTCTCTAATCTTTTTATCTCTAACCAATTCCTACTGTTATGGTTTGGATATGAAGTTTCCCCCAAAATGAGACAATAATGTGAGAGGGTTCAGTGAGACAGTGGGAGAGGGTTCAGAGGGGGAAATGATTGGGTTATAGCCTTAACCTAATCAATGGACTAATCCCTAATGGGACTAACTGGGTGTTAACTGGAGACAGATGGCGTGTTGCTAGAGAAAGTGGTTCATTTGTGGCATGGCTATGGGATCTATATTTTGTATCTGGAGCATGAAGTCTCTCTTTCTCTCTGCTTTCTGATCATCATGTGAGCTATTTCCCTCTGCTACATTCTTCTGCCATGGTATTGTGCCTCACCTGGAGCCCCGAGGAATGGAGTCTGCTGTCTATGAGTGGAGACCTTTGAAATTGTGAGCTCCCAAATAAACTTTTCCTCCTCTACAATTGTACTGGTTGGGTCTTTTACTTGCAGCAGCGAAAAAGCTTACTAAAACACCTACTTTTATGTGCTCTTTAAAGTGCCCTTCTTTGAGTAACATTGGGTCTGAAATGGTTGTAGGAGATCTGCCTTGTTACTATGGAGCTTATAGTCTAGCAGAGGAAGAGAGGCAATAAATAGTTAAACATACAAATAAATATGTAACTATGGATTGAGAAAAGTGTTAGAGGAAACAGAGTTCTGGGGAGAATAAAGGGCAGAAACCCTTGGACTGGCTGATTAGGAAGGGCCTCTTAGGGAGCTAACTTATAGGCTGAGACTTGAAGGATGAGAATTAGACAAAGGGCCAGGCAGAGCATCATAGACATGGGAAATAATTGGTATGAAGGCCCTGTGGGTATTAGGTTAGAATGTATTAGAAAACTAAGGGATGCCAGGTGCTGCTGGAGAAAAATGAGTGATGGGGGAAAGTATAGGTTAGAAGAAGTGGTAAAGTTGTAGAGAGCTAGATTATTGTATCATATTCAAAGCACATGGGAGGTAAATTGGATTTGAAGGACCAGGAGAAACCAGTAAGATATGTTGAAAGCATGAAATACAATGGGATTTACATTAAAAAAATATTTCAATAATATGAAATCTTATGAGAAGAATCATTTGAAATGGGACAGTTGAAAAACAGGGAAATCAGTAAAGAGGCTATTATATAGTCTAGGAAAGAAATGGTGACATAAATTATGATAGTGACAATAGACTAGGTAGAAGTTGCTGGAAATACTCTGTAGCAGCACCGTCCAGTAGAATATAATGAAAGCCATAAATGCAAGCCAAATGGGTATCTTAAATTTTCTTGTAAGCACATTAAAAAAGGGAAAGGAAATTAACAGGTGAAATTAATTTAACCCAATATATAAAAATATAACTTTAATACATAATCAGTATATTTTAGTCAGATTTTCATTTTTGTAACAAAATACCTATTATTCTTCAGACTCATTTGTCTGCTTAGGAACCACTTGCAACAATAGTTCTAAAACCTGGCCATTCAGATCATTACAATCATCTAGTGAGCTGTCTGTTTAATTTTTATTAAATATATTCCTTGAAAATTCCAGTTATTTTATACTCCAGGAAATTTTTCACTATCTGTGCCTTTTCATAGACTCTAGCTTTCTGTTGTATGGTTCATCTCTCTAAACTCTAATTCCTTAGTGTCTTACACCTCTTTTCCAGGTTCCAGAGGACAATGCCAAAGTTTGTTATTTGATTCTTAATTGATCTTGAACATCTATTTAAATCATCATTGTATGAACAACTCCCATTGAAGCTATGCCCAGAGGATCTCCTTTTTTCATAAGCCATGTGGCTCAAACTGAAACCAACATTAATAATACCCATATTTTCCTTTCCACTGGACAAATTTCAGTATTTTCTTGAGGAACTTTCTGTGGCATTTAATATTGTTTGAATAGATCATTACCACCCATACCATTTCTGAAGGTACAGATGAATTTAGAATGCAAAGTCTCCCTCATCTCTGTCTTCACCTAATTCCTCTTTCCATAGGTAATTCTTTGTAGTTTATTGTGGAGTCTTTCAGAGGTAGTCTATTTTTACACAAGACATGTGCCTATATTAACTCCCAAATCATAGTATAAAATATATGTTGTTATTTAATAGACATTGTAGTATAGAATATACAGTTATTTTAACTTGCTTTATCAAATATTAGAGATTATTTTATTTTAGCATATAAAGAACTACTTCATAATTTTTAATGGATGCATAGTTTTGTGTGGATGTACCAAAATTTACTGAACTTGTCCTAATTAATGGTCCTATTATTGAATTTCTATTGAAAGGAATATAAGAATAACTTTTTTGTATGCCACTTTAGAAACATGTAGGATATAGTTTTAGAAATAATTTGAGACATAGAATGATGTTAACTTCTTTCATAGAAGATTTATTTATGCCAGTTGCCAGTCTGCACTAGGGACCTGTGATTACTGCAATCTAATTTTAGGGACTGAGACAATTTAAAACTGTGAAGGTTTATTTAGTTCAGGTTTACCTTTAAGACTAGGATATCTTCTTGGTCTGAAAAAACAAAAACAAAAACTAAGAGTGAGTATTCATCAGTCCTCCTTTCCCTCTAGGCTCTGTAGTTTAGCTTCTGTCCCTAGACTAGTGCTGTCAAAGCTTTGCTTGGCTTCTCAGCTGCTCCTTTCAGAATAATTAAATACTTCTAGAAAGCAACCACCCTCAAAACAAGCAAAGCTCAACTCTGAGTGAGGCTGCCAGACCCTAGACAACTTTATTGAAAATAGAACTCTTTTTTTAAAATTTATTGATTCTTTTAAATTATACATGACATTAGAATTCACTTTGATATAGTTACAAAAGCATGGGATATAATTTGTTCTAATTCAGTTCCCAGTACTTCTCCTTTCCCTTCCTTCTATTTTACTGATCTTTCTGCTATTTACTTATAGTTTTTTTAAATTAGTATAGTGTTGATGTTCATGATGATGAGATTCATTGTGGTATATTCATATATGTACATGGGAAGTTAGGTTAGAATCATTTCATTATCTTTCCCCATCGCAGCCCTCCTCCCCTTTGTCTTCTCTTTATTCCCCTTTGTCTTTTTCACTGATATTTCTCCTATTCTTTTTTATTCCCCCCCTTATTTTGGATTAGTTTCTGCATATCAGAGAAAATATTAAAACTTTGTTTGGGACTGGCTTCTTTCACTTGGTGTGATAGTCTCTAGTTCCCTCCATTTACCAGCATATGCCATACTTCTATTCTTCTTTATGGCTAAGTAAAATTCCATTGTGTATTATACCACAGTTTTTTTTTTTCATCCATTCATCTGTTGTAGGCTGGCTCCATAACTTGTCTATTGTGAAAGTTAAGTTATTATAAACACTGATGTGGCTGTGTTACTGTAGTATACTGATTTTAAGTTGTTTGGGTATAAACCGAGAAGTGGGATAAGTGGTTAAAATGGTGGTTCCATTCCAAGTTTCTGAAGGAATCTCCATACTGCCTTCCATAGTGGTTGCAACAATTTGCAGTCCCACCAGTAATGTATGAGTATAACTTTCCCCCCACATCCTCACCAACATTTATTGTTACTTGTATTCTTGATCACTGTCATTCTGACTTGAGTGAGATGAAATCTCAATGTAGTTTTAATTTGCATTTCTCTAATTGCTAGAGATGTTGAACATTTTTCCATATATTTGTTGACTGTATTTTTCTTTGGAAGAAATTTTTCTTTCTTCCTTTGCCCATTTATTGATTGGGTTATTTTTTGGTATTAATTTTTTTTGTGTATCCTGAATATTAATGCCCTAACTGAGGAGCAGATGGCAAAGATCTTATCCCATTCTCTTCACTCTCTTGATTGTTTACTTTGCTGCTGAAGAAGCCTTTTTATTTTGTTTTGTTTTTTGTTGATGCTGGGGATTGAATACAGAGCCTTGTGCATGAGAGGAAGGCACTCTACTGATTGAGCTATATACCAAGCTCCTGTGAAGAAGATTTTGAATTCGATGCCATCCCATTTATTGATTTTTAAAATTTTGCTTCTTGTGCTTAAGAGTTTAGGAAGTCAGTTCTTGAACTTTCATGTTTGAGTGTTGGTCCTACATTTTCTTCTAGTAGGTACAAGGTCTCTGGTCTAATGCATAGGTTGTTGATCCACTTTGAATTGAATTGTGTGCAGGGTGAGAGATGGGGGTTAAATTTCATTCTACTACATATGAATTTCCAGTTTTCCCAGCACCATTTGTTAAAAAGGCTACCTTTTTGCCAACATATGCTTTTTGCACCTTTGTCTACTATCACATAACTTTAAATAAAATTTAATACATTTAGTTATATGACAGATATTTTTGGTCTTTGTTCTAACATTGTATTTCAGATTATAATTTCTGTTTATCACTTTGATTTTTTTTGGCCATATGGTTGGTATGTTTCCTTTAATTTAATCATTTATTTATATTTATATAATCTCTTTTAGCTATAAATTTATACAATGATTTTTTACCTGAGATTTAAGAGATAGTTTCTTCAGCTGTAAATACTATATTTCACTGGGTTCTTGTAAGAATTGATTAAAATAATATTAATAATTTATTGTACTGCCTGACATATGGTAAACCTATTATAAATGTTGGCTCTAGAACTTACATTACAGATGAATGAATGATGAAGCCATAAATCAGAGAGAAAAGAAGATTTAAAGGAGGAGGGATAGTAAAGCTTTCCTTCATCTCCTGCTATTGGTGAGGTCTTTTGGGCCTGGTGTGTTCTCTTCTGTAGCACCCTCACTCTCCATGTCATTTCCTCAGTACTCACATCCAAGGTCTTGGTTTGGTCTTCCCAGCAAACACAGATCATGATATAACTGGAAAACCTGAGGCTAGGCGTTCCTCTGAAATATATTTGGCAGGATAATTAATTGACATAAGTTTTTGTTCTTTCCACCATCCCCAGAAGCTATTACGTTCTGATTCTGGTCTTCCTAATTTCAGAGTGTTGTAAATAGTCTTTATATGGTAGGCCTAAAAAAGAATATGGATGAAAATGAGAGTTTCTTGGTTCCTGGAATAAAATTCCAGCAAGCACCTAGGTTTTATTTTGAATATTAGGGATGTGGGGAAAAGGGTAGTAATGGAAACATGAAGGTAGGCTTTTTTTTTGGGGGGGGGATGGCAGAAGATAAGGCAGAAGTGGGATTAGCTTTCAGAAATGGGGGCCAATGTAAGTGACTGCTTTATGAGTGATTGGAACCTACCCCTTGCCTTTGTAGTGAACTCCTTTTTTTTCAGTTTTTTAATTTTTTCTATATTTTAATTTGTTGTAGTGAAGTCTTAAGATGGGGAATTGAGTCAGCTGTGTTGATGTGGACAGTGAATATTTACAAATATCATAAAACTAACTTAAAAGTTTCCTATCATAGAAGGATGGTGTGGCCCATTTTTGAGTACACTGATGGGCTTAGGAAGTGAAATCACTCATGTATGAGCATGATGGCCTGAGGATCAGAAGGAGAGATTTACCCTGTTTTCATTGTAATACCCTGTCCCCCAGTTTTAGGATGCAAAAAGTGGAGAGAAGGTGGTCTCCTAGATGTGAGTTAGAATAACTTGATCCTCTGGCTGGTAGGGGCAGAGCCATATTTTTTTCCAAATAGAACATAGTCACTTAATGTGACCTCTTTTGCTCTTGAATGTTGTAAAACAAATTCATACCTCCTTTTGTCCCCCAAATCTTTTGTTATCATCCAGGTATACTTTCATCTTTCTCAACTTAATATAAATAATACTAAAAAAAAAAAAAGACTTGGAAGGTGAATTTAGGAGAGTTCTTTTATCCCCTGACTTCTTTTGTTAGCAACTGTAACACTGATTAGGGAACTTCAAAAGAAGTAGGAACAAAGGAGAAAGCCAACACTGGTGTTCTGAGGTGTAGTAGACCAGGAGGAAGAGTGAAGCTTTGGTGGAAGCAATAAGTAGGAGCAATTGAAGGGGACTCAGAACAATTCCAGAGCTGATGGAAGGAAAGAAAGATGGTCTAGCATGGGCTGGACCAAGGAGTGTGGCTGAAGTATATGCTGGCTGGAGACTTCTGCCCTAACCTTGTAGATGCTGTCTCACACCTTGACCTCTCAGGCCAGCTCTCCATCTTCATTACCAGTTGAGAGAATACTCTACTATGCTGGCACCCTATGTGTTTGTTAGCTTTCCATTGTTATGAAAAAAAATACCTGAGAAATCAGCTTATAAGGGGAAAATGTTTATTTTGGCTCAAGTTTCAGTACATGTTTGCTTGGCCCTGTTGCCTTGGGCCTGTAGCAGCACAGTACATCATGACAGGAGCACATGGTAGAGGAAGCCTGTTCACCTCATGGCAGCAGGGAAGCAATGGGAGAGAAGAGACTACCATCTCCAAACCCCCTCAAGGGCACATTCCCTGGTGACCTAACTTTGATCCACTAAGCCTGACGGCCCAAATGTTCCACCACCTCCCAATAGTACCACAGGCTGGTGACCATGCCTTGTCACCAGCTTGGGTGATTTGCAAGAGAAAGTGAGGAAGATATTGCTGATTGGTATTTTTAATGAATTTTCTCATAGAAACATTATTGGGTATTGTTGTATAATATTATTAGCACAGGTATATTTTGGTCCTATTAAACTATCAGCACAACTATGTGGTGGGTTAATTAGGCTTTTATGGCCTTTCCTAAAAATCTAACCGATATGTCTAACGTCATTTCTATGGTAAAATGCTTTTAAAATCTCACAATAGACTGACAAAAAAAACCTTTGAATGCAATCTGTTTGTAAGTTGGATTGGCCTGGTTGGGTTAAAGAGGCCCATCCTGCTCTTTAGTTTTAATATTTGCCCCTGTACAAAGAAGGCAGTCTTTTATAGTGACAGACAAGACAAGCCACACGTTCCGATAAGGATTATCTTCTGAAGGAGAGCCTGACTGATATAAGACAGACCATATTTAATGAAATAAGGCACTAACTGGGCCTACTTTAAATGAGGCCGTATGTATAAAGTCTTCTATTATCAGACCATCTGTGTTTACTTTTGTGTGAAAGCAAAAGTTTCAGTCTTATTTTGAATAAAAAATGGCATTGGAGTGTGATAAGGGCTGTAAAAAATAAAGAGTAAATAAAAATTGGGGTGATTTTTTTACTGGTTGCCATTTTCAATGGAGAATAAATGAAAGGTAAAGAGGTTTGGTCATGACAGTTTGGTCATGTTTTATGTAACACTTGTTTTTCTTCTACATGAACACATTATACCATCCATCAGGATAAATTAATATGTCTTAGGCCTTTAAAAACTGTAAAAAAATAATTTTAATGGTTCCAATAACAGCTCCAGATGAATGCTGGAAAACAGATATTCCAAACTGTCAAATAGCATATGTATTGCTTGGCTCTGTTGTAACTGCAAGTAAATGCTGCTTTTGTATGAAGTTTCCTTGACTGCCAATGGAAGAACTGTAACACATTTATTGCGAACAGAATTGGAATGGGAACGAGACATGTTACAACAGAATGGCAACTAATTCCTTCTTGCCAGTTGGATTGAATTAAAATAATAAATCATTAGAACAATAAAAGGTCTTGGTTAAAAGGAAGAATCATTTAAAGAAATTTACAAAAATGGCAGGATCATATAAATATATTGGTTATGATGCAGAGATATTTTTTAAAATGTGGTTTTCTTATCCTGTGGGAGATATAATTAGATCCCAATTTATGGTATGTATGTTAAATGGGAAAAATATCACATAAGCTTCAGAGGTGAATTTAACTATGGCATGGAGAGCAACTGAAAATCAGTATTTACAACAAAGGCCAGTTCCAAGTGCTGTTTACTGCAGGTAAGGGGCTTCAGTATGCTGTCCTGTGTTTGAAAGGTGACTCATGCTATTATTTATTGCAGTTAATTGCTAATGTTTGTGAAGAGCACAGTATGTTGCACAACAGGACTGAGTAATCCTTGATGACCTTTTGTGCTATCAAAGTTTTATCAATTAGAAGCTCCTGATTGTAAATTCAGAGGACGCCCAGTGAGTGCCATCAAAAAGAAAGATTATACTTGACTTCTTATGCAATCTGATTTTTTTTCTTTTGGATCTTCTTCATTTAAACTGAGCCCTCTCTAGGGCACTGTTTCCAAATCCACAGAATTAAGCACATTCAAAATGTTTTTAAACTTCAAGGAGTGGTTTTTACAAGCAATAGCAGGGAGTTGGGAAAAACAGTGGTTATATTTTCCTGATAAACTCCTTTTTTTTTCCTTAAGGTCCTCACACAAGCTTGCTAAATTCCTGGTCACTTTGTTTCCCATGCACTTTGTTCTGTAGATATTCGTCCTACATGACATTAAGGAAACTTTAAATATTTCAAAATTGTAAATTAAATACCTTATTTCAATGTACTTCTATAAGTCAGTCTTAAAATGTTTGTTCATTTTTATTCACTGGTCCCAAGAAAGGATTTTTCAGTTCTTATTCTTTTTCATGTTGCTGCATTTCTGACAATGTCTAATACCTCCTTTTTGAAATTCTCTGCTCTCATGTCTTCCATGATACTATCATGTTCTGATATTTTTTGTTTATTTCATCTTTTTTAAAAACTGACTTTTTATATATTCTTTTTTATATTATCTAATGTAGTCCATTACCCAGAACTAATAACTAAACTTTCTTTACTTCCTCTAATCTCTTGGCAAAATAACCTACTCCCAACTGTTTTCCAAGCTCCAATTTTTCAAACTGTTGTCAAACATCCTTACCATCTTCATCAAGTAATCCAAAATCATACTTATGATCATCCCCTGCCAATACTTAGGACCTTAAATTATTATATGAATTAGTCCTTTTAATCTCCTTGCCACTCTTCATTCTAGGGATTACTGCTACTAAATTCTCATGATAGCATTAAATTGTAGTTCTGCTTTCTTCCACCTCCTGCTATCATCATATCTTGTCTATAAGATAGCAGTTTTTCCATAGTTGCTACTTATAATCAGGTCAGGGTCAGTTGAAGTCTGTGAACCAGTGGGGTAGTCATAGAATCTGTGGATCAGTGAGGTAGTTATTCTGTTCTTAACTCGACTCACTTATGCATTTATGGCTAGCTATGGGTGGGGTAGTTGGTTCTGCTGACCCTGACTGGGTTTGCTCACATGTTTTTATGTCTGCTGAATGTAGGTTGGTCTTTCATCCTCAAAGGTAGCTCAGGTTTGTTCTCTTGGCAGAGACAGGGTTTTGAGGTTATAAGCCTCTTATAACTCATCTGAACTGTAGTAGGAGGCCTGCTGGTCCATTAAAGGCATTGGGAAATGTTGTGTGGGAATGGACTCATAATAACAGTTGGTATATGATGGCAGGACAGATCTTCAGAAGAGAGATCCAGCTGTAGAGAATAACTCCAGAATGGAAGCTTCCAGTGGAGGAAGCAGAGCAAGTTAGGAGTTTGTATGCAGAGGTGGTAGCTGAGGTGGATTTTGTGTATCAAAGGCACAATTATTGGTCTTTTGGTACCCACTGTGGTCAGTAAGTGTGGCTTTAAAGTTTTTTCCATTTGAGGTGGAATCTGTTTTCCCATTCCTTGAATCTAGCCTGCCTTTTGACTTTCTTTGGCTAGTAAAATGTAGGAAAAGCCACCGAGTTTTGGCATTCAAATCATGAAAGTCTCTGTGGCCTTCCTTTTCTCTGTTACCATAGATGGGTGAATTGATTTTGTTGAATGTTAAATGGTCAATTATGATAGAATATTCACTTATTTGAACAGTCCTGAATTAACAAAGTTCTGGAAAAAAATGAGCAGGTATCCTGAAATTTGTTGTAGGAAACCGTTTTTTCTTAAACAAAATGAACACCACAGATTGAATTGTTTGGTCAAATGGTGTCATCTTAACTCCTTACAATTTGGAGCTCTTTCAGTTCTTCAACCAAGTCATGTTTTTCCTACCTTAGGGGCTATAAATTTCCTATTTTTAAAAATCCATGCTTGGATTCTTATCATCCTTTATATTTCCTGCTTAAATACCATCTCTTCAGTCATACCTCCCACCCACCTAGAGTTGGTTTCATTGTTTTTATTTTTCTTTTTCTACTTTCAGTCCTTCTAAAAGGACTTTTTATTATAAAAATTGAAAATTATTTTGTTTACTCTTTCCCCTATTTTTGTCTTTCTAGTTAAAGAGATTCGTGAGGTAGGGGCCATTATTGTCCTATGACTATTATTGTGTTTGGCACATATTAGGGACTCAAGAAATATTTGTTGAATTAATCAACAACTTGGAGGAAATTATGTTCGGGATAGGGGACTAAACTGGGTCTTGGCAAGGCCAGTGCTCACATGGCCAGACTCCCTGAAAACCCCAGGACTAGTGGCCAACAGTCAAACCAGAGTAGCCAAACAGGAATGACTTACTCAGATGGGATGCTCATGTGCAGATGGTACTGTCTTAAGTATTCTATTTGGCACTGCTCTGAGTTGTTATTGGTCCCTAGTCAGTGTCTAGGGGAATAGACTAGAAAGCCTGGAATGGCCTAGGCATGTTGTTGTTACTCATCTCCCTTTCATCTAGGGAAAGAAGGGATCTGAGTTTAGGACATGACTTTATTTATTTTTTATAAATAAATATATTTTTTTATTCATTTATTTTTGTTCTAAGGAACAGAAACTTTCAAGTAACCTCCAATAATGAGGTAGAAGGTAAATAAATCAGGAATCTCCACTAAGCAGGCAGGCCTCACAGAAATCTGGGAGAAGCTAAGACTCATGGGAAAGCAGTCCCAGCAAAGCTGGAACAAAATTCCAGGTGGCTCTTTGGACCTCAGCACCAGGAGTTCACAGATCTTTAGAACAGATCTCTGCCTTTAATGAAACTTAGCAACCTTTGGTGACCTTGCTTTGCCCTCTCCCTTTTTGTACTTCCAACTATCCTCTTACTCAGTAGTTCTTAACTCTGAGTAGTACTCATCCATGGAGCTTTAAAAAGTACATATGCTTAGTTCCATCTCTTAAATTCTCACTTAGAATATATGCTTAATGAATTTAAGGATTTTTTTTTAAAGGTGCCACTGATTTGCTCACCTCATCTGCTATCACTCTTCCTGTCTTGCACTCCATTCCAGCCAGAGGAACCACCTTGCTAGTCTTTTACCACACCAAGCATCACATGGATTTTGTAGCTGCTGTTCTCTGCTGGGATACCCATTCCCTGAAGACCTGCCTGGTTGTTCCTTCACACTTTCCAGTTCTCCTTGCAAATGTCATCTGAACAGAGATGTCTTTTTGATAATCCGACTTAATAAACAGTATCTTTCTTCTTGTAACCTGACTTTTCTCCCTGTACACAGAAACATGTATTTTATTTTTTAACTGTGTATGCCCTCATTAGGTTATAAGCCTTAAAGTCTTTGATGTGGTTTTCTCCCAACAGTTCATGTGCTGTAGAGTTGGTGACTAACATAGGATGGGGCCCAGTAGACTGAGTTTTTAAGTACCTTCTCAAATTATTCAGGTTTGTGGTCAGGTTGATAATCCCCATAGTTCACTTGGTTTCTTTTACATACCTCACAGATTCATCTTTAGAATATCACTTTCCTAATGGCTTGTGCTTGATTTTATGGTCATTTTCTCTGTATCAGTTTAGTTTCATATTTCTCTATCATCTGCCTATTCTTTGTATTTTACAATTCAAATACCCAATAACTTGGCTCTGAGTGGTCTAACTTGCCTCTGTTTGAGCAGAATTTTCATCAAGAGTTCTATAGAGTTATATGGTCAGCCTGGGTTTTGGATGTCCTTGCTTCTTTCTAGCCAATAATATGTAGTCAGGAAGGAGGGGGATAAAAAGGATAGAACCACATGATACAAAATATGATGGCCAAACAGGCTGAGTGTGGTAGATAATGTGATCAGTTTGTCAAGAACAGTAGACTTAGCTGAGCCTCCATCTTTTTATGTTTTTGAGTGCCTTACATGTCAGGCATGGGAAACAAAATAGCAAGCAAGAGAAACATGTGACCTTTCTTCATTGAGCTGCTTCTGTAGTAGAAAGGCAATTACTAAAGCAATTGGAATAAAGTGTGATATTTAAAAAGTGAATAAATTGAACATCATTAAAATAAAATCTTTTGCTCTTTAAAAAAATGGAAAGAAAAGGTAAGCCTTGAACTTGGAGAAAATATTTTAAAATATATTTAATAGGGACTTGTATCAAAATATATAGAGAAACTTATAACTCAAGTTAAAAAGTCAGAGAATCCTATATGAAAGTCGGGAAAAAGATTTTGAGCAGATGCTTCACTAAAGATAGATGAATGCCCAGTGGCTCAGGAGGCTGAGGCAGGAGGATCTCAAGTTCAAAGCCAGCTTCAGCAAAAGCGAGGTGCTAAGTAACTCAGTGAGACTCTGTCCCTAAATAAAATTTAAAAAAGGGCTGGGGATGTGGCTTAGTGGTTGAGTGCCCCTGAGTTCAATCCCCAGTTACACTCTCCTCCCCTGAAAAAGAAGACATATGAATGGCAAATAAATATGAAAAGATGTTAAACATCATTAGGCATTATGGAAATGCAAATTAAATGTACAATGATATAATTTCACAAATACTTGGATAGCTAAAATTAAAATGACTTACCATACTGAGGATAATCAAGGAAGGCAGAGCAACTAGAACTCTCATATATTGATTAAAATGCAAAATGAAGCAACCACTTTGGAAAACAACTTGGCAGTTTCTTATAAAGGTAAGCACAGTTAATATATAAAATTTACCATATGATTCAGCAATATACTTAGAGGTCTTTACCCAAGAAAATTGAAAATACATGTCCATACAAAGACTTGTAAGCAAATAGTCATAGCAGGCTCATTGCTCAGAGTCCCAAACTGAAAACAGTTTAGAAACAATAGATGAATGCATAAATAAATGGTTATATTTATATAATGGAATGCAAGACAACAGTTTTACAAAAAGGAATGAATTATTGTTAAATGCAATACAATGGATAAATTTCAAAAGCATTATATTATATGAAAGAAGCTACTCACAAATGACTATCTATGTATTGTATGATTCCATTTATATAATGTTCTGGAAAAGGCAAGACTATAATGAGAGAAGATCAGTGATTAATTTGAAACCAGAGATGTGGGGTGATTTTAGATTTGAAAAATGCACAATAGAAACTTCTGGACTGATAGAAATATTCTACATGTTGATTGTGTTAGTTGTTAAACAACTTATATATTTGTCAAAATGTATTAAATTATACACTTAAATTGGAGAATTCTGTTATGTGTAAATTATATCTAAAACCTGATTTAAAAAAAAGTGAAGAAAAATTGAGATACATGTGTAGATTGGAAGAAGAATAGTGTGCTCTGATTCTACAATATAGGGTCACTTCATAAATCAGGGGTCTGAGGAGGCTTTTCATGGAATGAACCATTTAACGTTAGCACGAGAAAAAATAGGCCCAGAGTACAAGGCTAGGTGGAAGGGAAGAGGATTTTGCACAGTCAGCAGCATATACAGAGTCTCAGAGGCAAGAAAGAAAAAAAAAATTTGGAGGTGCTTGGGAAGGAAGATGGAGGAAAAGTGGGAATGGAGAGGTGGAACTTTCTATGTTAAGTTTGACTTTATCCTATGAATAACTGAAGGGTTTTAAGCTCATCATGGAGTTACATGATGCTACTTCTGATTTGTAGGAATGTCTCTGGCTGTGCTGTGTGGAGAAGAGTTGCATGTAAACACATCTTTCTGAAGAGGGCATCACACGATAGTGCCATTCATTAGGGGTTTTGCATGATGGATGGAGAGAGATGGGTGGATTTCAGAAATGTTTAGGAGGTAGAATTTCCTGCAGGGGTTGAGGAGAAGGAGGAATCAAGAACGACTGTAGGTTTCTAGTTTGATAACTGGATGAATAATGGTGCCATTCCCTGAGATAAAGAATGAAGTAGTGAGAAAGGGCTTGGGGGCAAAGCAGGGATTTTAGTTTTGTACATACTGGTTTTTAGGTGCCTGATAGGCACTCATATTGTGTTTATCTTCACTCAGCTGGAGATATTGGTCTGTTGCTTAGAAGACAGGTCTAGGTTGCAGAAACATATTTGCATCATCGGACTGTAGGTGGTAATTGAAACTACAGATTTGATAACTGAGGAGATGGGTGAGTAGAGTGCAGAGAGTAGAGGCCTACCACAGAATTCTGAGAAATTCCAATGTTTAAGGGTGAGGTAAGAGGAAAATTAGGAGAGAGATTATAGAATTCACTAGAAGAAATGTGTGGTCAACCAAATCAAAAGGAATTGCTTCATTGAAAAATAGGATTATGTTTAAAATTATTGATTAGTTTGTGTTATGAAATTTTGGGAGGTGCTCTTACTGTAAAAGATGAATCACTTTAAAAGGAAAAGAAAGTTAATGGTTTGGTAGCTTGTGGAAAAGACAGTGCATTTTCTACCTAGATGGAAGAACTCACATTTTGTATTATTTTGTTTTATTATGCCCATTTCAGATTTACTTTCCTCCCCCATTAGAGACTTTTAGAATGCTAAACATTAAAGAGCTTCTAAAAGATCCATTTATAAACATTCTGGGTAGAGAAACTTAATACTAGATAGCCTCATATTTACCAACCTATGAGCAAGAACATTCTTTTTGCAATGCTTGCTTAATAAGGACTATATACCTTAATTCCCCTTTCCCTTTGGTCTCTTTCATTCCCTAAATGAGTGTGACTAAACTTGAAGAGATCAATGAGAAACGGTTTTTGATCCCTGTTCTTCAAGCAAAAAAGGTTTGTCAAGTAGGTAAGGATCAGTCACTGCTGTATAGAGAAGTTTTTAAAAACTGAAGTCTCAGTTGCTTTAAAATGATCATACAACCATGGACATCTTCAGTGGTCTAGGACAGTATGCTGGAACAAAAGTCTCCATTTCTCTAGATGCTCTCTCTCCCTTTCCTTTCTACTCTTCCCTCTTCCTATTTGCCTTCTCTCCCAAAAGGAAGATTTATAAAGCCTTTGAAGAGCTAGAGTCTTACATTAAAATTATGAAAGATGTAATAGGATAATATTTTTAAGGAACCTATTGAAAGTCATGGTTACATGAACTCGGATATAGGCCTTGGAAATGGCTGTAGGACCCTTACTAATGGTTCTAATAAAGGAAAAGTCTATCTGCACCACTTATCAATTGTCTCTCAGCTCCAGATATACTTTTTAATACCTGGAATTATGGATTCGATTCATTAGGTATTTCTCTGTCACAGTGAGAACAATGTTAAGCTTTATCTGCAGAGATGATGGAGAGAAAGAATTCCAGGAGGACAGGGTTTTCTCTTCCTAGTTCGTGTGTGCTGCATTTTGCTTTTCCTTGTTCCTGATGTAGAGTCTGTCATTGGTGTGTGTGTGTGTGTGTGTGTGTGTGCAGGGCCACTCACTGGTGCTCTGCCTCAGATGTGCTCCAGAATGCACAGTTCCTTAATGACTTTGCATGCCTGTCTTGGACCTGGTTGGTGGTTGCCTTGTTACAATCCTCTAAACGTGGATATTCATGCTGGCACAGTGGTGCCTGGATTTCTTCTGTGCATCTGCCCTCCAGCCTTGGTTTAGCTGTTCTCCAGAAGTTTGTTTACTGTAATGTACTGCTGTGGACACCCTGTGTTCTAGGCCTCATACCAGCAGAAGTGCCCCAACTCTCTGTGTGTGCCCACCTACCAGCTTTGGCTTTCCTCCTCCCTAGAGTGTTATCTTAGTAGAGATTTCTTTTCTTTTTCTTCTTTTTATTTTTATGTCTTGCTGTCCAGTAACTTTAGACCAAGTCTGACTTGGGCAACCCAACGACTCAACAAATGTCTCCACTTGCCAGTGTGCTGCAACCATATCTTTTCCAATGAGGTCTTTAGTCTATTCTTTTTGAAGCTCCATCAAACATAGAGTTTCCTTTAGAGTACTTTTACATCTTTACATTTACTACCTTATCATAGAAGATTCTCTGCTAATCTTCCCCTACTGAAATTACTATGTTGTTTCTGAATACCCTATAAACCCAAAAGGATATACTGTCTTTTCCTTAATCTATTATATATAACCTCTGCTGGATTAGTCTAATTAGCTCTGACTTAAAACACCAACAAAAAATTCTCCCTCCAAAGAAACAATATCAAAACTATTACTGCCGTAGAATGATTTACATTCTCTGACATTTAAGACTCTCCGTGATCTGGCCCTTGCCTGCCTTTCTAATCTTATTTTGTATTTTTCCTAAAGTAACTGAGGCAGCATGGTGCAGTACAGAAAGCCCAGACTTGGGTTGGACTTTTAGCTCTACCACTTGTTACTAAACAGGCAAGGGCATGTCTTTAGACTTATGAGTTTCTGTTTACCCATTTGAAAAATAGAGATACTAATAACAGTTTTGCTTACTTACAAGACTGTTGTGAGATTAAATAAAATAATGTATGTGAACACTTTAGGAATTTTAAGTTTTGTCTCATGCCATAGGTTTTTTCTAGTTTTTTTTCTTTTTTCCCTAAGTATTCACATATGAAAAATTATGAAAATTTCTGACAAGTTTTTGTTTGGTACTTCTGGATTGGTTAAAAAGAATTAAGGCAATACTTTTCCTTAGAACTGAAAATTTTATCTTATTTTTATATTTTATGTTTTTAGTTTGCTTCAGGATGGATGAAATTAGATGTTATAAGTAACTTGGCTTGACTCTTTCTCTTCTCCTTGCCATCACAATACCAATAGGTTGACCATGAAGTTTGAGGGCAGGGAAAAACAATTGTCTTTCATCACCTAGTCCTATGAGCATCCATTTATTACTTAAGTAGATAGACAAATTCATATATATGCATGGCTATATTCTCTCTTATTTACATTGGTTGTACTTGTGCTAAAGTATACCGAAGTGATTTGTAAATTATGAGATAGAAGGAAATGAATTTTTCTTAGGAAGTAAATCAGAGAAGGAAAAGCTTGCCAAGATGGCAGGGAAGTCAACCAATCCCCAAATTCAAATCCCTTGGGAAAGATATTCCTATTCTGTGAGAATTTGTTAAAGGTTGAGTGCCTTAAATATATGATAAAACGTGAAGGATGCAATTTATTGTGTGGAAAGAGGCAGATTTCTCCCGTTTCCCATGGCTAGAGTCATCCTTGTTGGATGTTGGGCTAGCTTGTGGATGTTTTCATCAGCAGGTGGTTCTTCTGAATTCCTTATTATCTTGCATGTATAACGTCATGGAAAGCCAATTCCAGAAGAACTTGAAACATAATTGTAAAAGGCATTTAGAATTTTGCTTTAAAAAACTTCCTTAGGGAGGAAATATGGTTTTTTTTTTCTTTTGTAACCTGAAGAGGAAGGTGGTTCAACAGATGATGAAAATGAAGTGGCCATTCCAGTCTCACTTAGACAAAATGTCTATTATTTCACATTTCTATAGCTCTTTGTATTTTCCAAAGACCTTTACAAATGTATTTCCCCCATATAACAAGTTTATGATCAAAGCATTTAACTATTCATCTTTCCCTTTTCTAGATGAGAGAAAAGAGTTCCAGAGAAGTGAAGTCACCTTCACAAGTCCCAGGGTGAATCAGAGGTAGAATGAGGTTTTGAGCCTTTGACACAGAGTTCTTGGCATAATTGCTTGGCAACATGTTATTTCTTGTCTTGACTAAATCTCTACAAATTGTTTAAAAGAATTCTTAATCTAAGAAGCCAAATCTAAAATTCTAAACAGAGAATACTCAGTGGGGAGGCTTGAGGTTTTACGAAAACTGAGATGCTTTGGGGCTACAATTTTTAGAGGGCTGTGGTGAAGAAGCTGATGTGGTTCACAGACATTAGAGAAGAAAGCCCTAGACTTCAAGGAGGTGCTTATTCAGGTCCCCTGGGGATTATGGCTGCATCACTTTATAGGAGAAATGTGAAAGTGTTGCTGGTAGGATTGGCTGAAGTGGTTCAGCTTAGCCATTGAGGTTTATGTCCAGTTCTCAAGTAGCCAGTCAGTCTTCATGTGCTTGAATTCTTCCCCCCCCCCCCCCCCCGCCGAGGAGAATGTGGCCAGTCTCCAATTTTGGACCCTCTAATTTGGGTTATTTCTTTGCAATGTGAATCTATTACAATATTGATGTAAGACTCTTGACTCGTGCATTGCCAAATACCCAATAGGCACCTCAATAAATATTTATTAATGTTAATGATAAGAACGAGCCTTTTCAATATTTATATTTGAAATATGTACTCTGCCAATTCTGCAGCAGGGAAAACTTGCAGGATAATTACATTTTGCAGATATATCTAGTGATTTATTTCCTAGAGTCTCAAATTTTGTTAGAAACATGATTATGGTAATTTTTTAAAAATCTTAAGGTTATTGGCAAACATTAGTCTTATTTGATATATGGGGAATATAAAAAGGAGAGGGAAATGGATTTATAAAAATATCTCATAGATTGAAGTAAAGTCAGGAATGAAAGTTAACATCTGTTTCCAAGTTTCACTAGCTCTGGAACTAAACTAGTTGTCAAGAAGTTGTAATAACGCATGGTTAGCTCATATGTATGGAATTGTCCTCTGGACTAAAATTTAATTTTAAAAGTGAATTTTTCTTTTGATTCAACCTGTGAGGTCTGGCAGGTAGAGGCTGTTTTTATTCCCCCACTGGATTTAACCTGTGGTTGTTCATTCCTGAGGAGTCAGAGGGTAATGTTATCCATTTATATTGCTGCTATCTATTTTTTTTAAATTAGCTTAATCTTATAGAAATTGACCAATATTTTGTTTTTGAATATACAGATTCATATTATTTTTTCAAAGTACAGCAGTTGAAGGTAGACTAGTTGTTGGTACTTACAATAGAAAATGACTTTAGTAGTTTTTTTGGAAATAAATTCATAGATATTTTAGAAATGTACCACCTATTTATTCTTTCATGCATGAATAAAATGAGTATCTTGTCTTTTACATTTAAAATAATAGAAACAAATGAATTTTGTAGCCTTTCCATGTTAAAATTCTGTCATGTATGGCAGAGGTGCTCTACAGGGACAATGTTTATAGCAGCACAATTCACAATAAACTGTGGAGCCAATCTAGGTGCCCTTCAGTGGATGAATGGATAAAAAAATGTGGCATATATACACAATGGAATATTACTCTGAAATAAATGAGAATAAAATCATGGCATCTGTAGGTAAATGGATGGCGTTGGAGAAGATAATGCCAAGTGAAGTTAGCCAATCCCAAAAAACCAAATACAGAATGTTTTCTCTGATATAAGGAAGCTGACTCATAGTGGGGTAGGGAGGGGGAACATGGGAGGAATAGAGGAACTCTAGATAGAGCAGAGGGGTGGGAGGGGTAGCGAGGGGGCAAGGGGTTAGCAATGATGGTGAATGTGATGATCATTTTTATCCAATGTACATGTATGAAGACACGAATTGGTGTTCCCATACTTTATATACAACCAGAGATATGAAAAAATGTGCTGTATATGTGTAATAAGAATTGTAATGCATTCCACTGTCATTTATTTTTTAAAAAATCAATAAAAAAAAAGAAAAAATTCAGTCATGTAAAATCTCTCCAGAGCTGAGGGTTGTAGCTTGGTGGTAGAGCATTTGCCTAGCATGTGCAACGCCTTGGCTCTACAACTGAAAAAACAAAAAACAACTAAAATACCTTAAAGAATTAGATATTTTTATCACTTGTATGAAACTATTAAACTATAATTCACCTACATTAGAGGCACTGGAGATGTTTATTACAATTCAGAGACCAGAATTTCATCTCAAATCTACTGAGCCAGATTCTTAACACTGGGGCCCAGAAATCTGTACTTTAAATAAGCTTTTGGGTGATCTCAAGGTGTGAAGACTGGGAAGTAACAAGATTACAAAGGGCATAAGCTATGTTCCAACCTTATCCTGAAGGTGATGAGGATTTAAAATAGGCAGCAATGTAAATTAATTCATTTGATTACTTTTACAACTTACTTATTTGGGGAGTTAATCCCCTATCAAAAAAGACAATGAGGCTAAATGCCTACAGAATTGTATTTTTTGGCAAGATTATTTCGAAGGCTATCATGTATAAATAATTTATTCTTCAACCTTCTGGCATGGATGATTCCATGTGTGTGTGTGTGTGTGTGTGTGTGTGTGTGTGTGAGACAAACCATACAGACTGCCTTTATTTTCCTATTATGATTCATATAAAAATTAAAGCATGGAAAAGAAATTCAGGAACAAACTGGTAATATTATTAATATACATTCATAATTACAGAACTACAGGTAATGAGTAACTGTCAATGAAGTCATTATGCTAATTAAATGAAAAACAGTACTGCTGCAACTTGTTCAAATCTTGTGTACATTTATAGAGTCCATTCAGGTAACAAGCTATACTGACTTGTGTATAATTGCAATTGTGGTATCTGCCTTCTGCATAAATAAAAAAATCTTGTAGTTAAGTTCAGTGTTGAAATGAGAAACTTTAAATGTGGCTAAACCCAATAAAAGATGGTTTCTCACTTATGTTACAGCCAATACAGGTTATTGGGAGAAGTTTGGAACTTTACTCTAGGCATGGACCCAGACCTTTTATAATAAATCATTCTGCTCTTCTCTACAGCCTTAACATTTAGCTTGAATCCAGCCTTTGGACAAAGTGAAGAGAGAGCATGAAGTTATGCATTCTCTTAACCACCTCACTGGAGGTGACGTACATCTCCCCTCCTCTATATTACATTGGTGAGAACCAGTGACATGATACCACTGAGCTTCAGGGCATCTGGGAGCTAATAATTTGCCAAGAAAGAATGGAGCCAGTCTCTGCCACAGAAGATTATTCTTCAAGATCACTTATGTTAAAGATATGTACTAGAGAGTAGGAACTGTGTAAGTTGTTCCTGTAGATATTTCCCAACTCACATATGTCTTTACAGTCAGGCACTGAGGTCGGCTGCCTTTGTAAGGTTGCCCACAGCAAACTTTATCAAGCTTTCTGATTAAATGCCAATAAAAATATATTTTATGGGGTGGTTCAATACCAGTACTTATTACAAATACAAAAATTTCATACTTGTTATTAAGGAAACAATAATTACCTTTACAAAATGTGGTACACTCTGGTATTTTCTCTGTTCTCTCTCCTCCTCTCTCATTTCCTTTGCTTCAAAACTGGTCTCATCTCTAGTTTTGGGAGGCTGTATTCCATCTCCAGCAGAGCCTCTGCTCCTACAGTGAGATATTCAGGGGAGTTTGAGTCTAGATGTTCATGTTTCTCACTTCAGGCCTGTAGGTGCCTAAGATTTGCTATCATCACCTCATCGCTAACTTCTCTGTGCTTTTCTCATCTTCTGCAGCTAGAGTTCTGAATTTCAGACAAGTAATGAACAAGTCGTTGATATAACTATGTCCCTTGCAGTATTTGAGACATATTATACTGAAACATTATTTGTTGAAATCAACTGAGTGTCCTATATTTTATTTGGCACTCCTACCTACAGCAAATAAGGCAATATGGAGGGGAGAGTCTGTTAGGGTTTGGATGTGAGGTGTCCCTCAAAACTCATATGTGAGACAATGCAAGAGAGTGAAATGATTGGGTTATGATAGCCTTAATCCAATTAGTGAACTAATCCCCTTATAGGGATTAACTGAGTGGTAACTGTAGGCAGGTAAGGTATGGCTGAGGAGTGGGATCAAAAGGGACATGACTTGGGGTTTATATTTTGTCTTTGCTGAGTAGAGATCTCTCTCTGCTTCCTGGTGGACGACTTGAGCTGCTTCCCTCACCACACTCTTCCACCATGAAGTTCTGCCTGGAGCCCTAGGGAATGGAGTCGACTGAGATCTCCAAAACCATGAGTCCCCAAATCAACGTTTCCTCCTTTAATTGTTCTTGTCAGGTTTTTTTTTTTTTTTTTTTTTTTTTTTTTTTTTTTTTTTTTTTTTTTTGTCACAGCAGCTTAAAAGCTGACTGTGAATAAAGGCTAATGTATTTTTAGTTTTCAGTTGTTCTTTGTTTCTCTTGGCTGCTGATAATAAAGAAATTAGATAGGCATTAAATACCACTGTGTTTAGTGACAGAAGTGCAGAGGCTGTGGATTTGAGGCCTGTTTTGTAGTGAGGAAGGCAGAGGAAATTGTATTCAAGGTCAGTGGAAAGTGGTGAAGAAATAGGTGGTTAGGAATGAGGTGGTTCTGGCCTGAGAGAGGGGGGGGTGGTTAGGAAATGGGTATATACATGGAATGTTCCTGTAGTCCTACAGTGGCAAGAAGTCTTGGCCCACTGTTTTAGTCAACTTTTGCATCACTGTGACCAAAATACCCAACAAAAACAACTTAAAGAAGGAAAAGTTTATTTGGGGCTCATGGTTTCATAGGTCTAATCCATAGATAGCTGACTCTATTGTTCTGGGCCCGAGATGACACAGACTATAATGGCAGAAGGGCCCAGTGGAGGACAAGTACTTCATTTCATGATGGTCAGAAATCACAGAGAGCTCCTCTCATTAGAGACAAAATATAACCCCAAAGGCACGCACACTCTCAATGAACTACTTTTTTCAGCCACACTTTATCTGCCTACAGTTACCACCCAGTTAATTCATATCAGTGGTAATCCACTGATTAGGTTATAGCCTCATAATCTGATTATTTTGACCTGTGAAAATTCTTGCATTGTCTGGAGCTTTTGGGTGATATCCCATATCTAAACCATAATACCCACCAATGCCTATTATCCCTTCATCTCTACCTCTAGATATCCTACTCTTCTTCTTCAGGTTTCTCATTGCTACCTGAGCTCTGTTGGAAGCTCTCAGGTGTCAAATCATCACTGACAACTTGGAGCATAGGTAGGGATGTGAAATCTTTAATGTAATAGGAAGGTGCTTTTGTGGTGAGGAATGCATTCATTGGATTCTTAGCAGAAATTATGAATGACTTTCCCGTAGGAACATGGTCTGAAGTGGTATTATGTTCTATGGGAGAGATTCTACAAGAACTTCCTTAGGAGTTTAATACAATGTGGAATTTTAGGCTTCATGAAAAGATTTAGATTTTGTAGACCTAGGATGAAGCTCTGGATTCCGTATGTATGTATGTAAGCATGTATATATTTATTTATTTATTTTTAGTACTGGGGATTGAACTCAGGGGCACTCAACCACTGAGCTGCTTCCCCAGCCCTATTTTGTATTTTATTTAGAGACAGTATCTCACTGAGTTGCTTAGTGCCTTGCCATTGCTGAGGCTGGCTTTGAACTTGTGATCCTCCTGCCTCAGCCTCCTGAGCCACTGGGACGATAGGGGTGTGCCACTGTGCTTAGCTTCATATTTATTTTTTGCATGATCTTAGAACCACAGTTTAGAAAATATTGTAACAAAGTTTAACATGGCATATTATAGTACATTTTAATCTATATAGTTTAATATTGTATGATTAATATTCTATTAGGAAATTGCAGTAATATAGGCATAATATAAATTTAACTAGCATTCATAAATTTTCTGGGGAGTGTCCTTTACTTTTATTCGTTTTTAAATGGATGGTTTCAAAGTTTCATACTTACAAAAGACTTTTGGGCTCATGTCCCTTCCCAAACTGGGGACATGACAAATACAAGTGCCATCTAGTGGCCAATGGAAGTTTTGCTAAAAATGCAATTATGACTATGCCAGAGAATTTTGATTTTTTCATGTTACCAGCTGGAAGTATACTAACTAAGACACAGATATCATACTTCATTGTAAGTTTTTCCAGGAATAGACCCCCTCCTGAGGTTGCTGCAGCATAGATAGCTCTGGTCTCTCCTTCTCTGAAGGAGGCAATGTGAACGGGAGGGCTTGGACCACAAAGTTGCTCTGCTATATAAAGTGTATTCCCCCAGGCCTGTTATCAAGAGGTTTTAGAATATTTGATATTTGTTCATTTTTTATTCATTCATTCATTTCAACATTGAGTCAATCTTCATTTATTCAGTGCCAACTAGGATTAAAGCGCCATGCTAGGGGATAAAGATTCATCAGACCACATTTTTTGTCTTTTGAAGAGTTTTGTGATGCTTTTAAAGGTGACTCGGTCATGATCTTAATCTTAAGGGGCTCCTAGCATATTAGAGGAGATAGGAAACTCCTAGCATTGCTCTAGGTGCAATCTTGCGGGAGATAAAATATACATCCACAAAACAGAATGATGGTAGATGGTGGCTGAGTTGCACAGCTCCATCTGTAAATGCTGCAGGAGGGCAGAAAGTTGCCTGTCTTAGTTTAGCACTCTCTGTCATGCCACATAGCTCTGTATATTCTGGAATCAGCAGATGGCTAGTGTAGAAGGCATGATAAAATTTGCTATTTTTCACAACCAGGTTTATCAACTGCAACACAGCATCTTTATAAAACACAATCAGGGCCTGTCATGGAAGTTCACATTCAAATCATCTATTTTTCTTAAAAATATATGTAGATTTTAGTTAGCTTTTGCAACTAATAAATTGAATAAAAAATTCTAGAGGCTATTTCTTGGCTAATTTGATGATGAAAAAACAAAGAAAAGCTTATATTTGAATTTAGCTGTGGTGAGTTAATAGCAATTCCCCAAATCCCTTTACTTATATCAGCTTTAAATTTTGTAGTGTTTTTCAATCCCACCTCTCCCCATTTTTCTCCTTCATGGCCAAGAATGATTAATTTTATTGACTTAATATTAAACTGATATTTTTACTGTAAATCTTTTCAAACATTCAGAAGTGATTTTGTTTTAATGGTTTGAATTTGTGGAGTTTTTTTCAGCAATTTCCTGGGTTTTTTCAAGTACTGATGGGAAAGGGAACTTAAAACATGATTTATAAAGCAAGTAATATATGTGACATTCATATTTCCTAATAAAGTCTGCAAGGTGAAAGTTGGTCTTACTTTTTTTCCTTCAAAAATTTCCTGAACCACTACTCAATTAAAACCTAACCCAAGGCCCTAGATTGTAATGTATCTAAAAATTTTTTTAAAAATCGGTGTATAATAGTGGGCTTCTTGTTACATTATACATACATGGACATAACATAACAGATTGTTATTTATTAAGGATATTGTTCTTTTATAAGGACATATATGATGCTATCTTTAAAACTTGGATATAAGAAAGCCTTTGGGTGATTTTTATGGCAAAATAAATTTTGGTTATGTTTAAGATTTGATAACATTTTAACTTTTTTTTTGCATTGCCTAGAGATTCCATTAACCTTTGTAATGAGGTAAGTAATCTTGATATTGAGAGTGAGTAATGTTGATATTATGAAATTTTCATGACTAATATATGTTTTGTGAGTCTTATGATTTTCTAAAAAAAGAAAACACAGCCATGAGTTGTCAGCCATTAATTCTGAGCTGTGGACTGAGAGTGGGCTACAGTGGCTCCTCTTTTTTGGGTGAAGGACACTCACTGTCCTCAGATACTCCTGCTAGGCACAGCATTGGCCACAGCTACTCTACCCTAGCAGAGTAAAATTATGTTTTTGTTATTTTTATCAGTTTCTCCTGTTCACCAAATATAAGTTTATATCGTATGTGTTTAATGTTTGTTGTTAATGTTTACATAGGAACAACCTTATATAAACTAGCAAGTCAATAGGCAAGGCTTTGACCTGCCTTTTTGGATGAAGATGCTCCACTCATTTATTTGGCCATTTGTTCCTTCAACAAATATTTATTAAGTACCCTCCATCTATCAGGTATTTTTCTAGGTTCCAGAGTTTCAACAAACCCTAAAATAGGGACCTAAAATAACCCATAAAACTGTGGACAAAGTAGGCCACTGTTCTGACCTATAGGCTTACATTCTAGTAGGTGGATATGGATAGTAAACAAAGCAAATGAGTAAAACATATAGTATTCAGATGGTGACAAGTGCTATAGAGGAAAAAGAGAACAGGAAATGGGGAGAGGAAGTTCCAGGGAGAATGAAGGGGTTCAAATTTAAATAAAATTGTTAGAGAAGACCTCAATGAAAAGGTGATATTTGAACAAAGAAAAGAAGGCAAAGGAGTGAGCCATGTAAATGTATCTGGGGGAAGAGTGTTCTAGGTAGAGGAAAGAGCAAGTACAAAGACCTGGAGGTAGGAGAGTGCTTAGCATTTTTAACTGAACCACAAAGGGGCCAGTAAAGCAGGAGCAGTAGTGGAGGGGAGAGTCCAGGAGATGAGGTCAGAGATGTAATGGGGCCAAATCATGTAGATTATTGTAAGGACTTGGACATTTAGTGAGAGAGGCGGAGAACCACTGAAGACTTTTAAGCATTTTAAGTTTTTATCTGATTTATGTTTTGAAGTAATCATTATGGTTCTTTCATTGAAATGGGGACCACGGTCATCAGCTAGAGTGAGGATGAGGAAGAAGGTGCTAGAAGATAGAAGAGAGATCATGATGCAGTTGCCTAGAAGAGTAGAACAATGATTTGATTAGGAAATATATTATGACAGATGACTAAGAGAAGAGAGGATGAGGCAGAGGAGCTGGTTGTAAAGGAAAGTGATTTAGTGGTTGACTCTGGAATTTAGACTGGGTAAGGAGAGAAGGGCCAGGTCAGTGAGAAGGTGTTAGGACCAATGGATTGAAGCGGTCACACTGCAGGATTGTAGGGCACATGACAGAGTGATCTAGTCAGAGAAGAACCTTGAAATTGAGATGGCAGTACGCAAACTGGATTCATTTAGGGCATTGTGAGGAAGTTCTCTTTCTTTCTTTCTTTCTTTTTTAAAATATTTTTTTAAATTGTTGATGTACCTTTATTTTATTTATATGTGGTGCTGAGAATTGAACCTAGTGCCTGACATATGATAGGCAAGCGCTCTACCACTGAGTTACAATCCCAGCCCAAGGAAGTTCTCTTTCTTTAATGAAGTATGAAATGCCCAGGAAAAATGTTGATTATAATAGAATCCTTTTGAATCATGCCATTCATTTTAGATTTTTTTCTTCTAAATATTTTAACTTTTAGAACAACCAGCAGAAGATATCTTCAATAAGTGATTTAGAAGTTCAGTGCTCAGTTTTTAGATTGCACTAAGGGAAAAAAACCCCAAACCTACACTATAACAAATGCATCTTTACAGGATTATTTACCTTAGCAAAATGACAACAAACAAACAAAACCTAAGTAGGACCAATATGAAGGAGAAAAATTTCCCCTGTTAAGTTGTAAATTCTCAGTGAACAAATGAAAGGGACATTTATGCTTTCCACTGTACCAGGAACTAACTGTACAGTAGGAAAACACTTGTGGATGTTAGCATATTAATGTTTACAAAACCCAAACACAAGATTATCTCGTAAGTCTTTACCTTAAGTGCATTCACCTCATTTACAAAATCACACTATCTTTTGCTTTTAAAAGGAGGCTATTAGACTTGATATACAATTTGGACTACTTGAAAAATCTCATCAGAATGTGTAAGGATCCCTTGTGTTAAGTTGGAAGGAGGATTTGAAAACATCTGTTTTTGTTCTTGTTTTCCATTAATCTTTCTAGGAATTGATATTTCAATTTCTGTGTGTGGTTAAACATCAAAGATACTTATTCAGTTATTTTGAAGAAAGAAATTAGAAGTAGCTTAAATAGAAGGCCCGTCCCCCTTTTTAGGAGGCAATACTACAATAAATATAGATTTTGTTGTTCTGTAGTATCCAAAATTCAAAAACTTTTAAAAAAGTTTTGTTATATTATGAATATATATGACAGATTTATATCTGTGTTCTCATCTACATTTCTTCCTATGAGAAAGCATTTATTTAGAAGAGACAAAGTTTCAGAGAATCTAGTAAGTATCCTTAAATATAATTGACTGAGTCCACCATAGAAGCCCCCAATTACTTTAAAAAGTGATTAAATATTTGATGGGTTTTTAGGTAGAAATGGAATTACATTTCTTTATGTTCCTTCAGGGGCTACAACTGGGTTTAAATAATAGAAGTAATTGGGAAGCATATTTTGATTAACAGAGTGGGAGAGAAAGGAGTGCTACTATGTACTGGGCACCACACTGAACAGCATTTCATAAGCTGCTGCTTTGTCTAATCATCATAATTATCAATACAATTAAGAACTGTTTTTTTTAAAAGACTAGTTATGTTCCAGGCACTGTGTTCTAAGTCTAGGAATATAACTGAAAAAGCAGATAAAGTTTTTGCCATTTGTGGTATTGATGAGGTAGAGTCTTATAGAAAAGGAGACTGAAATTTCAAGAGGACAGCTTATAAATGTTGCCAGTAAGGAAACTTGAATTTGAACCCAAGCACTTCTAATAAAAGGTGATACAGCCTCCACTTGGTGACACTTGATTTTGGATCCAAGTTATTATCTGTAAGGAAGCCAAGGAGCCATAAGGAGAGATGCCAGCTGAGGTCAAGCCAATAGCCGGTATCACCTGCAAGACATCTGAGTGAGAAAGCCTACAGATGAGTCTAGCCCCTAGCCTTTGAGTAGTCCCAACTGATGTCTCATAGTTAGACATGTAGGCTTGTTCTCTGTCTACCACAGTGCAGTGAGAGCTACTGATGGGACAGGTTGCTTAGTTGAGAGGTGAGTTGCATCACCAAGTGTTGTTGGATAGAGGCTGGCTGATCACAATTAGGAACATCATCAGAGGGAAGTCAGCCTTTTGAATACAAAGTTGAAATAGATGTCCTCCAAAGTTCCCTTTCATTCTGTGATCCTATGGGACAGGCCCCTCCAAGTGGGATAACCAAAATGGGCAATGTTGTGGTGTGTAGGATGATTTTAAAGAGGACTACTTCTTGCAGAAATAGATTTGAAGATGACAGAATCCAGCCTTGTGAGATTTGAAGTCCACCTTTGTCTCCCTATAATTAACTAAGTCCACCATAAAAGTCCCCAATTACTTTGAAAGGGGACAGAAAAGAAGGGAGTATTCTTCCATATAAGCCCATAGAAAATCGTGTAGGTTGTTGTCTTTGATAACAACAAATGGTGCCTATTTACCTTCTGTTTCTCCATTCACTTTGGTCTCATGATGAGTCACTGCTTGGTTCATCCTCTATTCCAATGACACTGCAAGCTTCTCTGTCCTCATGATATAATGTAGTTTTCTTACTGTGCCCTTGTTCTGGCCTGCTCACCTCAAACCCTGCTTTATTGTCCAGTTACCTGGAGCTGTTCCAACCTTCTCTTCAATACTTAGATTTCTCATCTATTAGCCTACCTTTGGGTCTTTTTGGACAATGTTTTGACAGGGGATAGTGGTAACATTAATAGCAACAGTAACAACAATCGCACAATAAAAAACAATTTTTACAACAGTGACAGGTACTGTGCTAAGTGTTTCACATTATCTCACTTAATCCTCTTATCCCCACAAGGAAAGTAATATTATCTACACTGTACACACAGAGAAACAGAGGCATGTAATTAAATAACTTGTGCAAGATCACCAACCCAGTAAGAGGGAGAATCAAGAATCATCATGGATTTTGAACCCACAGTCTAAACTCTGCCATTTTATGAAGTGCACTCAGAGAGTAAGGATGGGTGGCAAAATGCTGGGAACTTAATATAAGTTTTCCTGCCTAATTGTCATAATAACATTATAGGTTCTAAAACATATCTAAAAACTCATTGACACTCTTCCCATTGAGAGATGGACTCTGTGTTCTTTCTCCTTGAGTCTGGGCTGATCTTAGTCATGAGTTGACCATATAATATGGTAAAAGTGGTAAGTGACTTCTAATACTCAGTCATAAAAGGTGGTACAGCCTCCACTTGGTGACACTTGATTTTGGAACCAATTTATTATCTGTAATGAAGCCAAGGAGTCATAAGGAGAGATGCCAACTGAGGTCAAACCAACAGCCAATTAGGCCTGCAGATGATTCTAACTCCTAGCCTTTGAGTTGCCCCAACTGATGTCTCATGGTGTAGGGATAAGTTTTCTCCATTGAGCTCCTGACCAAATTGTAGACTTGTGAGCAAAATAAATGATTTGTTGTTTTCAGTCACTGATTTTGGTGTGACTAGTTACACACAGAAACTAGTTTGGGTTCAAGGTCAAGTAACTTTTACTCTTCCATATTGTTGCTTTTTCAGAAACTAAACTTGACGAAGGACAATAAGGAACTATTATAGCAACTTGGTAGGGATAATGAAATGGTAGCTTTGATTTAGGAACATTAGTCCAGTAGAGACTCTCAAAGCAGATTGGAAAGGAGATGGTGCATTCACCGTAGCATATTTCAGCAAACAGAAGGTACCACTATTTGTAATACTATATTTATTATTAAAAAAAGAAAAAGTACTCATGTTAGGATTTCTAGTGGGAGACTCCTACATATAACTGAGACACTAGAAGGCTAAGCTTTCAGTTTAATAGAAAATGAGAAATAAGTTTGACATGCATGGAAGGACAGCAAGAAAATGTTACATATACATAATTGCACAGCATATATAATTCCTTACACATTATACAAATAATTATAATTATTTATTTAAATTTATAAACTTGACATGATATGACGGGAATAAAATCCTTTCAGAATTTAAATAACTAACCAGTGACTCACTCAGATTTCTTTCTTTCTTTTTTTAGTTGTAGATGGACACAATACCTTTATTTTGTTTGTTTTTATTTTTATGTGGTCCTAGGGATTGAACCCAGTGCCTCATGCATGTAGGCAAGCACTCAACCACTGAGCCACAACCCTGGCCCCTCAGGTTTCTTATCTTAATTTATCCTAACAGTGAGGAGCACATAGACAAACATCCACACACATGACATAAATAAACCACGATCATCAAGAATAACAACACAAACCTCAAACAGAGAATTGAATTTTAAAAATTTCAGCATAGTAGTGCTGTTGATGACTGACAAATGCAAAAGCAAATCCTCTCTGGAAGATTTGGAAGACCTAGAAGAATCTGACTTCAATCTAGAACAACAGCAATTATAAGACATCACTGAGGGTTAAATGTTATAGAATATAAAATGTTTGCCTATTTCAGAAATATTAAAATGTGTACAAAATTTTCATTTTAGAATAGTTAAATTAGAGCAATTTTGACATGAGGAACTGGAAGTAGAAATTAATAATTATTGACCAATATGTTAGCAAGGTGCCAGTTACTATGCAAGGTGCCAGAATGGGACATAAAAATGGATGTGTGGGGGGCTGGGGTTGTGGCTCAGCGGTAGAGCATTTGCCTAGCATGTGCGAGGTCCTGGGTTCAATCCTCAGCACCCCATAAAAATAAATAAAATAAATATAAAAATGGATGTGAATGTACATTTCTTATCATTTACATTCTATTTGTTTCCTAGGGTTTCTGTAACCAAGTATCATAAATTTGGTGTCTTAAAACAGCAGAAATTTACTCTCTCACGTATCTGGAGGCCAGAAAATCCTCGAATCAAATTTTCGGGAGTGACTTGTTCCCTCTGAAGCCTCTAGGGGTGTATCCTTTCTAGATAGCTTCTTCTAGATTCTGGTTACTCAGGAGTTCCTTGACTTGCAGCTTGAACACTTCTGTCTGTGATTCCTTTGTCTTGTGGGATGGTCCCTGTATGTCTATCTTCATATGGTATTTTCCTGTTCTTATAAGGATGCCAGCCATATTGGATTAGAGCTCATTCTAATGATTTCAACTTGACTACATCTACAAAGGCCTGTTTCCAAGTAAAGTCACAAGTACTGTGAATAACACATCTTTTTGGAGGACACGGTTGAACCTGCAATATGTTGTTTTTGCCATTTGTTGCTGCTCAAAGAGGATACCACAGACTGGGCAACTTGTTAACTATACAAGTTTATTTGGGTCACATTTCTGGAGATGGGGAAGTCCAGGAGCACTTTAATGGCATCTGGTAAGGGCATTCTTGGTGTGATATAACATTATGGAAGGGCAGTGAGTGTGCATGAGAGACAAGAAAAGGGGATTAAAAACCCTTTTTTGGTAATTAAACCTGCTCTGATGATGACATTAATCCATTCATGAATCCACTATGCTGTCATGAACTAATCACCTCTTGAAATTCCCACCTCTTAATACTGTTAAAATGGCCATTGAAATTTAACATGAGTTTTGGAGAGGATATTAAAACTATAGCATATACCATGATTTTTATATTTGAGGGACCCATTTCTACTTTCCCAGTTTTCATCTTGAGCTTCTCATTCCCTGCGCTCATACTAAAACTCTACTGAGCCATTTTCTCTTGTCCTATCTCAGATGATTATGCCTGACATTAAAAAGGCAATAAAAGAGAATAAAATCATGGCATTTTCAGGTAAATGGATGGAGTTAGAGGAGATAATGCTAAGTGAAGTTAGCCAATCCCCAAAAAACAAATGCCAAATTTTTTTTTTTTGATATAAGGAGGCTGATTCATAGTGGGATACGGAGAGGGAGCATAGGAGGAATAGATGAGGTCTAGATAGGACAGAGGGGTTGGAGGGGAAGAGAGGAAGCATGGGGTTATAAATGCTGGTGGAATACGATGATCATTATTATATAAGTACATATATAAAGACATGAATTGGTGTGGATATACTATGTATACAACTAGAGATATGAAAAATTGTGCTCTATATATGTAATAAGAATTGTAATACATTCTGTTATATATAAATAAAAAAGCACAAAATAAACAAGTTTAATGATGAAAAAATATATTATATATTATAAATATATATTCTATGAAATGTGTATTTTATTTACTTTACATATATTTTGATAAAAATGTTTTAAATTTTAATGGGTTGCAAAATAAAAAAGGTTGGAGGCCACTCAATCCACATACTTGTTTATTTCTTATTATACACTGCCTTGAATTAATGATGAAGTCTGCACCTATGTATTCATGCATATTATATCATAAACTTGATGAATCACAAAAAAGGCAATAAATCCATCTTCATTAAAGTGTAAGTGAATGTTTCTAGGTCTCTAGGGGGATGTTTTTACTGACTAAGTAGAGAATATTTAGAGAGGTAGAAGATTTAGAGAGTAACTAGTTTGAGGACTGGTAAGATAAAGCCTTCAACTTTAGGTATGTTTAGGTATGTTGATTTGAAAATTCACAAGAGAATATTTAATGAAGGGAGTTTTCAATAGCTGTCTATGGAGCCCTGAGAGCTCAGAGCTATAGACTTGAAAATCACAGGTACCACTTTGGATAAGTTTTTAGAGGAATTGAGTGTGAAAAATTGCAGAATCTAAGAGGTAACAGCTATACCAGTGAAGAAAATGGAGAAGGAGTAGCCACAGAAGAGAACATCTGGATAGAAGTGTCAGAGAATTCAAGAGAGGAAATAATTTTTAAAAAATCATTAAATGTTGATAATGCTGTGTCAAATGCTGAAAAAATATTAAGGATAACGAGAACTGAGAAAAATTCATTTGTTTTAGCTTCAAGAGTTAGTCATTAGTGACCTTCAAGATAGATATTTCAGTGGAGTGTAGAGGAAATGTAATCTGAGGTGTTTAAGAAGAGACTTGGTGACTGTTTAGTGACAGTAGGAAAGGTGATGTGTAGACTGTATAATTAAATTTGTCAGAAAAGGAGAGAAATTCAAAAGTAGCATGGAAAATCATTAGGATCAACAAAGACATTACTGTGCATTTAAAATGAGACACATTTTGATAAATTCAGTGTTCTATAGCTTGAGTGTTTAGTTTCCAATTCAATCAAGAGCTAAAACAAAGGAGGCAGTTGAGTTACAAAGGCAGAGAAATTATGTGACTTTTGGCTTAATAAATCAAAGGTGTGTCATTTAGGGGTGCTAGAAAGTGGGTCTATAGCTAGCATTGAAAAAGAGAAATTGAAGAGAAGGGATGAAGAAAAATGTGTATGGTGGAACAAAAATTGTTAGGTCAGGGAGCAGAATCACAGGGTGTTGGGTCAGGGAGGGTCTGAGCAAGCCTTTCAATTTACTGATGAGGCAGTCAAGGTTCAGAAAGGAAACTTGGGAGTTCTGAGTATCAGTGAAAACCATTTGAACTGTTTGATAAGGGGGCGGAAGAGTTGTTTTTCCTTTTCCTCAGGCTGAGGAGGATTCCATGGCACTATTATTGCTTCCTATGGGGGTATTGGATTACAGACAAAAAGTTACTGTCTACTCCTCTCCAGAGGATGTTGCTGACCTGAGAGTTGAGTATTGTCCACACTTGAAAAAGAGTCTCCTTCTCAGACAACTTCTAGAACTAATTTGGCTGTGTTTTGCAAATAGGGTGGAGAAATGTAGACCCATATTGTTGCCTCCCCAGGGTCATCATTAGCCAGACCAGCTGGCTAAAAATCTAAAAAGCCTGTGGCTATAGAAACCAACCCAACTGAAGAAAGACTGATTACAAAAATAAGCCTCTTTTCTTTTCAAGTTGGTTTTCTGGAATGATACCTTGGTCCTTTGAATTAGCTCTTGCAGAAATATCAGGTTGGATCATTGAATCTTCTCAGTCAATACCTTGTCACAGGTTTTTAAAATGTCCTTCCCTGTGTGATCTGTTTGGTTCTGTTGAAGATAATGATAAATACTTGCATTTCCTACACATGAAGGTTTTTGCATTATGAACTCATAATATGCTTCATTTTCTACATATGAAATAACTGGAATTCCTGAGATGGAGAAAAGATGGTCTGTAGTGCTGGCCATACCTTGGCTGCAGGGATTCAGAGTGATGAAAGGAATAGTAAGCTGGGAGTTTGATATTCGTGTATCTATCTATATGCAAATATCAGTTTCCTTCTCCAAAAATATTTTTTTCTTCTTCATTGAGGTTTGGAAATATGATATGTCTCATGTGCCAGCAAACTCATATATATATGTTATATACATGTATTTATTATATCCACACACACACATCGGAATTCATTAAACACTTGGAAATTTCATATGCAGAGATAATAGTCACTAGAGTTGAAGGACACAGGGAATGTGTAACAAAAGCATAGAGTGTTTATTAAATTTTTGGAGGAGGTCATTTGAGCTGTTTTCTTCTGACTTTATCTTTTGTCTCCCTTGCTGTTGTACAGTTTTTACATTATCATTCTAGACAGCACCGCAAAACCCGAGGCAGCCCATTTAGAAATCTCTCTTAACATATTAAACTGAATAGCAAGTAGATAATTTCAATCATAACTTGCAGCCAATAAAAACCTTCCATAAACTGGCAGACTCTCAAAACCTTTGAAGGCTTCCTCTTTACAGAATTCTATAGGATATTAAAATTAAGTTCAGACTTTAGAAGGAAATTCTGTGGGTGGTAAAGATGAGAAAACATCTCAAGGTCTTTCAAAATCATAGATCCAGGCACAGAGCTGTGTTTTAGTTATGGATTGAGAGTCTGTCTTCACTCCTTCTCCTAAACAGTAGTCAAAAGCTAACTACCAGTAATCCTGCCTCCTAGAAACAGCTTGCACAAGATGCTGGAATAGGAGGTGTACAGGATAAAAGAAAGAAGATTGGAGCAAAGGGCACCAATAAGAGAAAAAAAAAACTAGAGTGGAAAAAAATCAGCAAGAGTCGTACACTACAGAAATTTCACAGCATATTAAAGAGGTCACTTCCCTGTTTTAGAACAAGACTTCTGCTTAACTACTTCAAAGAGAAGCTCTTCTGTTTTAAAATATAACTCCAAAGAAGGAACCATGACCTCCATCTATAACCCATTAAAATATTGAATAACTCTTCCTGCCAAGATTTAAGTTCATTTGTTTTGTCATAACCAAGTCAAACTTATTCTGAGTTTAGATAAAATAGCTCGGACACCAACCCTTTGGGTTAGTCATTCTTATGTGTGTAGGCTATAGTTAGGCATTTACTTTTAAGAGACTATAATTCTTTTATCCTTAATTTTTAAACACCTTAATCATCTTGATTGCTTTCCTCTAAATCCTTCAAAGTTCTTTGTGTATAAAAATATTACCTTGGTTCTTACCTATGATTATCCTGGGGTCATATTTCTCTTTTTTTAATGATACTAGAGGTTGAACCCAGGATTGCTTGACCTCTGAGCTATACCCCAACCCTTTTAAAATTTTTAAAAATTTGTTCTTTTTAGTTATACATGACAGTAGAATGTATTTTGACATATCATACATACATGGGGTATAAATTCCCATTTTTGTGCACTCCAACCCTTTTAAAAATTTTATTATGAGATAGGGTCTTACTGAATTGCCCAGGCTGGTTTGAACTTGAAATCCTCCTGCTTCAGCTCCTCAAGAAATTAGGATTACAAGTGTGCACCACTGGACTTGGCTCATGTTTCTCATTTGAATTCTAGAAACATGAAAACGTTGCAGCAGTTTTCAATTTTATTCCCTTGCCAAATATGTGATGGACGTTGTTCACATGTGTAACAATGTTAAAATTGAAATTTCCTCCCAAACCCAAAGACATAATTAGTGTTGCATATTAAAGGAGGAGGTAGTTCTTATGCAGAATTTCCAAAGGAGTAAACTAAGAACTGGTTACAGGATTCTGGGATCCTTTACCCACATACAGGTCATAAAAGGGTAGAGAGGATGGGAATGATCTTAAGATCTTAAGGATTTCTTTGGAGAGAGTTTTGCTCAGGCCTATATTCTTCTGCAAGGAGGTGGTTTGATAGAGTGTATTTTTCAAATCAAGAGACAGGAGATTTAACAGATGGTAAGGATAACTTGATATATATCTTTTGTGGTTATCTGGAGTCTGATGGAAAATCTACGAGGCAGAGACCAGCCTGCTACCTTCCTTTACCACACCATAATGTTATGGGACTTATGTAGATAATAAAATAGTTACTGGAGAGAAGCAGATTAACACATCTATCATTTTACATGGTTACTTTTTTGTGACAAGGTAGCTAAAATCTACTTATTTAACAAAAATCCCTAACATTTTTAAAAATATATATATATATTTTAGTTGTCAATGGACCTTTATTTTATTTATTTATATGTGGTGCTGAGAATTGAACCCAGGGCCTTACACATGCTAGGTAAGCACTCAACCACTGAGCCACAACTCCAGCTCTGCCTAACAATTTTATTAAGCATAGGCCTCATATTGTACACCAGATCTCTAGAAGTGCTCGTTGTATGTATCTGCTGCTTTGTATCCACTGACCTACATCTCTCCATTTATCCTACCTCCACCCGTGGTAACCACTGTTTTATTCATTATCTCTCTATATTTGAGTTTTTTAAAAAATCCACATATAAGTAACATGGTGAAATATTTTTCTTTCTCTTTGACTTATTTCACTTTGTATAATGTTCTCCAGGACCAGCCATGTTGTGGCCAATGGCAGGAGCTCTTTCTTCTTCTTTGGGGGGGGGATATATATCTAACCCCAGCCCCCCTAATAAAGCATTTTTGAACTTTTAAGTCTATTATACAAAATATCGTTGCCAAGGCCATTATCAAGCAATTTCCCCCTAGGTTTTCTCCTAGGAGGCTTATGGTTTCGGGTCTTACATTTAAGCCCTTTATTCATTTTGTATGGTGTAAGATAAAGGTCCAATTTCTTTATATTGCATGTGGAGATTCAGTTTCCCATTGTGTCTGCTTGATGCCTTTGTTGAAAATTAGCTTTCTAAGGGGAAAAAAAGGGAGAAGGGGAGTTTCATGGAAGATGGAAGGAGAACCTCATCATTATACAGAATACATATATGATGTTGTGATGAGAAAAAGAAAAAAAAAGTGTGTCACTTTAGATTGGATAGAGAGAAAGGATGGGAGAGGAGGGGAGGAGTATGGGGGATAGGAAGGGCAGCAGAATAGAATAGACAATATGATTGATGTATGTACATTCCATGTATGTATTATATATCAAAATGCATTCCATTGTCATGCATGACTAAAAAAAATAAAAATAAATCATATGGTTAAAAAAAAAGAAAATTAGCTTTCTATCTTTGGATTTACTTCTGTGCTCTCTGTGCTGTTCCATTGGTCTGTTTCCTTTTTTTTTTAAATAATAGTGCCATACTGTTTTCTTTACTATAACTCTGAAATATAATTTTAAATCAGGAAGTGTAATGCTGCCAGAAAATATTGCTTTGTCTATTTGGGTTTTCTTGTAGTTTCATATAAATTTTTGGATTTTTTTCTATTTCTTTGAAGAATGTCATTGGAATTTTAATAGAGATTGTGTTAAATCTATATGTTGGTTTGGGTAGTATGGGCATTTAAAAAAATATTTTTAGTTATAAATGTACATAATACCTTTATTTATTTCATTTTTTTATGTGGTGCTGAGGATCAAAACCAGGGCCTCACACATGCTAGGCAAGTGCTCTGCCACTGAGCCACAACCCCAGCCCAGTATACTCATTTTTTTTAATTGGTTGTTCAAAACATTACAAAGCTCTTGACATATCATATTTCATACATTAGATTCAAGTGGGTTATGAACTCCCATTTTTATTTTAATATTATTAATTCTTCCTATTCGTATGCAGGGGATTTCTTTACATTTATCTGTGTTTTATTCTATTCTTTCTTCAACATTTTTTAGTTTTAAGTGTACAAATCTTTTATCTCAGTTAAATTTATTGCTAGTTCTTTAAAAGGTTATTATTAATGGGATTATTTTCTTGAGTTCTCTTTTAACAGAGTTGTTATTTGTGTGTAGAAGTGCTACAGATTTTTTTCTTTTTTTTTTTTTGAACTGGGGATTGAATCCAGGGGTGCTTAACCTCTAAGCCACCTCCCCAACCCTTTTCTTTTTTTGATTTGATAACAGGGTCTTGCTAAGTTGCTTAGGGCCTTATGAAGTTGCTGAGGCCAGTCTTGAACTTGCAATCCTCAGCCTCTCAAGTTGCTGGGATTACAGATGTGTATCACCATACCTGGCTTCAATGCTACTAATTTTTATACACTGATTTTATAAACTGAAACTATATATTTATGTTAGTTTTAACAGTTTTTGTGTATGAAAACTTAGCGGGTGTTTTACAAATAGATTAGGCATATTGAGATAATTTTACTTCTTCCTTTCTGATTTGGATACTGTTTATTTTTTAGTGCAAAAGGCTTCAGTTACTTTCCACTGATTATGATGTTAGCTGTGGGTTTTCATAAATGACTTTAATTATGTTTTTTTTTTTCTTCTATACCTAAATTGTTAAGAGCTTTTATCAGGAAGGAGTACTGAAAATTGTTCAACATGTTTTCAGCATCAATTGAAATAGTCATGTGGTTTTCATCTTTCATTTTGTCCATGTGATCTATTACAATGATTGATTAGCATATGTTAAACCAGGCTTGCATGCCAGGGATAAAGCCCACTTGAATCATAATATATAATCTTTTGATGTGTTGATTCACTTTTTAAAATATTTATAAACATTATTTTTAGGATAGTTTTTGAAAAATTATGGAGATACCACAGAAATTTCCCATGTACTCTGTACTGAGTTTGCCCTTTCGTTGACACATTAATATGGCACATTTGTTTCAACCCATGGAACCTATATTGATTTGTTATTGAAATTAGTGCCAACTTTATTTTTCAAAATTGAAATAATAAGGCTTTTAGTCCTAAAGTAATATTCAGGTTATTCTAATGTTGAAGAAATGAAGAGAATGGAGAAAAGGAAGACTGTAGACATAGTCACAAATGCTTCTTGAGAAGAACAAAGAGAAGACCAGGGGAGTGCTTCTTGTCTTTATTTATACTTTTATTTCTTTATTTATTTTTGTCAATGTGTAAGATAACATACAAGACTGTGGAATTTAAAAACTTTTTATTTTTAAGATATTTCCATTAGTAATCACTTATTATGATTTTTCATTATTGCTAAGAAATGGAAAACTGAGAAATGTTTTCCAAAATATTATTGTTCTTTTTATATAATATCTTGTTCCATTTCTACTAAATGTCTTCTTAATTTGAACTAAAAATATCTAAAAATAACTTGTCCTAATCTTTTTTTTTTCCTGCTATCAACTTTACAAGTTACTTCCAAACTGGCTTGCAATCTTTCTCAAGTCATTCTTTTTATCATTATTATTTTTAATAACTCAAAATTAGTTTTCTAATCACCTTTCCTGAGAGCACTCTACAGCTGCCCTAAAAAAGTTGATGTGAAGGTCACCTTCTCACTTCCTTTCCATTTTCACTTTGTATTTCCCCTCCCCCTTCTCTCCTCCTTCCTCTTCTTCAATACCAAAGTGTGTATTGCAGACTCTATGATGGCTCCCAGTGATCCCTGCCTCCTGTTATCTATAATCCTTGTGTAATTTAAACTTGCTTCTCACCTGTAGAACATGGTGATGCTAAGAGGATGCCATTTCTACAAATAAGTTATAATAGATTATGACTTCCTAGTAGACTTTATCTCTCTTGCTAGCTTTGATGAAGTAAACTGCCTTGGTGTGGAGGTCCATGTGGAAAAGAGTAATGGCCTGTGAGTATTTGAGGCCCTCAGTACAGCAACACATCAGGAACTGAATCCTTCCAGTAATTATACAACTGAGTTTGAGATTGGATTCTTCCCCGGTTGAGCCTTTAATTGAGGGCCCTGGCCAACATCTTGATTATAGCCTTATAAAAGATCATGAAGCAGAAGACCCAGAAGATCCACATCCAGATTCTGATCTGTCAAAACTGGGTTTTCTTTTTAAGATGCTAAACTTTGGGGTAATTTTTTTTTCAATCTAGAAATAGATAACATACTAACATTCCCTCTATGCTATGGAATGTGATGAGTCACTAACAAGATACCCTGGAACAGATACTATATTTCTTTCTTTAAAAAAATAGTATTTGCTTATTTATTAATTTATTTATTTATGATATGAGGGATTGAACACAATGGGGGTCTACCACTGAGCTATACCCCCAGCATTTAAAAAAAAATTTAAAATTATAGACGGACAGAATATCTTCAATTACATAATTAAAATATCTCTTTTAGTTATCAATAGACTTTATTTATTTATGTGTGGTGATGAGAATCAAACCTAGTGCCTCACAGTGCTAGACAAGAACTCTACCTTTGAGCCCAAACCCAGCCTTTATTTATTTATTTTTATGTGGTGCTGAGGATTGAACTCAGTGCCTCATGCATGCTAGGCGAGCATTCTGCCACTGAGCCACAGCCCCAGCCCGCTGATCTTTCAATTCTCTGAACACGTTAAGCAGTTTTATATCCTGTGTTTTTCACAGATGCAGGTAATTTGCCTGGAATGCCTGCCTTACTCTTCACATGAATATCCCTTCTCATTCTTCAAATATCTTAAATGATACTAATTATATTAGTGTCTCTAAGCACTTTTCTTGACTTGGAATCATGTTTGACACGTTTATTGTCTGTCTTCCCAACTAAACTACAGGCTCTGAGGGAACAGGAACAATATATATTCTGTTTACCATTGTATCTCCAATACACAGTGCAATGTTTGGTGTCTACTAGACAATCAATGGATAGTTTTTTTTAAGTTTGTGAATGGGGATTATTTTCATGGGATGTTTATAGACATTTTTCCCCCCAAGGGATATGGTTTCATGGTCATTGAGTTTGGAAAACTTTAGAGTAAACAGTTAAAGAGATTTCTTTACTGAAAGACTTTCTGGGGTCTTAATACAGATTATCTATTACTAGTGGACTTAATACAGATTATCTATTATCTTAATACAGATTATCTAATTTAATACAGATTATCTATTACTAGTGGACTATGAATCTTAAATGGGGGTTATTGCTTGTAGATTTCCTTCTACATATTTGTCCCTGAACAACTTCTCCTTCTCTTTCTTTTTCTCCCTGTATTGTGATGGAACCCACAGCTTTGCATATTGCTAGGCAAGCATTCTATTGCAAAGATACACCCCTAGCCCTTGGAACTTCTTTTTTGAAGGGAATATCCCTTAGGACTGGTGTTCTGTGGTTCCTCATTCAGAAAATTCCAATGTAATTCAAGGTTCATCTTTTATAGATAAGGAAATGGAGGCCCAGGAAGAGTTACTGACTTGTGTAAAGTTACACTGTGAGCTTTTGTAGGAATCAGGTCTTTCATGAAAGTCTAAACATTTATGAATGTCTATAGCGTCTTTAAATGATTAACCAAACCAACAGGGAAAGTTATGTATAGAATAATTTAGAGATGAGTGTTTTGAGTAATCAATATCAAAGAATCTGGCCTACTTTGGAAATTTACATTTTTGATAAAAATACCACAATAGTTTTTCAGATCCTATGCTTTAAAAATGCTAAGATACCTCCACCCATGCCCTAATCAAAACAAAAGTGCTTATAATATTGTTTATCCCAGCTCTCTGGGATGTGGAAGAATCAGTCAAAAAACATAAGGAAAGTCTGGCATTTATTTACTTACCTGATTGCTGTATTTGTGTGGGAATGAATTCTGAGAGTATCTAAAGGTAGAATCCATGTGTTTAATGTCTGTGTGGGAAAGGGGTGAATGTTATGATTGAGTGCCTGGCTTTGCATCCTACAGTTGAGGGTTAGAAACTTCCTTCATCCTTTAGAATCTGTGTGACATTTAGCACGTTATACTAAATTTCTGTTTTCTCATCTGTAAATAAGAGTATCATTAAGCCCATCTCATATGGTTGTTGATATGAGATGGTGCATATCTACAGCTCAGCACATTGCTACCCACCAATAAGCACCCTAAATGTTAACTATTATTAGGAAGAAATTTGGGAGGGCCATTGATGGTGCTTGAGGGATTGATGAAAATACTGAGATAAGTTTCAAGCACTCATCAATGGCCTTCCTAAATTTTCAAAACAAAATCAGATGGAGCACAGAGTCCACATATATTTCCCAACCCATTTACTTCTTGATCACTTAGGATTTTTGCTTATAGATCTGGAGTAAGCCTGTCTGATCTGTACAACATAAACACACACTGGCCATGACTTAATGACAAGCAGAATGGTTAACACCTTGATTTAGAGGGTTTATATGGTATGTTTTGCCAAACAACCATTAGTTTGATCCTTTTGAGGTAGAGTGACTTGCTTGATCTTCCTAGGGTGGTCTTCCTCTTTAGGGCCTTAGGGTTTGTTGAATGCTTAGGGTGTTTGATGAGGTTTCTCTACTTTAGCAGGTTGAATCTTGTGGGATCTCTGGTAGTTGTTCTTTCCTAGGCTTTGTGGAGTCTTGTTCTATATACTTATTGCACAGTATTCGTTGTTCAAGGATTCAGACTCTGATGCAGGTTTATGGAACTCCTATTCATTCACTTAGAGCACTCTTCTCAATTGGAATTATATATTGTACAAGCAGATTACACATCCCCTTCCTCTTTAGTTTCATACCCCATGAATTCCAGCTGCCTTGGTCACCCTGAATTCTGAAATGTTTCCTTAGTTCCCATCACCAAAGTGTCTCAAGTATTTCTGGGATCACCTTGTTTGTTTCCTTTCTCTCAGGGATTGCCTGTTGACTAACATCTGAGAAGTTATTCCATATGTCTTGTCAAGTTTTATATTTGTTTAAGAGAAAAGGTTTCTGTGTCGTGGCCAGAAGTGGAAGTCCTTTCCCACATTCAGTCCCTACTGCCTTACTATAGGGCCTCCACTTTGAAGAATGGCCCCCTTCAATACTGTAGTGTCAAGAGATTTGCTTTCACTACAGAGTCTTGCCAAGTTTCTCTTGTGACTAAGGGTTTGAGGAGGAAGATAGATGGATCAGAGAATTAGTCTATCATTAGGGAACAGAACAGAATGAACTTGCCCTTAGCTGAAACAATGCTTACAACTTTGTGCTTGGTCTGTTTGATTCTAGACCATACAAATGATTGCATGTTAGTCTCTGTGATGGGATCATTTAAAAAAACTCATTTCTAATCAACTTTGATTTTAAACAACTTATTAGTTATTTATATTGGTTATAAATGGAAAAACTGGAATCTGGGTTAGTTTTTTGTCACTGTGACAAACAACTTAAAGGATGAAGGTTTGTTTTGGCTCATTGTTTCAGAGGGCTTAGTCCATGGTCAGCTGACTCCAAGGCAGAAACACCATGGTGAAAGGACATGGTGGAAGAAAGTTGCTCATCTCATGACAGACAAGAAGAGGGTATGGAGAGAGAAAGATACTGGGAGAAGAGAAGATAAAGTCTTCCAGGACATGCCCCCAGTGATCTACTTCCTAAAAATAGGTCCCATCCCCAAGGAATTCATTTAGTTATCAGTGAATTAGCCCATTTAATTATCAATATCAATAACTCATTTGATTATCAAATGGATTAATCTACTGATGAGGTCAACATCCTCAGGATCCAGTCCTTGTCCAAAAGGCCCATCTCTGAACCTTGCTGTATTGGGGACATGCTTTCAATACACGAGCTTTTGGAGGATATTTCAGATTGAAACCATAACAGAACCTATGCTTATTCCATGTTCTTAGGCTGGGAAGGCCTGGATATATCAGAAAAAAAAAATGACTTTCCTGTGTACAAAGAATCCCTCTAGGTTGAAGGTCATGTAGAACCCTTATTTCCTTCAGTCACCAAAGGCACATTAATTCTGATGAAATGAGCTAATAACCTGTTCGTATGCCAATTTTTTTTCAATGTAATTTGAGTTGAAAAGTAATCATATACTGGCATATTTCATAAATTACCCATAAGAATGGTTTCTTTCCTCCTATAATAGGACTAGGTGAAAAGAAATGCAATAAAATATGATTCAAAAGGCTCATAGACTTTCAGTCATCTTTTTGTTTAATATATAAAAGATAATATAAGAATTGAAAAAAAGTCAAGAAAAATAATTAGTTGGTTTTTCCTCTTGGTAGGAGGTAGGGGCCCACTGGTGAGAAGATGTTCATTAGTAAGTTTCTGCTACAAAGAATGTTTGCTGGCATCAGTAAAGAATATTTATCTTTGCTTGCAAATGATATTGCCTGTATCATGAATAACTATGAGGCATACACAAAGGAAAATTCCCAAATTTAATTTTGCACATTTATTGCAGTTCCGTTTCAAATCTAATGCTTATTAATTCAGATGCCATTATGTTCTTTTCTTCTCTGTAATCATTTTGCTTGGATAACTTTGGAAAGGCATTTGAAAGAAGATAAAATGTCTTTGTTTTATGACTGGCCTGTACATTTACTGGCTCTAACCTTCTTTAGGGCCTTGAGCTTTGAGAATTTCCTATCCGTTTGTAACTTCAAATAATCTTTAGAAAACAAACTGCTTTGATGTTCCCTTTTTATTCTTTTTGTGTATGCACTTTATTATGCTAATTGCCTATATAATGATATTGCACAATCATCTTATGAAGACAATAGGAGAGTTGATAGTATCCTGTCCTACAGAGGAAAAGTCAGAGGTATGGAAGGATTTTTTGTGTGCTATTCACAGACAATTATCGTGGCCAGAACCAGGATCGACGAATAGGGAGGATGAACATTGGTTGAATAGGAGGAAGAGACCTGACTGTAGTTTCAACTCCATTCTCAGTTTGATCAATTCCTTATCTGGGCCTCGTTTTCCTCATTTGTAAAGTGCTAGGGTAGAATAGGTGATTCTCTTCGGTCCTTCTGGCTCTGGAACTCTGTGGTGATTTGCCTTCCTTTGGCTTTTCTCCCACAAAGCATTACTTCCTTTAGATTTCATCTGGGTGTACCTGGGTTACATTTGATTTTTACTTCTTCCCTTCTTCTTGTCCCTTTAAGGACTTTTGCTGAAGAGGTGAAAAACAAAACAAAACAAAACAAAACAACATTTAGCCTCCTAGCAACAATAACTGTATGGTGTAGACAGCCTGGATGACTTTTTATTATTGTGTTATATAGTATATTAATTTTAAGTTTATCTATGCCTTTGTAGTTAAACTAAAGTATAAATACATCATTATTATATTTTCAAATAAATTAGATTTCAAGTCCCCAGATACTTGCCACTGTTTGGCTTCATTATTAATCCCTTGTGTGATCTCGGGTCTTCTACTAACCTTACTACAACATAATGAGGGAGGGTTATCAATAAACCTGTCTTCTTCAATAAAGATATGGTGACTGAACAGAAAACTAAGTAGTAGTTATTCCCATGATTGTTTTATACTCCTAAACATATGGACACTGAGAATGAAGCATTTCAAGATAAAATATAGGCTTCAAAGTCTTCAAAATAGTTTTAAAATAAAATATTAAAATAGTGAAGAAATTAAAAGATTATTGGATCTTTCAACTGGGTTATGAAATGTGTACCAAAGTTTGGGATTTTTGAAGCCCACTTCTGGACTTTTCCATGACTGATAAGTCTATAGTTTGCTATTAAAATGTTGCAATTTCAGTTTTAGACAAGGGAGCTATAAATTGCTAAGGTCTGGTATAAATGGTCAATTATATAAGAACAGATGTCTATTGTTTTATTTGTGAAGGGAGAAGAGTGCATGGTACTATTTACTTATAGTTACTCTTTAAAATTTTCCTCCTGAAGAAAAAAACATCCATGCCACATTTGTGGAAACGGTTAGGTGACCACAGAAACGAAGAATTCAGGGATGATTTAGTGCAGATCATCATGCAGGCTTCCTGGCATAGGCATTTTAAACAGTATTGTGTTGTCTCCCAAGTTTGCCAGAGTCTAATCTGTGAGCAATTGAGGCAAAATCAAAATCAGAAACCTAGCGGAGTAATATTGTTTTGAAATTGTCAAGCAAAAGTCCTTGGGTTTGGTTTTGTTACGTCTGGAACCAAAATGTCACATGTGGCATACATCATTTAAAGTTTATTATTTTAACCTGAGACCTCCTTGTTTAAAATTCAGTGCCCTGCGTCCCAGCATAAGCATTTTTACTCTATTACACCCGAGCCTGTGCCAGCTCCATGGTGAGCCTGGTGAAACCATAGCTTGGCTGACTGGAAGGCCCCTGCATGGTTCCCTTCTTTTGTTGGAGCTGCCAAACCCAATAGGTTCGTGAGGGTGCTCGAAAATTAAAGCATGGCACCAGGTAATTGAAACCATTCCTTGAATATCTAGCTGTACTCTCTGCTGAAAAAGAAATCATCCCACGCTACTGGGAAAGTAAAAGTGGTGTCATTTTACGTTTACAGAAGCATTCAGTATTTTCATGGACGGACTCAAAAGCTTGTGATTACGAAGTGTGAAATTCTTATTAAGATTCCTCATGAAATCAAGAGAACACATATTTAGCAATTGTTCCAAGGCCTCCCTTCCTCCTATTTGGACAGCATTAGCAACAATCCCACCAATCCATTCTCTTCTCCATATTGAATATGCCTTTTCTCCTTCTTGGATGACTTACCTTAGCAAGAGAATTTTTAATTATTTGTCATTCAGTGTAAGTTTACTCTTGATGTTATGGCCTTCTTCACATGGGCACGAGGCAAATTGTCTTCTGGGATTAAGATGTAGTGAACTTGGGCTGGCTGCAGTAGAAGAGATAGGGGTGTTGACAGGGAGTATGTATTTTTGCTTTTAAATCTAAGCAAAGATTTACAGATCGAGAATTTGATTACATTCTTTGTGCAGAACTTAAGCTTCTCTACATGCAGTTCAAGATTGTCATGGCTGCAGAGGATTTACACGTCTTACAAAGTTCCAGTTATAATAATAGTATAACACTATACTGTTTCTGAGGTGTTTTCCATTTCTTATTCATCTTTATACTATTTGTTTACAGAGCATACAGGGTAGGGATGTTTTATTCACTTTGACAGCGAGGATTCTAAGGCCCAGAGAAGTTTAGTGCTTGCCCAAGATCACACAGCCAGTAAGGACAGAATAAACTCTCAAACTGATCTTCTGACTCTGAATCTTATGCTCTTTCCATTAGCATGTGGTGCCTCTTATGTTTCTTATGTCTTCTTCTTACCAAAGTGAATTTTTTTTGGACCAGTTTTCAAAGCAGTTTTAATGGAACACATCCAAATGTTGTTTCTGTGGAGCTGACAGCATGGAAATGTGCAGTTTCTCAATCAGGAAAGTGCTCATTATCTTGGAATCCCGAGACTGCCAAAGATCAGTGTGAAATAGTTTCATGCGTCTCTACTTGTGTGAGCACAGCAATTTGCTTGCTCCTCCACCACATTATGTATTTCTGTCTTATAATATATGTCCACATCTATTTCTACATCTCAAATATAAACTCCTGATGGTCAATTACCGTCATGTTCATTTTCGAATATGCCACTGTGTTTTGTACAAAGTTTTACATGATGTTGATGCTCAATGTTTACTAAAATGAATTAAAGATGATATTTGAGGGTTTGAAGGGTCCAAAGGTACCTTCCTGTACTGTCTGCATCAGTTCTGTCCAGTATAAATTTCTGTAGTGATGGATATGCTCCATTTTGGGGCCGTTCAATGCAAAAGCCCAAATCAGCTTGTATACTAGGGAACTTATTTTTTAATTTATTTTAATGCAAGTTATTTTAAATAGTTGCATGTGGCTGGTGGTTACTTATTAGACGTTGCAGTTCTAAAATTTCCATATGTTTTCTTAAATTCTGATTGTGTTTGGGTCCTCCCACATGCTGATGGTCCTCACTATGCCTTTTTAAGCATATTTAAATTTAAAAATTTTAAAAATCATTTTTATCAGCACATATCAATTATACCGATTAATGGGTTTCAGTGAGTATGCACTGCTCACTGTGTCTTTGATGAAGAGGATTTTCAGCCAGCTGTGTACACGGAGATGTAGTGGGCTCAGACTTCTCCTGACCTCCAAGGTAGCTGTCTCTTTCTGCTCTTGAGTTCTCTGAAGAGGGGCCGGCATCTTCCCTGAGAATTTTCTGGAAAGCAGGAGTAACTTGTATCTTGGAGTTGCAAAGGTCGGAAGGGGATCTGGTGATGCATTGGGGGATTTCTCGGTTTCCTGAGGCTCAATGACATATAGTCTGGGCCTACAGGAGAGAAAGATGGATCATTTCCTAAGAAAGGCAGATCTTCCGTCAAAGAAAGAGGTGGGCAGGAAGCTAGCATTTGTTAAACTGATTTGTTCATACACAGTCTGGGCGGTGGTGTCTCATTTGCTCTAGGAATCTTTAGGCTCTGTCTCCTTCACATACGCTGTATCCATCACCAGCCACCATTAAGTTATACATTCTTTCTAGTGATGAAACTTCTAAATTCCTCCTCTGAAGGATTAAAAAAAAAAGAAAAGAAAGAAACACAACCCTCTCTCTCCTCCTCTCCCCACCAGATAGCGGTAGCAAAAACGACCCAGGAAGAGAGAAATGCTGTTCATGCAGGGTGGACCCTTTGAACTCAGCGACTTCTAAGAACCTCCATTCCTCATGCTGTGGCTTCTGCTACTTCTCTCAAGGAGCCAAAAGGTTAAACAGAGACAGCGGCAGGAGTGAAATGGCAGCCAAAGGGGAGAGTCCAAGAGGCCCCTTGAACAGATATCTATGTGTTATTATGTGATTCTGGGCACAAATCCTTTCCTGGAATGTAAACAGTGTTCAAAAGGTAGATTGTTAGATCTTTGTGCTCTATGAGAAGTAAAACAAATATTCAGGACAGGAAAACGGGTACATTGTTAAGATTGATGTACCCTTGGTGACTGCAAAACTGAATTGAAATTTTAACTCAGGATTGGTTTTCTTATTTGTGACGGGATCCCAGCTTGTCTGTTGTGATGTAAAGAGTAGAATTTTCCCCGAGGAGCCTACTCTCTAAGGTTGACAAAAACAGTTAAGATTCATAGCGTGTATTGTGGATGAAATGGGCACTTAAAAATATGTTCAGATAGCTGTGTTAGCCTTCCTTCCTTTTCTTGTGAAGGTAGAGTTATGGATTATCTGTTCCTTTGGGCAAAAGGAAAGCAAAGCACAGAGAGGGAATGGATTTGACCAAGCTCACAGAGCAATCGTATCTATTTTTACATTGGTAGTTGAATAGGAAACTTTGAAACAGGAGCCATCAAGCTGGCCTTTTTCCTCAGCAGTAATTCAAAGCTCCAATCCCTTACTAGATATAAAGGAGCCCATTGGTATGAAATATACACAAAAAATGCAAAGGAGCGAAAGAAGACCCCAATATGGTAAAGCTATTGGAGAGACAACAAAATGATACATTCTGATTTCAGTTGATTACAGTTCGGATTTCCTAAATTGTTTTTTCTTTAAATAAACCTTTTGTCTTGGAATAATTTTAGATACATAGAAGAGTTGTAAAGACAACTAGAGAGTTCCCATATATCCCTCTCACAGTGTCTCCTAATATTAACATTTTATATTTGATTTCCAGAATTTTACAATAATTTTATGTACATGAGTGCTCCTTAAATGTCTTGTTTACAAATGAGTTTGTTTCTATGCCTTTCCAACGTAGGAAAGATCGAATAATCTTCCAATATGATAAAGATTCCACAGTTGAGCACTGAAAATTTCCATTATAAAGTCACCGGGGAGTCTTAACCACAGTTACCACTGTTGGAGAAGGCAGAAGGAAGAGGAATATTTGATAGTGTGACAAGACAACTTTAGAATAAAGGAAGATCTCTTTAGTTTACTTTATCCTCTCAGGAACCATTGAGGCTTTATAACAATACTAAGATGATAAAAAAATTTGAAAACAGCCATTTTCTACAACATGCATTAAATGAGATCTACATCTCTAGAAGTTACTGATAGTACATAGAAGTTGTTTGATAGTAAATAGAAACAGGATTAACTGGGTCTACACAAATTTGGTTGATCATGATGCTTGACTTGAAAGTTGGAACTTAGAGCAATTGCAGACTGAGTGGGGAATTTTTACAGTGCTTACAAGGAAGTAAATGGTAGACCAGTGGAGCAGATAGGGGCCCAGTGGTGCCCAAGGAGAGATTCAGTTTGCCATAGAGAAGTGCCATTGATGAATGGCCTTGGGTAGAATCAGGTCTCCCAAATATGAGTCTCATTAGTTATTTAGTGAGAAAGGATTTGATGTTTAATATTGGGTAAACACTACCATTATATTAATTTTATTGTCTGAGTTTGTTAAGTTGCCATTTATGCTTAAGGTGCATATTGAAGGAACCTTATGGAATTTCTAGTATCTGACAACTTTTTTTTAAATGAGAGAGAGAGAGAGAGAGAGACAGAGAGAGGGAGAGAGAGAGAGAGAGAGAGAGAGAGAGAGAGAGACAGAGAGAGAGAGAGACAGAGAGAGGAGGGAATTTTTTAATATTTATTTTTAGTTTTCAGCAGACACAACATCTTTGTATGTGGTGCTGAGGATCGAACCCGGGCTGCACACATGCCAGGCAATCGCGCTACCGCTTGAGCCACATCCCCAGCCCTTATCTGACAATTTTTGATCCACAAAAATGGTACTTTCATATGATTCAACCTACTAGTAAGCTATCTGTGGCTAATTCCAAAAATTTCGACTTGGTTGCATTTTATATTTTTGTTGTTTGTATGAACCTGGAAGTAAAGAACAATAAATATTGAACTAGAAAAACCCAGCTGAGGGGCTGGGGTTGTAGCTCAGTGGTTGAGCGCTTGCCTGGCATTCGTGAGGCACTGGGTTCGATCCTCAGCACCACCTAAAAAAATAAAATAAAGATATTGTGTCCATCTACAACTAAAAAAAATTAAAATAAACCCAGCTGACACTGGTTATGAAAATACCTTGAGTGGGCAGGTGGGTGAGCAGCCCCTTGACAGAAGGCTACCTGAAGAGGCTTTCTTCCTGTAAGCTAGACATTGCACCCTGGCATTGTCACTGTTCTGTCCTTTCCTCCAAGATTAAGTTGATTCTGGGTATTTAGAATTGTGAATTTTACAGGTTTAGTCATACTCGGCACCTTTTCCTCCGGGGATCTGAAAACATACATCTGAAAATGATTGTTTATTCATCCCAAACCAAAACGTTGTATTTTCAGCCATAAGGTGGCATCATATCACATTTTATGCTGAAGAGGCAGGTCGCTTTAGCTCACTTAAATGACTAATGCCCTGCTCATGTCTTTAAGCAGTGGGTGTAGCACATTGAATTTTGAAGTTTATAAGCAAATATTGGAAGCTGGCATCTCTATATAGGGTTTTAACTTTTTTTCTTATATTTGATCTTTTTTATATTCTGACTGAGAAATTAGTAATAGAACAAATTACTATATTAACTAACACTATGTTTTACCTCATTAAAGTATGTAAGGCAGTTTCTTGTATATAGAAGCTACTCAAAAATATTCATTGCATGATTAAATTGAAATATTCCTTTAATAGGCCTTACCCTCAGGAATTCATTTTCTCATTTGTCAAGTTGAATTTACAGCATACTTTTATTGCTGTGACCCATTTCTTACCAGGATAAGAAGCTTATTTCATGAAGAAGTTAAACTCAACACATTTAATTTCTCTACTACCCTTTAAAAATACATTACTTTTTTTATATACCACTTTTCTTTGCTTAATTAGGAGTGTCCAGGACTTGCAAATTGCATAAATGCACTGGTTTACTCTCTCTAGTTGCTTTATTGAAAACTCTGGCTTAGTTTGAAAAGCTGAGTAAAACTTGCTTCGTTTTTCTTTGTAGAAACATTTTGTGCTTTGTAGAAAACACTGTAAATGCTTTCCATATAAAACCTCCCTTTCTGCAGATGAAGTGATTTTGTTCTTGGAACTCTTTAACAGTTTTGTGGGAAGTCTGTGCCACTTTCCTGCAGGGGAGACACTCCGGTGAGGCATGTGGCAGGGCACCTTAGAAGTCTAGTTAGGAATCCAGAGATGGGATAGGAAGATTTTGCTCTCTGAGTTTCTTTAGTTGTGGACATCTTGGAACCCTTAATTCTATATGGACTGTCTAGGATGCCAAAGTAACATTAAAAAACTAAATAGTTAACCATTTAAAAAACAATAACTCTATCTTGTATAAATTGGCTAGAATGATATTTCTATTAAATTGAATTGATTTCATGAATTGAGGTTTGGCTGTACCCTAGATGTTAACACCCTACCCCCATTTTTCCCCGGGTGGAGCCCTGAACTGAATTATAGTTCTCTTTGCTATCGATAATGTTGGCACTTTATACTTAATATTTTCCTCTCAGAGTCAAAGTGAAAAGTCATAATGAAACAAGGAGGATGGTGTGAAATAGAAGGTGGTGCTCTTCTAGACAAGAAGGTCATGGAAGACATCTCTGAGAAGGCGACCTTAGTTTAAAGAGGAAGGATGCGACCAAGCCAACCCCACACCTTTGGCTTTGAATCGGGTGGGTAGAAGATGGGATGTAGTGGCCAGAAAGAACCACTCAGGAATGAAAAAGAGCTTAGCATGTAACAGAGAGAGGCAATAGAAAGAAGGCTGTGTGGTAGATCGTGGGGCAGAGAGGGCTTGGGCGGGGCGTAGAGGTGGGGCAGCACCATGGTAAGGACTTTGGATCTTTTAATGCAAGTGGAAGCAAATGAAGAGTTTTAAGTGGAGAAGCTACTTGTTCTTACATTTTTAAAAAGATGACTTTGGTTCATCCACAGTGGAAAGAAAGAAATTGTGATACAATGGAATGTTACATGGCAATGAGAATGAAAGATTTGTTGCTCTATGTAACAATCTTATTGTTTATACATGAAGGTCTTGTTGTAAAACTTGGGAGTTAAGTGTCAGCATCATCATTGGTGAGTACAAATTGTATTTAAGGATATGGGTATTATACATTTGGTTTATCAGTTTCCTTCCTCCCAAGAACTAAGGTAGGTATAGCGTCCATTTAGCTAAACTTATGTGGGTGGTCAGATTTCTGAGAGAACACATCACAAATACAATATGTAGTAAAAAAAAAAAAAAGGTACATGGCATGAGTCCATTTATGTGAATATTCTATTGCTTGACGTGGGCATTGGTTACATGGATGTGTTCAGTTTGTGAGAATTCCTCAAGTTGAAATTCATGTTTTTTGACGTTTTGTTTATGTACATTAATCTTCAAAAGTTAAAAAAAGGATCACTATTGCTGAAGAAGAGAGAATAAACTATAGAGGAGAATGGAAGCAAGGGGATCTGTTAGGAGGCTATTGAAATTGACTAAGGGAAAGATGATGGATTCAACTAGGGCAGTGGTAGAAATGGAGATAAGTGGCTTCATTCTAGATCTACTTGAATGAAGTGCAGGATTAGCGTTAGGTGGCAACACAAAATTTCTGGTATTTAACCTCTAAAATGACAATTTTATATGGTTTGACCTACTAGGAATAAACTATAAGTGCATTATTGATGCATTCTAGTTATTGTTTCACTGTAAAGTATGAGAATTCTTGGATTTGTATTTTTTTCTTTGTGATGTTAAGAATAAAACCTTAGAATTTTCCTTGAGAACATATATGGAGTTTGGTGACTTTGTTCCATTCAAAATATTTTATTGCTTTCGCTGAGATGAGTTATGTTGTAGTTTATTTCTCATATTTTACCAACACTAGGATTCATGCATCAAAATTAGGAGTAGTTCTTAAGGTAACTACTTAACTAACATACTAATATTCTACAGATTCCTTGGCTAAGATGGTGATAACAGTGACTATCAAAAGTCTGTATTGTTTTAATATTTAGGAGTTAAGTGTCAGCAACATTATATGTGCATATAAAGTATATTTGAGGATATGGATGTTAAATGCCAGGTTTATCAGTTTCCTTCCTCCCCAGAACTAAGGTAGTTTTCATGTCCATTTAGGTAGCTTTGTGTGGGCTGTCAGATTTCTGAAGAGGAGTGTGGGATCAAGAGGCCCCTGACTGGTACAGTAGGGGTTCTTTAAGTTGTGAGCACTGAGGTGTCTTAGCTGGGTGGCTGAGAGGTATAAAGACGGCTGCACAGTGAGTTCTGACCCTGTAGCCCTTTCCATTGTAACTGAATCTTCAGATTCATATCCACCAAATTGACATGTGATAGTCCAAGGAGAAAACAACCTTGGAAATGGTCTATTGAAAGTAATTTACTTCCTTATCTATCACATTCTCAAATGCCCTACATTTGAGCGAAGCAGAGGGAGTATAATACTCATTCGGAAAGTTGAGAGGGTCTAGGGAAAAGTATTTTAATTTTATTCTTTTTTTTCTCAATATATTTTTTCACAAAAACATATAAAAAGTAAAAGTGGAAAAGGCAGATGATATTTTATATGTATATGTATATATATATATATATTTTAAAACCAGCTTTGAATTAATTTTCTCATATCAGAAAAGCATGCCTCCTGGTTAGTATTAGATTTGCAGAATGCACAGATGGAAAATAGTTATTGGAAATCCCCAACGGGATTTATTTTGCATTATGCTTCACTGAGTACAAAAGTCATTTAGAAGGTTCTAATTTTTTCCCCAAGGACCATCACAAAACAGTTCCAAAAGGAGGGGTGGGGTGGATGGGGGAACAATCTGAAAATGTTTCCTTGAAAGATGCCCTTTCCTGCCTAGTTATAGAATGAAATCAATACCGACCTCTAGATTTGTTGACCTGTTCGTGAGACAGAAACTAAAATGTGAAAAATTGAAAGTTTTCCCTGATGATAGATTTTTTTTTTCTCTTTCAGATGCAGCTGGTGTGAACAATCTAATGACTAGAAAGATCTTCAGACCTCTATATAGTGCTGAAGAATGTCACGTTGAGAAAGGGCATGCTTTCCCTATATCATTGTGCCTTAATCTTCTTAGATTTTTCTACAAAGAAATCACATTAATCAAATCTCCTTTCTGCTATATGAAAGGTGCAGGCTGACTAATGCTCGACTTTGGGTGAAATTGGATATGGAAGAAAATCCTGACTTGAAATAATACCAGGACTTTCTATAATCCTGTGTTGCTGGAGTCTTACTTCAGGACTATAATTTCCAGCTTGGATTTTGTGAAATCCCAGAGTGCTACCGGTGAACCCAAGAGGTTCTGTGCACTATAACGGGGCACCCCCAATTTAAATGTACCTAAAAATAAAATATTTGCCATAAAACATTTAGGAATAAGACTTATATGTGTGTGTTTTAGTCAAATAAAGAGCTGCAATTATAGTTCCAAGTACAAAAAGGCAGAAACTGCTGTTTATCTGATTCATAAGATTTTCTGGTTATAACAAAGACAAAATTTGTCTAAAATGTAATCTAACTTTTAAAAATCTGAGTCCAGAATCTGTATATCTGAAATGTGGATGCTTTTTCAAAGTGCTTTTCTTGAAAAATTATTTATTTACTTCAAAACTCCATCTATAAATCAAAGTATTTTTGGAACCTTTTAAAAACTGTTTTTATTTTATTTTATTATCTTTTTTGTTGTTGAGTCTGAAGCACATCTCTTTGAATATATTTTTGGATGAGGCTGAATTTTTGAAAAAGTCTGCAGTTGTTAAGAGCCAGTATAGGAAGTGGGATATGTGCTCAATGTGAGTACTGTTGAAAAAAAACACATTGTATTCATAAATTATAACATCACTTTGCACCCTATAAATATATATAACTATAATTTGTCAATTTACAATTAAAAATAAAAATTAAAAAACAACCAAAAAACTAAGTCTCACTCATTTGCTGTCAAATGATATTTTGAGACATTCTCATCATACTTTTGCAATGAAATTTAGCATTTATTGATGATACTTGCATGAGACAGTGATATCTGCCATCTTGTGATTTTCTCTTCTTTCCTTCTGTAGTTATTAGTTGCATTCTAGTATAAGGAAGAGTCATCATTATTTTTGTCAGTGGGGATTGCATGGATTTCTATTTTATTAGTTATAATCTATCACTATTATCATTTATTTTATTGTTTGAACATTCCCCAATTTGGCCACTAGAGACTGTTTACATTTGAAGCCTGCATTCTTTTTTTGGGAGGGGGGGCGGGTACTAGGGATTGAATTTAGGGGCAGTTGACCTATGAGCCACATCCCCAGCCCTATTTTGTATTTTATTTAGAGACAGGGTCTCACTAACTTGCTTAGTGCCTCGCCATTGCTGAGGCTGGCTTTGAATTTGCAATCCTCCTACCTCAGCCTCCTGAGTTGCTGGGATTGCAGGCATGCACTACAGTACCTGGCTGAAGGCTGCATTCTTAACCATGACTCTAAACTGCTTCTCCTTAGCTGTACCCATTTACTTTAGAAACATCCCATGCAGTCTAAATTTTAATAGACTCTCAGTCACATGGAGAATAGGAGGTCTATCTTGGCTTCTGAATATGATTCTGTATTATTATTATTATTATCATCATCATCATCATCACCCTCCTCCTCCTCCTCTTCCTCTTCCTCCTCCTGCTAATCTGACATACTTTAGATCCATCCACCACTCTCCCATAGCTTTTACTATGTACCTTACATAGGGACAATTTCCAGTTTTAAGACTATTCATGATAAATATCCTATCCACGCAGTAGGGATTCACCTATTTTCAGTGTTTTTAATGATCTTTGATTTGATTTAACAAACATTTATTACAAGGCACACTGGAGAGAAAAAAAGCGACATGTAATCTATTCTATTTGAACCAAATGTTATGGGAACATGAGAAGAATGAGTTTCATTCCAACTTGGGGGTGGGGTTAGGATGATGGAAAGGCAGAGAGGAGGGGGTGTGTGAGATCTTGGAGGTTTACCAAATAAGGATAAAGATATGAATGTGAATCTGAAGAAAATGTCTGCCAAACATTAACCATTGTTTCTTTTATCATTTGGTCTTTATCTTCAGTTCTTTTAAAACTTTCTTTTTCCTTTCAAAAATCTTGAAAATGAAAGGAAAGAGGAGTCTCTCTCTCTCTCTCTCTCTCTCTCTCTCTCTCTCTCTCTCTCTCTCTCTCTCTTCCAACTAATTGCTAAGCATGGAGCTAATGCTGACCTAGAGGTGATAACTGAGTGTGATGGTAACTGGTTGAGTTTTTATCATTTTGCCATGTACCATAGTTCAGTCTTCAGAATGGAGAGACAACATAAGCCTGGGGTGGCAGTATCTTGTATCACCCTCATTCCTCCTTTGCCTTTCATTGCACGTGGCAAAAGTAAAACCAACACAATGTTATCTAACTGGGTTCACCAAGAACTGTCTTGATATCCTGTTAGGAGTTATCTTAGCAGGGAAGAGGATGATGAAATCCAGCACAGTGATTGCATTTTAAAACAAGAGACAGATTTGGAAGGTGATGGTGGTGGTAGGGAATTTCTTACCGTGCTTCGTGTAAACTGTTGCCCTTTATTGAAGTGGCTGTCCTTTTTTAGCATGCAATGCAATTGCTGCTTGGATCCCTCTTTCCCTGATGCTTTTGATACCCAGGGCCAGTGGGTACAAAACTCCTGAACATCAGGGCTGTGGTTAGCTAGCTTACCAGACTTTTTGATGCCCTGAAATTCTTCTGACCCAAGGCCTGCCAGAAAGCAGGGCAGAAAACATGGCTATCCGGATGAATGGATAAGCAAATGTGAGGAAATTGTAAAGAGAAAGCTGTCTCTCACTGGTGAAGAGTCAGAAAATGCCATGTGTTTGGGTAGAAGATAATAGAAACACAGACAACTTGTCTTGGTCCATGGGCACAAATTTCTTTGAAACTTGGCACAATAAAGGAGTTCCAAGTTCTATCTCTATGGTTTGTTTCCTATTGAAGTATCCCCAAGCAGAGACTGACGAGAATCACTTTATTTGAAAGGGGTTGCCAAGCTTCTAAGAAACTACGAGTTTCCTGGAATCTCAGCAAACATTTTTTGACCCAATCTTGATGATACTTGCAGGTAATTATCAATACAATAATCCCAATTGGCTCAACAAATTTCCTTCTTCTGGCTTCACCCGTTCATTTGCAGTAACAGTTTTCATTTTTAGGTTTCACTCTGTTTTCTCCTATATGGATACATGTATTTGGAACTCTAAATCAAACACGGTTTGTGCTAGCTCTTTGAAACTTGGCACAAAAATAAAATAGTTCCAAGTTCTATCTCTATGGTTTGTTTCCTATTGAAGTAACCCCAAGCAGAGACTGACGAAACTCACTTTCATTGAAAAGGGTGGCCAAGCTTCCAAAAAACTACGAGTTTACTGAAATCTCAGCAAATATTTTTTCACCAAATCTTGATGATACTTGCAGGTAATGATCAGTACACCAACCCCACTTGGCTCACCAAATTTTCTTCTGTGCCAACTCTTTGAAACTTGGCACAATAAAGTAGTTCCAAGTAATATATCTATGGTTTGTTTCCTATTGAAGTAGCCCCAAGCAGAGACTCAGGAGAATCACTTTCATTGAAAGGGGTTGCCAAGCTTCCAAAAAACTACGAGTTTCCTGAAATCTCAGCAAACTTTTTTACACCCCTTTCAATGAAATTGATTCTCGTCAGTCTCTGCTTGGGGCTACTTCAATAGGAAACAAACCATAGAGATAGAACTTGGAACTACTTTTTTGTGCCAAGTTTCAAAGAGCTAGCACAAACCGTGTTTGATTTAGAGTTCCAACTAATTCTATCCATATAGGAGAAAACAGAGTGAAACCTAAAAATGAAAACAATTACTGCAAACGAACAGGTGAACCTAGAAGAACGAAATTTGGTGAGCCAATTGGGATTGGTGTACTGATCTTTACCTGCAAGTATCATCAAGATTGGGTGAAAAAATGTTTGCAGAGATTTCAGGAAACTCGTAGTTTTTTGGATCTGTGAGTTCAATGAATCCCATTTCAATGAAAGTGATTCTCGTCAGTATCTGCTTGGGGTGACTTCAATAGGAAACAAACCATAGAGACAGAACTTGGAACTACTTTATTGTGCCAAGTTTCAAAGAGCTAGCACAAACCATGTTTGATTTAGTGTTCCAACTACATGTATCCATATAGGAGAAAACAGAGGGAAACCTAAAAATGAAAACGGTTACTGCAAACGAACGGTTTAACCCAGAATAACGAAATTTGGTGAGCCAAATGGGATTGGTGTACTGATCTTTACCTGCAAGTATCATCAGGATTGGGTGAAAAAATGTTTGCTGAGATTTCAGGAAACTCATAGTTTTTTGGAAGCTTGGCAACCCCTTTCAAAGAAAGTGACTCTCTCTCAGTCTCTGCTTGGGGCTACTTCAATAGGAAACAAACCACTGAGATAGAACTTGGAACTACTTTATTGTGCCAAGTTTCAAAGAGCTAGCACAAACCGTGTTTGATTTAGAGTTCCAAATACATATATCCATATAGGAGAAAACCGAGTGAAACCTAAAAATAAAAACGGTTACTGCAAACGAACGGTTTAACCCAGAAGAACGAAATTTGGTGAGCCAAGTGGGATTGGTGTACTGATCATTACCTGCAAGTGTCATCAAGATTGGGTGAAAAAATGTTTGCTGAGATTTCAGGAAACTCGTAGCTTTTTGGAAGCTTGGCAACCCCTTTCAATGAAAGTGAGTCTCCTCAGTCTATGCTTGGGTCTACTTCAATAGGAAATAAACAGTAGAGATAGAACTTGGAACTACTTTATTGTGCCAAGTTTCAAAGACCTAGCACAAACAATGTTTGATTTAGAGTTCCAACTACATGTATCGATATAGGAGAAAACAGAGGGAAACCTATGAATGAAAACGGTTACTGCAAACGAACGATTTAACCCAGAAGAATGAAATTTGGTGAGCCAAGTGGGATTGGTGTACTAATCTATACCTGCAAGTATCATCAAGATTGGGTGAATAAATGTTTGCAGAGATTTCAGGAAACTCGTAGTTTTTTGGATCTGTGAGTTCAATGAATCCCATTTCAATGAATGTGATTCTCGTCAGTATCTGCTTGGGGTTACTTCAATAGGAAACAAACCATAGAGATAGAACTTGGAACTACTTTATTGTGCCAAGTTTCAAAGAGCTAGCAAAAACCGTGTTTGATTTAGAGTTCCAACTACATGTATCCATACAGGAGAAAACAGAATGAAACCTAAAAATGAAAACGATTACTGCAAACGAACGGGTGAACCTAGAAGAACGAAATTTGGTGAGCCAAGTGGGATTGGTGTACTGATCATTACCTGCAAGTATCATCAAGATTTGGGGAAAAAAAGTTTGCTGAGGTTTCAGGAAACTCGTAGGTTTTTGGAAGCTTGGCAACCCCTTTCAATGAACGTGACTCTCGTCAGTCTATGTTTGGGGCTACTTCAATAGGAAATAAACCATAGAGATAGAACTTGGAACTACTTTATTGTGCCAAGTTTCAAAGAGTTAGCACAAACCGTTTTTGATTTGGAGTTCCAACTACATGTATCCATATAGGAGAAAACAGAGCGAAACCTAAAAATGAAAACGGTTACTGCAAACGAACGGTTTAACCCAGAAGAACGAAATTTGGTGAGCCCAGTGGGATTGGTGTACTGATCATTACCTGCAAGTATCATCAAGATTGGGTGAAAAAATGTTTGCTGAGATTTCAGGAAACTCGTAGTTTTTTGGAAGCTTGGCAACCCCTTTCAATGAAAGTGATTCTTGTCAGTCTCTGCTTGGGGCTACTTCAATAGGAAACAAACCACTGAGATAGAACTTGGAACTACTTTATTGTGCCACGTTTGAAAGAGCTAGCACAAACCGTGTTTGATTTAGAGTTCCAACTACAAGTATCCATATAGGAGAAAACAGAGGGAAACCTAAAAATGAAAACGGTTACTGGAAACGAACGGTTTAACCCAGAAGAACGAAATTTGGTGAGCCAAGTGGGATTGGTGTATTGATCTTTACCTGCAAGTATCATCAAGATTGGGTGAAAAAATGTTTGCTGAGATTTTAGGAAACTCGTAGTTTCTTGGATCTGTGAGTTCAATGAATCCCATTTCAATGAAAGTGAGTCTCGTCAGTCTCTGCTTGGGCCTACTTCAATAGGAAACAAACCATAGAGAGAGAACTTGGAACTACTTTATTGTGCCAAGTTTCAAAGAGCTAGCACAAACCGTGTTTGATTTAGAGTTCCAACTACATGTATCCATATAGGAGAAAACCGAGTGAAACCTAAAAATGAAAACAATTACTGCAAACGAACAGGTGAACCTACGAGAACGAAATTTGGCGAGCCAAGTGGGATTGGTGTACTGATCATTATCTGCAAGTATCATCAAGATTGGGTAAAGAAATGTTTGCTGAGATTTCAGGAAACTCGTTGTTTTTTGGATCTTATGAGTTCAATGAAACCCATTTCAATGAAAGTGATTCTCGTCAGTCTCTGCTTGTGGTTACTTCAATAGGAAAAAAACCAGACAGACAGAACTTGGAACTATTTTATTCTGCCAAGTTTCAAAGAGCTAGCACAAAGCGTGTTTGATTTAGAGTTCCAACTAATTGTATCCATATAGGAGAAAACAGAGTGAAACCTAAATATGAAAACGGTTACTGCAAACGAAAGGTTTAACCCAGAAGAACGAAATTTGGTGAGCCAAGTGGGATTGGTGTACTGATCATTACCTGCAAGTATCATCAAGATTGGGTCAAAAAATGTTTGCTGAGATTTCAGGAAACTCGTAGCTTTTTGGAAGCTTGGCAACCCCTTTCAATGAAAGTGAGTCTCCTCAGTCTATGCTTGGGTCTACTTCAATAGGAAATAAACAGTAGAGATAGAACTTGGAACTACTTTATTGTGCCAAGTTTCAAACACCTAGCACAAACCATGTTTGATTTAGAGTTCCAACTACATGTATCGATATAGGAGAAAACAGAGGGAAACCTATGAATGAAAACGGTTACTGCAAACGAACGGTTTAACCCAGAAGAATGAAATTTGGTGAGCCAAGTGGGATTGGTGTACTGATCATTACCTGCAAGTATCATCAAGATTGGGTGAAAAAATGTTTGCTGAGATTTCAGGAAACTCGTAGTTTTTTGGAAGCTTGGCAACCCCTTTCAATGAAAGTGAGTCTCCTCAGTCTCTGCTTGGGGCTACTTCAATAGGAAACAAACCATAGAGATAGAACTTGGATCTATTTTATTGTGCCAAGTTTCAAAGAGCTAGCACAAACCGTGTTCGATTTAGAGTTCCAACTACATGTATCCATATAGGAAAAAACAGAGTGAAACCTAAAAATAAAAACGGTTAAGGCAAAGGAACGTGTGAACCTAGGAGAATGAAATTTGGCAAGCCAAGTGGGATTGGTGTACTGATCATTATCTGCAAGTATCATCAAGATTGGGTAAAAAAAAGTTTGCTGTGATTTCAGGAAACTGGTTGATTTTGGATCTACGAGTTCAATGAAACCCATTTCAATGAAAGTGATTCTCGTCAGTCTCTGCTTGAGGTTACTTCAATAGGAAAAAAACCATAGAGACAGAACTTGGAACTATTTTATCTTGCCAAGTTTCAAACAGCTAGCACAAAGCGTGTTTGATTTAGAGTTCCAACTAATTGTATCCATATAGGAGAAAACAGAGTGAAACCTAAAAATGAAAACGGTTACTGCAAACGAACGGTTTAACCCAGAAGAACGAAATTAGGTGAGCCAAGTGGGATTGGTGTACTGATCATTACCTGCAAGTATCATCAAGACTGGTGTAAAAAAGTTTGCTGAGATTTCAGGAAACTCGTAGTTTTTTGGAAGCTTGGCAACCCCATTCAATGAAAATGATTCTGGTCAGTCTCTGCTTGGGGCTACTTCAATAGGAAACAAACCATAGAGATAGAACTTGGAACTACTTTATTGTGCCAAGTTTCAAAGAGCTAGCACAAACCGTGTTTTATTTAGAGTTCCAACTAATTCTATCCATATAGGAGAAAACAGAGTGAAACCTAAAAATGAAAACGATTACTGCAAACGAACAGGTGAACCTAGAAGAACGAAATTTGGTGAGCCAAGTGGGATTGGTGTACTGATCTTTACCTGCAATTATCATCAAGATTGGGTGAAAAAATGTTTGCAGATATTTCAGGAAACTCGTAGTTTTTTGGAAGCTTGGCAACCCCTTTCAATGAAAGTGAGTCTCGTCAGTCTATGCTTGGGGCTACTTCAATAGGAAACAAACCACAGAGATAGAACTTGGAACTACTATATTATGCCAAGTTTCAAAGAGCCAGCCCAAACCGTGTTTGATTTAGAGTTCCAACTACATGTATCCAATTAGGAGAAAACAGAGTAAAACCTAAAAATAAAAACGGTTACTGCAAACGAACGTGTGAACCTAGAAGAACGAAATTTGGCTAGCCAAGTGGGATTGGTGTACTGATCATTATCTGAAAGTATCATCAAGTTTGGGTGAAAAAAAGTTTGCTGAGATTTCAGGAAACTCGTTGTTTTTTGGATCTACTAGTTCAATGAAACCCATTTCAATGAAAGTGATTCTCGTCAGTCTCTGCTTGAGGTTACTTCAATAGGAAAAAAACCATAGAGACAGAACTTGGAACTATTTTATCTTGCAAGTTTCAAAGAGCTAGCCCAAAGCGTGTTTGATTTAGAGTTCCAACTAATTGTATCCATATAGGAGAAAACAGAGTGAAACCTAAAAATGAAAACGGTTACTGCAAACGAACGGTTTAACCCAGAAGAACAAAATTTGGTGAGCCAAGTTGGATTCGTGTACTGATCATTACCTGCAAGTATCATCAAGATTGGTGTAAAAAAGTTTGCTGAGATTTCAGGAAACTCTTAGTTTTTTGGAAGCTTGGCAACCCCATTCAATGAAAATGATTCTCCTCAGTCTCTGCTTGGGGCTACTTCAATAGGAAACAAACCACAGAGATAGAACTTGGAACTACTTTATTATGCCAAGTTTCAAAGAGCCAGCCCAAACCGTGTTTGATTTAGAGTTCCAACTACATGTATCCAATTAGGAGAAAACAGAGTAAAACCTAAAAATAAAAACGGTTACTGCAAACGAACGTGTGAACCTAGAAGAACGAAATTTGGCTAGCCAAGTGGGATTGGTGTACTGATCATTATCTGAAAGTATCATCAAGTTTGGGTGAAAAAAAGTTTGCTGAGATTTCAGGAAACTCGTTGTTTTTTGGATCTACTAGTTCAATGAAACCCATTTCAATGAAAGTGATTCTCGTCAGTCTCTGCTTGAGGTTACTTCAATAGGAAAAAAACCATAGAGACAGAACTTGGAACTATTTTATCTTGCAAGTTTCAAAGAGCTAGCCCAAAGCGTGTTTGATTTAGAGTTCCAACTAATTGTATCCATATAGGAGAAAACAGAGTGAAACCTAAAAATGAAAACGGTTACTGCAAACGAACGGTTTAACCCAGAAGAACAAAATTTGGTGAGCCAAGTTGGATTCGTGTACTGATCATTACCTGCAAGTATCATCAAGATTGGTGTAAAAAAGTTTGCTGAGATTTCAGGAAACTCTTAGTTTTTTGGAAGCTTGGCAACCCCATTCAATGAAAATGATTCTCCTCAGTCTCTGCTTGGGGCTACTTCAATAGGAAACACACCATAGAGATAGAACTTGGAACTACTTTATTGTGCCAAGTTTCAAAGAGCTAGCACAAACCGTGTTTGATTTAGTGTTCCAACTACATGTATCCATATAGGAGAAAACAGAGGGAAACCTAAAAATGAAAACGGTTACTGGAAAGGAACGGTTTAACCCAGAAGAACTAAATTTGGTGAGCCAAGTGGGATTGGTGTACTGATCTTTACCTGCAAGTATCATCAAGATTGGGTGAAAAAATGTTTGCTGAGATTTCAGGAAACTCGTAGTTTTTTGGATCTACGAGTTCAATGAAACCCTTTTCAATGAACGTGATTCTCGTCAGTCTCTGCTTGGGGTTACTTCAATAGGAAACAAACCATAGAGACAGAACTTGGAACTATTTTATTTTTGTGCCAAGTTTCAAAGAGCTAGCACAAAACGTGTTTGATTTAGAGTTCCATCTACATGTATCCATATAGGAGAAACCAGAGTGAAACCTAAAAATGAAAACGGTTACTGCAAACGAACGGTTTAACCCAGAAGAATGAAATTTGGTGAGCCAAGTGGGATTGGTGTACTCATCATTACCTGCAAGTATCATCAAGATTGGGTCAAAAAATGTTTGCTGAGATTTCAGGAAACTCGTAGTTTTTTGGAAGCTTGGCAACCCCTTTCAATGAAAGTGATTCTCGTTAGTCTCTGCTTGGGGCTACTTCAATAGGAAACAAACCATAGAGATAGAACTTGGAACTACTTTATTGTGCCAAGTTTCAAAGAGCTAGCACAAACCGTGTTTGATTTAGAGTTCCAACTACATGTATCCATATAGGAGAAAACAGAGTGAAACCTAAAAATGAAAACGGTTACTGCAAACGAACTGTTTAACCCAGAAGAATTAAATTTGGTGAGCCAAGTGGGATTGGTGTACTGATCATTACCTGCAAGTATCATCAAGATTGGGTGAAAAAATGTTTGCTGAGATTTCAGGAAACTCGTAGTTTTTTGGAAGCTTGGCAACCCCTTTCAATGAAAGTGAGTCTCGTTAGTCTATGCTTGGGGCTACTTCAATAGGAAACAAACCATAGAGATAGAACTTGGAACTACTTTATTGTGCCCAGTTTCAAAGAGCTAGCACAAACTGTGTTTGATTTAGAGTTCCAACTACATGTATCCATATAGGAGAAAACAGAGTGAAACCTAAAAATGAAAACGGTTACTGCAAAGGAACGGTTTAACCCAGAAGAACGAAATCTCTGAACTGCTTCTCTGACATTTCATCAACTTCACTGATATTATGGGTTCTGATATTATAGTGTCCTGGTTTGTTTGGGGGCACTTTCCTCCCTTGTTTTTTTACGTTGTCTGTGTGTCTGCCTTTCTTGCAGTTTGGATCTGAGATGTTAGTTTCTTTTCTATATTTTTGTGGTACCTGTGCAGTATGTCTTCACCTCACCTTGATGTTGGGCTTCCAGACCCTGCTGGTGTCCTCAATAAATGCTACTACATCCTGGATCTGGGTCCTGCTTAAGTTGGAATGGGTGGGTCTGGGCCGCTGGGCTTGACCTCCTGTGGTAGTCTGCTGGTTGGAAGGGGAAGTCCTGCACCAATGGCTAGACTCTGGTGGTGTCTGCCCTGCTTGTGGAGGAGTGAACCAGGACCACTGAGAGCAGGGATCCTGGGTAGGTTGGTGTGGGTGGATCTGGGCAGCTGGGATTATAGGTGGCTTATAGTACACTTTAATGTTTTAATATGTACTATATCACAACTTGAAAAGTTTAGTAATTATTTGTGTATAATTGGTTTTCTTTGGAATCATATGTATATATATACCTATATTGTCTTTAAAAGCATTCTGAAAATCAGGATTGATAGCTTTGTCAGACGGCTAAAGAGATCCATGTTGGTGGGATTAACTATGTGATAAGCATGAGTTGGTGGGTCAGGGTAGAGCTCAGTGGTAGAGCACTTTGCCTAGCATGTGTGAGGCACTGGGTTTGATTCTTAGCACCTCATATAAATATGTAAAATAAAGGTCCATTGACAACTTAAAAAAGAAAAAAGTTAAGAACCCTAGGCAAAGCTGCTCTGTTAGTGAAGTCTGATTTCAGTTTTGCTTTATGGTGTTATGGCTTGAAACTAGGGCCTTGTGTATGCTAGGGAAGCACTACGGATTTAGTTTTTAAACTACAGACTATTGAGAATCATGAGTAGTGTGACTGCATTGGCCTAATATAAGGAGGCTTAATGGTCAACAGTTGGAGAGAACTGCTGTTGCTAAGTACTTGTCCATCTGCTCTTTTTTAAATTTTTAAAAATTTATTCTGATTTGTTATACAGGATGGCAGAATGCAATTCATTTTATATTACACATGTAGAACACAATTTTTCAAGACACTGGTTATACACAAAGTATTTTCACACCATTCATGTCTTATACATGTACTTAGGGTAATGATGTCTAACTCATTCCACCATCATTCCTATCCCTCTCTTGCTCCCTCCTCTCTTTTCCCCTCCCTCCCCTTATGTCCATCTGCTTTTGTCATGTGTCTACAACAAAATAGTCCTGAATGGCAATCATTTTAGCTTCTGGTTCTTACCCACAACTCTCCCCTTCCACTAGCTTTAGGATACTTTTGCTATGTTTAGAAATCCTCATACTGAAGCCCAGCTGCTAATATTGAAACTTCCAAGAATGTACAACTCGTTACTATGCTTATTTGTGTTGATCTAAATCATAGGACATCAAAATCCTCCAGACATCAGCAAAAAATACAATTCCTGTTTTAGTGAGTTGCCATGTTATTGGAATAGTCTAGATAAAGAAACAACATCTGTGACAGCTTCCCTGTCTGAATTGTGTTGGGCAGCAGGAATTCTGTTTGATTCTGCTGAAATCTAATTAATAAATTTAGATTATTTGAGCTAAATGATTTTTGTGTCATAGTGGGCCACAGATTGTAAAGACATACATGTAACACCAAATGTAATTGAATAAATATGGCTTTTAAGAAATATTATCCTTAGATATAAGTTGATGGAAAGGCAGAGGGAAAACCTTCATACAAAACCCTAATATCCAATTATATAAGGACAACTTTCTGTTTGAATCCTAAGGTCTTGCATATTTAAGATAAGTAATTTATGAGGATATGCACCAGGAACTATATGGCTCAGTTAAAAATGAAGAAGTTTCAAATACAGTGTGGTGAAAATGGTGAAGTCATTTTTATTTTCAGTGCTTTGACAAAATACCCCATAAAATTCAAAACTTCTACCATTATACAAAAATAGGTGTCTACAAGTGATATCTTCTGTCTTCATCACCAGTAGCAAATATATTAAGCAGAAACATGTAATTTCAGTAGCCTTAAATGAAAAGTGCAGGACACCGCAAGCTACACATTCAGCAGTATCATATCGGCAAAAGTTTAATCTTTTCACCCATTTGATAAATACACAATGTTTATAATTTAATCATTTAAATTAACATTCCGCAAATATACATGTAATTTAGTGATTATTGTGCATGAATACATACACAATGCTTGTATGTACAAATTCCAGTTTGTTTTCATGTGCAAGAGATCTGATACAATCATAAGCTGTGTTTGTTTTGGTCCCATTAAATATTCACAATATAAAAGCACAAAAGAATCTTCGATTTACAAAAGAGAATTTGTTTAAAATCACTTCAACTTCTAATGTTTTTAAAGTATTATCTTCTCATACCACTATGAAATGTAGTAGTTGAACCTGTAAGAGAAAAACAAGACATTTTGCATGATTTTAAATTAGATTGTTCTATATAAATTAGCTGGTATAGATAACAAAAAGATTACTCTTAACTCTCCATCAGAAAAAATGCCCTTTGTTCCTTAAACGTCTTATTCATAGTTCAACTGATTTTTAAAGAGATTTTGACTATACTTACAAGTCATCAAGAGTGGTTCTAAAGCAAGGAATTAAGAATCATGCTAATATAAAGTGTTCTAAAGGTTGAAGTTCTATATATTTTTCGTATATCCTAAAAAATATTTTGGTCTTCAGATTCTGGGTCTTATGAAATTTGGATGCTTAAAACAAAACAAACCTTTAACCAACAAACAGACTTCAACTATAATAATGAGAGTTTCCTAGTATTACAAGTTACTTGTGTTAAACACATGAATTTTTTGAATGAATGAATGAAGAGATAACTACTAACTCAATCTGATATTAGTCCACAGAGTTTGTGGGACTAGCAGGAAAAGAGAATCATTAATAAAAGTCAAAAAAAAACTATAAAAGGAGACTGAATACAATTCAAACTAAAATGATTCAAAATCTCTGGATCAGAAGTGAACTAAAGGAAGACAGGGAAAAGAAGTTTTCTCATAATGAATAGAGAATCCACTTCTGTTATCAAGTATGACACTTCAGGTATATTTTTGAGGAAAGAAAATTAGGAATTTTTTTTTTTTTGGATCACTCTTAAAAGCACCAGGCAGTAGTAGGGATAATGGTTGTACTAAGTGATCAATCCTCTTCCTCACCAGTATCTGTATGCCTCACCACTTTCTACCATGCATTACCTCAGAGCACCTTCGCACATTAGTCTTCAATCATGTATTTTCTATGAGTAATCTACTGAATGAAGAGATTGTAGGGGAATTATTTGGGGGTGGGCAGGATTTGAGGTGATAAATCATGTCTTGAATACTCTAAAGTTAGTTGCGCTGCTGGTTACACAGTTTAAGCTTTACCTAACTTGGTAAGTGAAGTAGATTTTATTCTAAACAATGAGGGTTAAGGAGTTTCAAAATGAGGAGAGCTGTGGGTCTAGCACTATGGCACTACCAATAAGTGGTTAAACTTAAGCACCTGTCTGTACAGTTCCAAGTCTTCTTTGTAGTGCCTCTAGCCAAGTGATATAATCTGCCAGGGCTCTATCGGGATCATAATTCTGAAGGTGAGAGCACACTGTGGAACCAGGATTTAAATCAGCTAGGGTGCCTGGAGACCTAAGGATTAAAAGCAATGTACATGAACCAAATTACCCAGAAACAGTGCAATCACATCACACACCTGCATCCTCCCCCACCCCGGAAGGCAGGCCAAGTACATATTATATGATCTATATCCCCCATGCTTCTAAGTTTGGGATGGGAAAGAAATTGGTCTTCAATAAATTCAAAGAAGCTAGGGCTTCATGAAAATGCCAAGTATAAAACCTGTCAGTTTGTCAGTAAATGCTGGATATGTAAAAATGCATCTGTCATGCAGACTAACATTTTCTCTAACGGCCAGGGACTTATCAATTTTAATCAACACTTTTTCCAATGTCTAACTATGGCATATAGTAAGCAACATTTGATCAGCTCTGTTTCCGTTAACCTTAGAAACCATTTACAAATTTAAAACCTAGCTTTGATTCTGGGCCATAGGTTAAACAAATTACAACTAAAGATGTCCATCTGCCAAAGTCCTATCAGTGTCCATCTTTCTCTGTTAAATATTAATACATTTAATTCTTACCTATTTTGAAACGGTAAAAGGCACCTAGGAGAATCCAGATCTGATCTTGAGCGGTATGTTGTTGGTCTTGGTTCTCCATCTAGTTCTAGTTCACCAGAAGAATGATAAAATGGGTCAGTCTTTTCAGCATCTTAATGTAATGCAAGATGTTAAGATAACAAAGCAAAACACAACAAAAACTAAAAACCAAGCCCTTGAACATTTCTACAAAACAGTATTATACCATGTGTATATAGTGTATTATACCATGCTGTCTTACTTATAATGATAATTTTCAATTATTCTTGCTAAAGAAGAGATAAAACTTAAGCTTTCAATATTGTTATTGAAATTGAGTATTTCTGGTATCTGAACTATGCTTCAAAGAAAAACTACTGAACTGGAGTATTTTATTTCTAAAAGACCTCAATCTTAGGGTTTCTGAATGTGTTATCATTTGGGGGAAAAGATAATGTGGAAAAGAAAAATTAGACTAATGTAACCAGATCCTTTATGACTCCACTCTCCTTTTATAGGAAAAAAATTGAAATCAAGATTTGCTAATTTTTGGTATGACACAGATAAAAATTTCTCAGTGCAAGCATTTATATTTCAAAATACTTTCATGGAAATTTCCCTTTTCTCTGTACTCTGTGCTCTCCCACTTTTGACCTCATCCTTATATCCCAAATGTTCAAGCCCTAATGTTCTTTCTACTTCATTCTAGGTGTAGAGAGAAGGAATTTTAACTGTTCTTATTTTTATACAACGTAGTAGTAAACTCAAATGATTTGAGTATTATTAGATCATGAAAACTTCAAACCATAACTGTTTTACATGACTAATAGCTATTCTCTCTTGAACCCAGAGCCTTAAGTGCCCCTACTGGGCAGCACTACTGGGTAATCTGGGACAAATACCATGTGTTTTCCAGTGCTCAATTTTTCATCTGTAAAGTGAGAATAATAGTAATTGTGATTACATCAGATTGGCAGAATATATGAAAAAAGCAGGGCTTAGTATAGACCAGCGCCCATAAAAATCAGCAATTCTTATTCTCTTTAAAACAGTGAAGTCCCTAGCCTTGTTAGTTATAAGCTCCTTTATCTTTGGAAAACACTGGCTTCAGAATTTGCTATTTGGAAGATATTACATTTTCAATAATTTTAGAGGGCTGTAAATGTAGAAATATGCTATTTTGACTTTACCTGGATTCAGTTCAAAGCCATCCCTGTTAACATTGGTAGAACCAGAATCTGTGACTTGCTGCCACCGTTGAACCAAAATTTTCATTCTAAAAAAAAGATTCCAAGATAAGACATCAGAGCATATCTATAAAGATCATAAAATATACTTTCTACAAAAATCATTTAAATATGAGCACAGATCAGATTTCAACAATCACAATTTCCTAATCCAAAACTATGTACATGCGCCTGGGTTGATGGCAAAATTAACTGGAACAGAAGAACACAGTTGTAAGCTCCCCTCACCTCATTTCCAAGGGGAAACAGAGGTCTTTGGTGTTGCCAGAATCAGGTTCTAGCTTTACAGATTAATGAGACAGGAAGAGATGGAGGGCAAAAAATACACAGAAAGAAAGTAGCCGCAGGAAACAGAATAGTGGATGATAGGTAGATGAGAGGAAAAAAGAATAAAAGGACCCATAAAAGGGAGCTGGGAAAGCTGGAGGATGGGTGAGGCCATGTGACCAGGAACAAAAAACAATGCTGGCTTTAAATGAATGGGGGTATTAATGTCATCATACAGCTGCATTAGGTTTGCTGTGTGGCCCATCTTGGCTTAGAGAGCTTTCTGGAGTGCCAGGGCTCTGTCAGGATCATAATTCTGAAGGTGAAAGCACACTGTGGAACCAGTCTGTTTCAAGACTCAATTTTAAGAGAGTCAAAATATAAGTCTCCCCAAATTCCTCTAATCAAAATGACTGGCTAACTCCTGAGACTTCACATGAGTGTCTCCTAAGTTCTGAGTATATGGCCCTTCCCCAACAGAAAGTGAGCTGTCTTTGGATTTCAGGCAGGTATTACATCTTTTTCATCAATGTATCTGCCAGTGATTACCCTTTGTTTGCCAGACACAAGGTGATGTTGGGAATGAGAAGTGGGAAAGGAGAAACTGGAGTGTGAGACTACAATAAGTAGAAGAGGCAGGCACGGTGGAAGACCTGATCTGCTTTTAGAGAGCCAGCATGGGTGCAATAGAGAGACCAGGCTAATTGTCCCTACTGGGTTTATAATAACCCCTCCTTGTCCTGTTTTTCTCATTTGTGAACTGACATTTGGAACTAAGGAAACTCAAGTTTCCAGTTTAAAAACACAGAAACAAAAGCAAAACTCACATTTTTCAGAAGAAGAAGAAGAAAAAAAAGCAAAATCCTTTGAAGAAGCATCAAATGTGACCTGGCAAGAACTACTTTAAGAAACAAAATTCCTTTGGGACTCTGCTGAGTTTCAGAGAAATAAAAAGGAGGGAACACATGGAGAAGCTTAAGTGTCTGAGTGATCTTTTTAAAATTTATTTTATTTTTTTAGTTGTAGATGGACACAAACCTTTATTTTTATGTGGTGCTGGGGATCATCCCAAACCCAGTGCCTCACACATGCTAGCCAAGCGCCCTACCACTGAGCCTCAGCCCCAGCCCCCGATTATCTTATCTACTAGTTAAGAGGACAGTAGTGGTTCATGACTACAAGGTAGTTTCAACCACATATGGAATGAATGCCAAAGTTCCTAGCTTGTAACTACTAGGAAAAGAGTGACAAAAGCACTAGCAGAATCCCTGAAGGCCAACCTTGGACCTGAATGCAGAGGTAGACCAGGGCTTTCCAGAGTTGGGTAAAAAACAGGTTATTTTAGTAGGAAAGGAAGACAGATGTATGCCGGCCTGAGGTGTGATTTTTCAAAAAAAAAAAAAAAACTTTTCCTTTTTATGATCTCTCTTATGTCTATGTATGTATAAGCTAGTTCATGGGTCTATTCAAATTAAAAAATGACAATTGGACTGGATGTGCCAGTTTGAGTCACCAGCTGCATGTACCTAAGAAGGCCCTTTCCAAAGGGTATATTTACACAGTACAGAATAAAGAGTCCTTGCTAAAAGGATGAAAACCCAGAGAGAAATTTATATTTTAGGGATGGCAAAGAAATCCTATACAAACTTTTTTTTTCTTCCCTTAGTATTTACACCAACAAATATATCCTTTTCATAAGCGTTATATCTTCAAATACTGTGTATTTTGGCTAACTAAATTCTGAAACATATTGAGATCATAAAGATTAAGTTCATATTGGCTGGAGGTAAAATAAAGATCACAAGTATATCTTATACAAGTCTCAAATAGAACTGAGGGCCACAATACTGTTTGGGCCAAACAATCTTAAACTTATAATTTGGAAAAATTGGGGATTTTCACCCTCTACTGTAGTTTTTTCCTATAAATAACAAAATCACATGCTACTTAAACAACATGTATTTTATTTTTATAATATCTGCATAATATTTATGACAAAAGTACTCCAATTCCTTCACTAATACACGTTTATAATAAGGAAGTGTGGTATACCTGAATGCTTCTAATTCCTTTAGATGCTTATGCTGTGCCTTGAGTGTTGTTTCAAGTTCCAATTCCGTTTGTGCAAGTTCATTTTTTAGTTCAGCAACTACCAGGTGTTCTTGAAGTTCACTTGCTTTGTCTTTCATATTGCTGAGCTCCACTTGCATCTCCAGAATTTGAGACTGCTTCTGCTGCATAGTATATTCCAAAAGTTCTAAAGAAAAAATGATCAATATTTATAATTTAACCTAGTAACTCCTATTTGGTTTATAAATATTTTATTGATAAGAACTGATTTGTAACATAGGAGATAACTGCAAAGCAATCATGAAAGGATTACAGTCCCCAAAGTTTAATACAAATAAACTTTATGCATGTTTTCCTCATAGTGGTAGTAGCCAAGATTTCAGAAGTATTTATGAAAATAATAAAAGTTTAACAACAGGGGCTGGGGTTGTGGCTCAGTGGTAGAGTGCTTGCCTAGCATGCATGAGGCACTGGGTTTTATCCTCAGCACCACGTAAATGTAAAAACAAAGATATGTGTCCACCTAAAACTATAATATATAAAAAAATTAAAAAAATTTTCTTTATTTATTAATTTTAGTTGTAGATGGACACAATACTTTTATTTATTTATTTTTATGTGGTGCTGGGGATTGAACCCAGTGCCTCACTCAGTTAGCCACAACCGCAGCCCTCCAAGAACTTTTGAAAATCACACATAGTACTTGTAGGAGTTATTCATGTATCTATGACTATAATGGTTGCTTCTTTTGTTCAGCCTCTCTTTGCAGACAGTCCTTAGGAACTTTACTTTTATAATTGTTCCAGAAATAGAAGTCCAAACTCCAGTTGAGATCTTGTTTTTTTCAATAAAAAGGAACCAAAACCTCCATAATACACATCTGTTACAATGAAAACAAACTCAAGAATTTAAATCTCGGCCAGGTGTGGTGGTGCAAGCCTGTAATCCTAGTGGCGCAGGAGGATCATGAGTTCAAAGCCAGCCTCAGGAATGGTGAGGTGCTAAGCAACTCAGTGAGACTCTGTCTTTACATAAAATATAAAAGAGGGCTCAGTGGTTGAGTTCAATGCCTGAACTAAAATCTTAGACATGTTAAATAAGAACAGGTTACAAAATATGCATCAGGATCCTGTTTTTATGACAAAAAATATACTTATGTACATATGCACATTGAAAAGGTCTGTAGACATATTTACTTGGGTGTTAAATAGTCATTAAATTTTAGCAAAGTTCATCAACAGACATTACAATTAGTAAGAATGATATTACAAGAAGGACATAACATTGACTTTAGATGATAATCATGTTAATTTAGCTTTTAAAACTATTTCTTAGGGGTAGAGGTTAATAATTTACACATATAAACATGAATCTACAGAGATAAGACTTCAATAGCATTCTATATAAACAATATTAATTCCCTTTAAAACTTTTCAATTAAGCCTTTGTCTACAGGGATATGTTTAATTTAACTTATTATACCTGTTTTCTCTGAAGAATTTTAACATGATTCAGCTTTTCAATGACAAATTTTGAGCTTGTGTTGTGATTTTAAATTCTGCAAAAGCACAGGTGTTTCTATCATTACTACATGAAACAGTTACTAAAGATGCATGTGTCCTCAATAGATATGATAAGAATTTAATAACGATTTCCATTTATAGTTAAATTAAATAGACTTTTATCAGAAAGTGGGGAAAAGATCCAAGCAAGCATATCACAAAAACAATAATCCAAATAGTTGATAATCATATGAAAAAGCACTAAGCCACTTGAATAATTAAAATCAATTAAAACTACAATTATGTACTGCACGCCAAACGGATTGGCAGCAAAGGTCTAACAATACCGGAAAGTTGGCAAAGTTGTATATAAGACAACTCTCACATACTGCTAGTGCATGCACAAATTGACAAAAGTACTTTTTAAAAAAATATTTATTTTTTAGTTGTAGTTGGGCACAATATCTTTATTTTTAATTTATTTTTATGTGGTGCTGAGGATCAAACCCAGGGCCTCCAATGTGCTAGGTGAGCACTCTACCTGTGAGCCACAACTGCAGCCCCTAAAAAAACTACTCTTTAAAATAGTTTGGTGTTCTCTAATAAATTTAAAGATATGAATCCTATGACCCAGCAATTTCACTCCTAGAAAGACATAAGTACAATTGCATCAGAAGTACAATTGCATCAGAAATTGTGGACACTTTGCAACAGTGTCCACAACAGCATTGACTCTAATAGCTAAAAAGCAGAAACAATCCAAATCTAATCAACTACAGAATGAAATATTATATAAGTTGTAGAATATCCAAACAAGAGAATTCTATATGGTAACAAAAATGAACTATAGATAAATGCAGTAAGTTGGGATAATTCAGGAAGGTGACAGAAGCAAGACATAAAATATACAGATAAAGTTCAAAAATAGAAAAACTAACATATGATTTTGGAATATATAAATTAGTAATAAAACTAAAGAAAAATCAGGATAACCTCTAAGTTTCTAAAGAGGGGGTGGCTTTAGGATGTGGGCAATGTTCTACTTCTTAACACAAGCAATGTCTCCTCCACAGACATTCATATAATAATGTTATACTGGGGCTGGAGTTGTGGCTCAGCAGTAGAGTGCTTGCCTAGCATGTGCGAGGCCCTGGGTTCAATCCTCAGCACCACATATAAATATTAAAAAAAATTTAAAAAAGAATGTCATACTGAAGAGTTGAATTGTTCACTTTTCTGTATGTTGTTATAGTTAAATTTTTAAAAAGAGGGATTAAAAAAGAAATGGCTACTTTCATTATGGATTTCCTTTTCCTTTAGGTAGTTATCCTCTAGTATGTAAAACACCTTTCTTAATGTACAGCTTTAAGAGAGTTCAACATCTCTAGCAATTAGAGAAATGCAAATCAAAACTACTCTAAGATTTCATCTTACTCCTGTCAGAATGGCAATCAATCATCAAGAATACAGGCAACAACAAATGTTGGCGAGGATGTGGTGGAAAAGGCATACTCATACATTGCTGGAGGGACTGCAAATTGGTGCAACCACTATGGAAAGCAGTACGGAGATTCCTCAGAAAACTGGGAATGGAACCACCCTTTGACCCAGCTATCCCATTCCTTGGTTTATATACCCAAAGGACTTAAAATCAGCACCCTATAGTGATGCAGCTGTATCAATGTTTATAGCAGCTCAATTCACAATAGCTTATCTATGGAACCAACCTAGGTGTCAATCAACAGATGAATGGATAAAGAAAATGTGGTATATATACTCAATGGAATATTATTCAGAGCTTTAAAGAAGAGTGAAATTATGGCATTTGCCAGAAAATGGTTGGAGTAGGAGAATACCATGGTAAGCAAAATAAGCCAGTCCCATAAAACCAAAGGCCAAATGTTTTCTCTAATTTGTGAATGCTAATTCACAATAAGGTGGGGGGTAGTAGGGAAGAATAGGGTTACCTTAGATTAGGTAGAGGGAAGTGATGGGAGAAGAGGGGAGGAAATGTGGGGATAGGAAAGATAGTAGAATGAAACAGATATTATTACTGTATGTATATATGTGACTACATGACCAATATGATTCTTCAACATGTATACTCAGAAAAATGAGAAATTATATCCCATCTATGCATGATATATCAAAGTGCATAAATGCATTCTACTGTCATGTATAACTAATTAAAACAAACAAAGAAACAAAAAGAGACCATGAAATTAATTTGTTTAACTTGGTCAAGGTAAGGCTACTGTATTTAAAATTAGATACAGCTGTTTAAAACCAATTTGACAATCCTCTAGCCACTATAGTAATTAATACAATTAATGTTATGAAAATGAGAAATCAATACCACTAAAAGGAAATGTTTTAACTGAGTAATAATAATGTAGAGTGAAATATTTTCACCCATTTGTGAAATTATATGAATCTGTTTTGTAACATACCTAGGTTTGGTTTATCATTTTCTTGTTCTCTTTTCAAGGTCATTTTCTTGTCATTAATTTGAGCACGTAGTACTTCAATTTCAGATAATAAGCTTCTTCTGTCTATTTTTTGGAGATATTCCATAGCTGCTTGATATTCAATACCCTTTTTGTAACAAAGGAAAAGAAAAAAATCAAGTGAAGAGAGTTGTAAAGATAATAAAATTAACAACAAGAAGTCTGAAGAACAAATGAACCACACATGCTAAAGTTTTTTTCTTTTAAAAATTTCATTATTTTTCTTGTCTAAAATATGGGAAGATTTCTTGCAGATAGATGCTTCTTTACCTCTAAATACTGTAGTGTATTTCCTAAAAATAAGAGCACTCTTTTACATAACTGCAGTACAATGATTAAAAGAGTAATTAACTTATCATAATATTATCTGGTATAGAGAGTTTATTCAAATTTTGCCAAAAGTTCTTTAAGAAAAAAAAAGTGATTCATTCCTTTGTCTTTTGTGATCTTAAATTTTTTGAAGAGTACAGACAGGTTATTTTGTTACATGTCCATTAATTTAAAAAAACTTTTTTGGACTAATGTAAGTCAAAGTACTTGAGGGGTTCAGCCAGCTTTCCCCAATAATAGCTTGTATAATCAGAGCACATTATCAAAACTAAGAAACTGACATGGATACAATTCTATTTAAATTATAGGTTTTAATAAAATTTCATTTGTTTACATGTACTCATTTTTTCTCTTGGCATACAGTACTATGAAATTTCATCACTTGAACAGGTTCATATATATGTACCACAATAAGGGTACATATTATTTCAATCACCACAGAGACTACTCTGTAGTCCTACCCTCTCTCCCTAATCCTAACCTCTGGCAACTACTAATATGTTCTCTATCACTATAATTTTGTCATTTTTAGAAGTTGCATAACACACAGGAAGTTTAGGGTATTGATTGTTCCTTTTTTAATTGTTGAATAGTATTTCATTGTATGAATATATCACAGTTTCTCCATCTATTCACTTACTGGAAGACATCTGGGTTGTTTCAAGTATTGGTTATTACAAGGAAAATTACTGTGAACATTCATAAATAGGTTCCATAAATAGACACAAGTTTTCATTTCTGTTGATTAAATATCTACAAGTGTGACTGCTAGGCTGTGTAACAGATGTACGTTTACCTTAACAAGACACTGCCAGATTTAGTTTCCAGAGTAGCAGTCCTACTTTACACTGCCTACCAGCAATGTATGTGACATGCAGTTTCTCTCCCTCTTTACCAGCACTTGGTGGTGTCACTATTTTTTATTGTGCCCAGTCTAATAGATGAATGGTGGCCTCAGTTGGTTGTGGTCTCATATTTTCTCAAGTAGATTCTGATTATGCATTTCACAGAAGTACAACAAATTAATTCTTTCATATTAGGAAGTACTCGATGTCTTTTTTTCCTCATTACTGGTAATATTGATTCTGATCATTTGGGTGGGGTTTGCAAGGTTTCTCCAGTGTAAAGTTAGTGTTTTTCCTTTTGTAGTTAAAAATAATCTTTTAGGAATTTTACTTTTCTTATCAACTTTTTCACATTAGTTTTAGCATCCACTGTTGATTATTGCTGAATTGATCGTTACTATATTGTTGAATAAAGTATGATCTTATAATTCCTTCATTCCTTATACATTTAATAGCTGGCATTCAACTGTGATAATATATATCCATCTATATGAGCTCATGAATTCTTATTTTACTCTTAACTTTAAAATCTGTCACTTTCATTTTGTTTGATCTTTTAATTTTCTAATTTTGGCCAGTGAGGGAACCTTCAACAGGCTTCTGTGACCTTCTGACATATTCCCTTATTTCTTTGAATAATTCTTAAAATGCTGGCAAAATGAGGGATTCCAGGTTTACCTTATTGTCTTCCTAACTCTATTCTTGGAATCACCAGATTCAAAAGGATTCCTAATTCTTTTTAATGGATAACGTATTTAAAAAAACAAGTCCTGGGTACTAAGTATTGTGAGAAGATTAAAAAATATTTTGTTTTAGTTGTAGATGGACACAAAACCTTTAATTAATTAATTTATTTATATGTGGTGCTAAGGATCTAACCCAGCAATGTACACTGAGTTGCAACCCCAGCCCTGTGAGAAGATTTTTAACTACTGATTTGATTCTGTTGTAGGTCTTTTTCAGGTATTCTATTTCTTCCTGCATGAATTTTGATAAGTGATTTTTAAAAAAAATTCCACCTCAATTTTTTTATTTGTATAAATAAAATAATTTATAATATTTTGTTATTTTATTTGTTGCATGTTTAATTATGATCTCATCTTCATTTATAACATTTAAAAATCATAATGAATTCTCCAGAAAAGATTTTCTTATTAGCATTTTCAAGGAACCAATTTTTAATGTTTTATCCTCTATATTGTACTGGTTATACATTTCATTAATGTTTTTTACTTTATTATAGTTAACCTTCATTATTAATGGATCCTGTGTTTTCAGATTTGTCTACCTGATAAAAAGTTTTTGTAACCCTCAAATCAATACTTGTATTGCTTTGTCAGACATAGTTAGAGTAGTAAAAAATTTAAATTTCCTCATGCACATGTTCCTGGCTGAGTTAAACAAGGGCATACTCTACCTTTGTATTTTAGCTCTCATATTGTACACAAATGTCCTGTTTAGTAACTTGTTTTTCCATATTGTGCTTTTTATTTACGATTTCATGGTTTTATTTTTTTATTTTTTGAACTTTTTTTTAAAATTTTTTTTAAAAGAGAGAGTGAGAGAGGGAGAGAGAGAAAGAGAGAGAGAGAGAATTTTAATATTTTATTTTTTAGGTATTGGCAGACACAACATCTTTGTTTGTATGTGGTGCTGAGAATCAAACCCGGGCCGCACGCATGCCAGGCGAGCGCGCTACCGCTTGAGCCACATCCCCAGGCCCAATTTCATGGTTTTAAATGGCCCACAAGTGAAGGGCTTGGTGTTCCTAAGTGCAAGAAATCTGTGACGTGCTTTAAGAAAAGTGTGTTAGATAAGCTTCTGTATGATTGCTCTTGGCCGTGTTAAACATTAATGAATAATATACAACACAGAAGGTATCTTTTTTCTTTTTTTAATGGCACTGAGTACTGAGCCCAGGGCCAAGAGTATGCTAGGCAAGCATTCTACCACTGAGATACATCTCTTCTCCCCTCCCATATAAGATTTCTTTAAACACAACCACACAGAAAATAAGATCATGTATTGATTGGTTGATGAAAATATTGTGATTGAGGCTTGCAGTAACCTATTCCTGTACTTCCCACAGGAGCAATGACTCCTTGTAGGTTTATAAAATATAACTACTGCAAATAATGAGAAGTGACTGTATCTTATTCCTTCTCTTTTCTTTAGGTTTTACTGCTCTTTCTAACTTTCCAAGTTTGAGGACTATCTCATTAATTTTAAGTTTTTCTTACTTTCTAATATAAGACAAAGGTAATGTTCTTCTCCTAAATACTCTTAGTGGCCCCTGTTAAAAATGCTAATCTTCATACTTAAATTAAGACTCTAAAACAAATCAGCAACTGATTTTCTTATTACTATTAAAAATAGTATTCTTTAAAATAAAATTTTGTTTCCATACCTGTTCTTGTATTCGCTGTTCCAAACACTTTAATAATCCAACTGCATCTTTAGTGCCTAGAGCTGTCAGTTCAGTCTGAAATGTAGCTAGCAAAACATTGCGCTCCTTTAAGAAAACATGTTGGAGAGCAAGTAGAAATTCCCCTCGCCAGTCCGGGAGGCTCTCTTGAGATTGAGAATTATCATAAACCTAGCAGAGTATAAATAACAAAAGTTAGGTTTCAAATAAGCATGTTTTTAAAACATTCTACTAACCAAAATAGGTATTTAAAAGAACGTATGTATTTTTGAGTCTGAAAATACATACAATAATTTATGTGAAAATTCATATAAAAAAGAATTTAATTTACAAAGTTCATTATTGTCATTAAAAATAACAATGCTACATAGAATATAATATTCTTTGAGTACCTCAGATTCCCTTTGCACTTGTATTTTGGTAATTAAATCCTTAAGAGATGAGATGATATTAAGGTAAGCTCTTCTCTCTTCTAGCCAAAATTCTGAAACCTGTTGAATAGAATGATCTTCTCCATCACCAGATGGTGACTCAGTGAGAGAAAGCACCTGCATGCCCTCATTATGAAGAGCTCTCAGTAATCCCTAGAAACCAAAATCCAAAAGCCAAAGTTATGACAACTTCTCCAAATACTGAAAAAATGAGAGCTACAAAGACAAATATTAAGCAATATAGCATTATGAAGCAAAATAGATTTAGAAAAGCAACTGCAGAAAAGAAACTCCAGGCACCTTTACTAAATGCCTTCTTCCTGTGGAGAGCTAAGTCAATTGCAATAGATGGTCTATGATTTCCATAGCTTTCATCTCTAAGTTCCTTCAGTTTAGCTAATGTACTCTTCCCAGATTTAATGATTAGCCATTGATTTGACCAAAATAAATACTGTGAGAAAAACTTCCATTCCTTGAGACTGCTTTTATAATTTTGGCAAACAAAAACACCAATAATAAAAATTATTTTTTTAAATCTTCATAACATAATTATTTAATATATTGTATTTTATTATCTGTGGAATATGGGAATAAAATGAAATAGATTCTCATGGATTTTTTTTTTCTTTTAAGTCATTTATTTTAGCCTGTTTTCATTTGAAGCATGAGGTGAGTGTTACCCTTTGCTTCTATTTGATGGGTGACTGTACTAGACTTTGTTTGAGCAACCAGGGATGCTACTTCCAACATCCTTTTTCCTCAATATCTAGTTAACAGAGAATTGACAAAAAGATCTGGTCACTGATCCTGGAAGAAAGGAGGGAGTGGAGGGCAGCATATTTTCTTCCTCTCTCTCTCCCTTTCTTCGATCTTTCTTGCTATATCAGAGATCCAGTATATAACTTTAAATAAACTACTATGTTCAACATAGAAATTATACAGGCTAAGTTTACTAAAATATATTATGTTTCAGTAATATTTATCTTTTAGTACCTTTATTTTCTTTGGAAATGATTCTGTTAAATTTTCACCTTCTTCTCCTCGTCCTTCTGATGCTGTGTCAAATCCCTGATTTTGTGTAAGATAAACTCCCTGACTCCAGTCTGATCCAGAATCTAAAATAAAGAAAACAATCATTTGTTGTTAAACAAACAAACAAACAAAAATAAAAAAAAATACCCTCTCCAAACAAAAATAACACGTTTTAATCAAATACTATAAACATTTCAGAATTTTATATAACTTACCACTGGAATATATTTCTCTAGTTTGGTAAGCATTAGAATACGTTAGTTCAGGCATCAAGGATCCCTAATTAGAAAAAAGAAACAACATACATAAATATTTTTGTTTTAATAAAAACAGAACCCAATGAACTATTTTGCTGTTATAATGCTGTAAAAAGAAAAAAAAGGAAAGAAAAGAAAAAAACTCAATCTAAGCATACTTGAAATGAAACTATCTATGATTTATAACAAGTCTATAATTTTTTCCTTATGGATATTACCATAGTAAGAAGAGATATTATTTAAGGAACCATAACAAGTTGTAAATTTACATAAGAACTCTATTATCTAATACAATGGGGAGATTTAAATTCTAATAGTATAAAGAAGAGATATTTCCCAAATTTCTTTTAAAATTTTTGCTTAAATTTTGTTGACAACAGTGGAAACTCCCCCCACATGACAACAACAAAATAAATACCTCTTTAGGTCTCAGACACTGTATCACTGCCTTCAATGTACCACACTCTTCTGTCAGTAACTCAACAGCAACAAAATGTTCCTTCTTTAAAGTTTCAGTTTCTGAAATATGTCTGGATTCCATATCCAAAATTTCAGCGGCATGAAGTTCTTGTATGTGTTCAATTCTTTCAGTAAATTGCCTAATTATTTCAGAGACTTTTTCTGAGGAACAGCTAGTCTGTACATCAATTTGAATTCCTGCATTTTTAACAAGAATTTGTGGAGTCTGGTTGCTCATGTTGACCTTGAGTATTTGGTCCGTTTGGGATGCAGTGTTTTTACCTACTTCAATAGGAAGTGGCTCTAAGCAGATGTTTCTGTTTATTGGTACTTCAGACTTATCCTCTTTTAATAAGAAGTGGGATAATTTCTTTTTTTCCGCATCAAGTTGATTCTTAACTTGGCTTAAATCTCTCTGAAGAGATGCCATATTGGTCTCTTTTACCTGAAACACAGATGAATTAAGTTGAAAATCTTGCACATCAAATGAGGAACTTACAATGGAGAGGGAAAGAGTATAATTTCATTTATATGTTCACTTGCCTCAGAATAATAGGAAAAACACTTTGGAAACTGTAATACATATATACTTTTGCATGTATGTATGGTCACAGGTTACTACAAAATTGAACTAATTTTATTAGCCTTTACTTTTGTTTCTCAAGGGATTTAAGTTCTCTGTAACAGCAGTTTTTCCGCTTCCTTTACTAGAAGACTAGAGGTTAAAAGCATTCTTCTAATATAAAGATTCCTAGCAAAACAAGCAAGGAGATGGTGAATAGATTTATAACAATGGAATTTTTCAAAAAGACTTGTAAATTTAGTTTAAGTTATGGCTTTGGACTTGTTTCTATAGGACATTTTGAAAGGGAATTAAGATGGGTAGAAATGAATGAATTAGGAGTTATGTTACTTGTCTTACCAAAAGCTCTTTTTGAAGTTTTTCTGTCCTTTCTTTGAAAGTGGCAAGTTCTTCTTTGGTAGCCACCAACTCGATTCTAAGAGCCTCAAGTTCTTCAAAAAATCCACTTTCTCCACTGGCATTTATTAACTCAGTAGTTGTCTGGATAACAGTAAAAAACATAAGAAATACACCATTTTTTTTTTTAAAAAGCTAAGTTCAAAGCATTTACACATTCTAATGAAGCTTTTCCAAGACTGACTGCCTAGGGGTTTTAGTGATAAATGCTCTTTCAACAAATAGTGAAACATTTTAAGAACCCATCATTTTGTATTCTTAAGGAAATAAGAAAGATTTTCTGGGAATGAAAGACAAATCATGCCATTAATATATATATATATAAACATTTATAAATTATTGATAAAAATATTCTTTGTGACACTCAAAAGTTTCATATTTATATTACTTTCCTCAAAAGATATCAGCTCAAAGATAATTATTATAAGTTATACCTAAAAAGTTATATTAATATTTTAATAATTATTACCTACAGTAATATGCAATTCCAATGAGCTAGGAAGAAAAAGTATAGTGAATGAAATTATTATCCTTTGCAAATATAAATTAAGTAGACATAAAATCCCAATGTATCAATTAATCTTCTGGGGCAGATAAGACTGAACTTCTGGTACTTGAAATTATAAGTTTATTAAGAGAGGGAACTTGAAGGAAAAAAGTCTTTGTCATGTCTGTCATACACTAAGAAATAACTGCAATTTCTGATCTTTATGTAAGTAGACTTAGGTCAGTTACAAATTTTTCCTAAGAAGAATAAAATCTATTATGAGGCATAAAATTTGCCAAGCTAATAACTTGTTACTCATATTAATTCAATATGAATATATTTTGATATTTTTATAATTGTATCTCACCTACATAACTTTCACAGATTTTATGCCAAAATTGTTTTTGCAAAAGTGTGGTATGACCATTTTATGAAGCTCTCCCCCAACCAAAAAAAATTGTGCTGGTATTAATTAAAAATCATCTATTAATAAACTGTCTTCGGTGCAAGATTAGAATGTATAGAATACTCATGAATATACATTACTGTGGTGGTGATGATTATGGGGTGCACTATGGTACTTAAAAGAGATGATGACATAACATACTTAGTAGAGGTACATTAAGGGGGAAAATACCCACAGAAATTCTAGAGGACATTTGCTAAATTTAATGTTTCCATATTTATTTGAACTGTTCTAATTAATGACAACCCTGATTGAATAAAGATGTTTGAAGATCACAAAATATAATTTGGGCCCATTATGCTAGTGATAATAAAATGACCCTATAGTGTTAAATTTAATCTGGTCTCTATACCTTGAGTTTCTGTGTAAGAAACTGCAATGTAACTTGGTAGGAAATCAAATGAACAGAGTATAATCAACTACTAAGTCTCAGCCAATGATAGTAGGCAACTATGTTTCAGCCAATCATAGGCAATCAACCAATCAAATCACATCCAAACAAGGTCTAGCCATGACCAATCAAGCAATTTCTGAATTTCATTTGTGAGTTCTGCCTCTAAATACCACCCACTGTTGCACAGTGAAACTGTTTGAATCTCTTCTGGTTCTGAGTGTTGCACAATGCATGTAGCACTTTTTGCTCAAACAAACTCCTTAGTTTGTCTAAAGTTCTTTAAGAACAGTATGTTTTTTTAAATAAAATCCCATTATGTATAAATTGGTAGGTGTCAGCAGAACTGTTTGACTTAGTAAATTACCAATCAGCTTAATAAGCAAAGGAAAAAAAAAAGAGTTTCTTAGGGTATTTATGTGAAAAACTCAAATATAAAACTAACCTTGAGAACAAAATCTCCGTGAGGGCTTCTTTTCCTTTCTTTTCCTTCTAGTTTTTTCTTACTGTCCTCCAATAACTTCTGCAATTCTATCAGCTTCTTTTCTTTTTCCAAAGCATTTTTCTCTGCAGTTTCCACTTGTTCTTTTTCTGAAATCAAAGTAATATGCATTTCAATCACTTGTCTTTCTAAGTCTGATATTCTCAAGGTTAATGCAGACATATCTGACTCCATCTTGTTTTCTGTTATTTGATTTAAATTCTGCATATTTTCCTTTTCAAGTTCTGATGAAGCTACTCCTTTATCTTGACAGAATTTCACATATTCCTGAACTGCCTCAAGTTGGACTTGACTTGTAAGAGCAGCAGCTACTTTCTCCTCAAGTACTTTCTGTAGGTTTACAATCTTCTTCTGAAGCATTTCTGTTTCAGACTGGCCTTGTTCTTTTATGTCTTCTATTTGTTTATAACACTGGGTAAGTTCTAAGTCCTTTGCGCTAACAGAGCTCTCAAGCTGTAGCAGTTTTGTTTCCAAATTTTTAGAAACTTTGGTGCTTTCTTCAAAAGATCTGAGATACATATTGTTCTCAGGGGGTTTAAGAACATCTTCAATATGGATTACTTCCAGTTCGGGTTGGTCTTTGCTGATATCATCTATAGTCATGCTAACACTTTCATCTGGTATACTTTGGATTTTTTCCTTAGGGTCATGTTCTCTCTTCAAGTTGACTAATTCTTGGGTTAGCTGATCCATTTTAAAATTGGTTTCTTTAAGTACATTTTTTGTGAAGGCCATTTCTTCATTAGTGATTTCTACTTGCTGTTCCAAAGCCAGCTTTTCAGCTATAACCTTTTCCAACTGATGTTTCAAGCTGTCCTCTTGTTCTGAGGGGGAACTGGTATCCACCAACATACTCTGTTCAATATATGACAATTCCTCCTGAAGTTTTTCAATCACTTCATTGAGCTTGTCTGTTTCTTCTTCTCTATTTTTCTTCAAACGTTCTTGATCACTCTTCAGACATTCTATTTGGGCTTCAAGATCCCTTATCAGTTCATTTTTTTCTTCAAAATCCTATTAGTTAATGAAAAAGAGAAACACAGAAAAGTATGTATTCATATTTTAAAATTTTGTTTTATTTTAGGGTAAAAACTTAAAGATGATCAGGCACAAAAGCTGTATGCTTGTCAGACACATTATGTTACTTTCAATATAGACCAACACCTCCCTTATCACATCAAACAAAGACCTTATTTAGAACATCATTCTGGAAGTTCTATTAAACATAAGTGGCTTATGCTTTTAGTATTTGATTCTCTATTAGGAAAATGTCAACATTAGTACATTTTATTGGAAAGGATAAAATACTGAATTAAGTCTTTAACAGATGGCATCCAAAGCTAATCACTCTATTTAACTATATTAGATTTCAGATAATAACCAATTTTAAATGAGTATACCTTGTTATCTGTTGTAAGTCTAAGTTGTTGATGAAAGTCTCTAATTTGCTCATTTAATCGATCAATTTCTACCTCTTTTTCCTGTATTATTTGAGCAAATTTCCCAAATAGCATATGCTGGTCATGAGTAGAGATAGCCTCAGGATCCTTCATGGCAAATCTCAATTTCTCCATTTCATCCTAGTGACAAAAATAACCATCATAGTTGGATGTATTCATGACATGGCATTTTTCACAACATTGTTTCAATTAAGTCTTATAAAAAATACATTTCCTACAATGTACAAGTAAAAAAAATTAGACATAATGTAGATCAATAATTCTTGAAATATTTTCATAAAAGATCTCAAAAATTTAATTATGAACAGAAAATAAGTTCCATGCAAATCTATTTGCTTACTAGTGTTCTTCGAGTATTATTTAGATCTGGACTTAGTAAATGTTTATTATAACTACATAGGAGCAAAACTTATTATCTCTTTATAGAAAAAAAATTTTCTAAAACAGTTACCTTGAATAATTTATTTTCTTGTTCAAGTTCCTGTAGACGGGTAGTGGATTCCTTTTTCTGTATTTCCAATTGCATATGTAGTTGCTGAACTTCTTCATTTTTATTTTCAAGCTCATCTCTAAATTGCTCTAGTTGTTCTTCTAAGTTTGTTATCTTTAATATCAAAATTATGAAAAGTAAAGAAAAAAAACTTTATACAGATGTTTGTCAAGATAGAATTAAGAATGTTGGGGCTGGGGCTGTAGCTCAGTGGTAGAGCGCCTGCTGTGCACATGTGAGGCACTGGGTTCGATCCTCAGTACCACATAAAAATAAAGATATTGTGTCCAACTACAACTAAAAAAAAAAATAAAAAAAAAGAATGTTGTATTTGCTTTATAAAGTACATATGCTTAATTCATAACAATAAAGTGGTTTTCTAAGCCAGCCATACCTGTATGGTTCCTAGACATGCTCACACTGCACATTCTTTTTTTTTGTTTTTTTGTTTGTTTATTTTATTTTTGTTTTGGCCCTGGGGACTGAACCCAAGGGAGCTTTACCATGGAACCACATCCCCAGCCTTTTTTTTCAATTTATAGTTTTTAGATACAGTCATGCTATGTAAGTTGCTTAGGGTCTTGCTAAGTTGCTGAGGCTGGCCTCAAACTTGCAATCTTCCTGCCTCAGACTTCTGAGTTGTGGGATTATAGGTATGTGCCACCGTGCCTGTCACACTGCACATTCTTAAACTATCTTGCCCAAGCAGAAGATACCTTAAAGAAGGACACCAGGAAATATTTTCTACCATAAGCAGAAAGAGTCACAGAAAGAGTCCACATGCTAACTCTTATGTTAAATTCAGTTTGAATTAAGTCAGTTGCTATTGAAAAGCTTAGAAAAATTGTAGAATTAATTCAGTTATTCTAGTATCAAATAAAACTAACTTAATATAGTCCCACAAATATCTAATTATAATCCATTGAATGCCCTGGCTGCTTTGTGGTTTGATTAAGCAGATGGAAGCAGAGATACACAATAAGGTCAAGAGATCTTTAGGTCTGAATTGCAGAGTAAGTTAACAAAATAATTTTAGTAGAAAATCAGAGAGCTCTTACTTATAGGAAAACAGAAATTTAATTTTTGAAGATGGATTATTAGTAATAAAAGTAAAATAATCCTCTTTGATGGTTATACCAAAAAAAAATGAACCTGATGACGAATATTAAGAGCTAATTATTGCTCTATTTAAAAAAATGGGTTTGAGAACATTAGCAGTCACTTTAGCTCACTGCTTCACAGCTACTTAATATTTAATAAATGAATTTATAAACATATATTTACTTGATGATCAAAAATGTTGCATTAACAGCAACCTAAGATGCAGAAGCAGTGTTTAGTAGTAACTGGCTCAGAGCCAACTTTAAATCATTTAGTGCCTAAAAGTTGAAAAGGGGCATATCTTGCTTATATACTGATACATCATACAATTAGAATCATTCTAGCACAGGCAAGGCAAGGCCTTAAAAATCAGCCTAAAAAAAGAAATCAGCAAGGAAAAAAAATCAGCCTAATATTTCTTAAACAGAAATGGTATCAATACTAAATAATGGCTATTATTTATAGAGAATTACTGCTAGGCATGGGTACAAAGTGCTTTATATATTGTTATTTTTTAAAAAGCCTGTAACAACCTTAGGAGCTCTATTCTATGATTAACCCCATTTCAGAAGTGAGGAAGGGAGTTACAGCAAGGAGTAACTTGTCCTGAGGTCACATGTCTACTATGTGGTGAAACCACCTTTTGAACCTGGGGAGTTCCAGTCCTAAACTATAATTTATCCTGTTTCTTTTTTTTTTCTTTTAAAATATTTATTTATTTATTTTTTTAGTTTGTGGTGGTCACAACATCTTTGTCTGTATGTGGTGCTGAGGATTGAACCTGGGCTGCAAGCATGCCAGGCGAGCACGCTACTGCTTGAGCCACATCCCCAGCCCCTCCTGTTTCTAATAACTAATGTCTAAGACCTCTACTTAAATTTTTTGTAACACTGATATTAAACTCTGTAGACACTAAAATACATTTAGTGGTGGTACATATATAATTTCCAGGTTAGTTTATTGAAAATTGTGATGACTGTATCGTCTTCAAAATTATCTGACAGTATTTACATCTATTCTTCTCTTCTATAACAAATTTTAATGACAAGGTATTATAAAATCAACATACACATAGTTATTTAAGTTCAAAATTGCTGCCCCACCTCACATGACCTTTTTTTTTCCTTGTGACATCACTTAATAGTCAAATTCTTAGCTCTATGTCTTAAAAGCCCTGCTACTCAAAGTGTAGTCTCTGGAGCAGCAGAATAGGCATCATGTGAGAGCAAGTTTGATGCACAGAATCTTGTGCTGCACTCAAGATCTGCATTTTGGGAGCTGAGGTTGTGGCTCAGTGGTAGAGTGCTTGCCTAGCATGTGTGAGGCACAAGATCTTCAGCACCACATTTAAAAAAAAAAAAGGTATTTAGTTTCTCTACAACTAAAAATTTAAAAAAAAAGATTAAAAAAAAAAAAGACCTGCACTTTAACAAGATCCCCAGCTGACTCATATGCAGAGAAGGACTGGTTTAAAGTACTAACATTTTTATTTTAAGTAGCTGAACTTGAGACATCACATCAGACTTTAGTTTCTCCAAATGACACTATGGAACATTCTTGTTATTCAAGCAGACTCTAGTTTCAGGCTGTCTTATAACAACACCCAAACCAGAAGAACATTAGAAAGGTTTAAACTTGTTTTACTTTTCTACCAATTGATATCTAGACTATTTGGATGACACTGATTTGTACCTATTTGAGTCTTATTTTATTTTTTAAGTGTTTTTTTTTTCTCTTAAAAAAAAAAGTATAGGGGCTGGGGTTGTGGCTCAGTGGCAGAGCGTTTGCCTGGCATGTGTGAGCCACTGTGTTCGATTCTCAGCACCACATATAATCAAAAAATAAAATAAAGGTCCATCAACAACTTTAAAAAAATGTTAAAAAAAACTTATATATGTTCCACTAATTAGATAGCATATTCCTTGAAGTCTGGTGTTGATTTCACAACTGAACAAAAGTGCTCTACATTCAGAAACAGCTTAATAATGAATGTTGAAAGTCTTTAACATTTTTCACTAACAAGCAAAATATATTCAGTGTTCTGGCATCATAGCATCATAGGGTTCCAGAATCAGTTCTTTCTGTCTGTACTAAGTACTACCTCTCTTAAGGATCAGGTCACACATTGGCAAATTAGGAGATTTTAGAACAGAACCTATTCCCAGGGAGAGTGTTAAGGGTTAATGGGACAATGCATTTAATATACTTTCTAGCACTCAGCCCTCAGCAAAGTTAACTATTATTTACTATTTCTATCTATAAACTAGAGCTCATTAATTCTACAGAGAGCTAAAACTTACTGATCCTTTTCTCAAAATAACTATTGTCTCCACAATATTTCCTTCTCCTATAAGAAGCTGTTTTCTTCTTTTTATTCATCCCACATTTCTAAATAGTCTAATGAACTTTCAAAAAAATGTTTTATACAAATCTAGGTTTTGGGAGTATTTGAACGTCTCAACTATAATGATACATAAGGATATGTTTATGTTTATACTCAATAGGACATCTGAAAACATTTGCCTAGTTTTCAGGATAGAATGCTTAAGTTATTTTCATTAAAAGACATATGTTTTAATTCTACATTCATACCTCCATTATTCAGTTATAGGTAAGAGAGTGAGTTCTGATAGAATACTCATTATAGTTATTTAAAGCAAGTAAATGAAGGTCAGCTTGTTATTTTAATCTGTATATATTCATTCAACATCTTTGGCTCTGGGTCTCTATCTGTAAAAACTGAAAGTCAGTTAACAGATGCTCTCTATGGTTTCTTATAGTTCTATACTACTAGTACCATGATCCTGAGTAAAAGGTAGATGTTTATTAGAAACTTAATTCAGGAAATTAAGGTGTTAGTAGATATATATTACATTCAAAAGATAATAAAAATAATAGGGCATGGTGGCACATGAATGTAGTCCCAGCTACTCAGGAAGCTGATGTGAGAGGATTGCTTGAACCCTGTAATTTGGAGTTTATAGTCAGCCTGGCACTATACTTAATGGCTTCCATCTCAAAATACAAAAACAAAAACAAAAAAACCTGTGTGTGTGTGTGTGTGTGTATGTATGTATGTATAGAATTAGGGCTAAGGAAATAACTCAGCGATGGAATGCTTGTGTGAGGCCCTTTGAGCCCCAGAACACACACACAAATGAAGAGAAACAACTAGTAAGCTACATCAAGTATCCTTAATCAACTACCACTACTTTTAGATCCAGTTGTGAAGGTTCATTTTTTTGGGGGAGGAGATTATTCAGTATTTAAGATAAATCATTAAGTATTAATTCCTTTCAAATATACAAAAATAGTTACACACAAAAAAATGTGCTCACTGCTTCCATGAAAACTCCAAACCTAATAAACCAGAACTTCTCAGATGTTACATAAAAATGGGAAAACGATCCTTCTCACGGATCATTTCAACTATAGTAATTTCTATGGATTCCTTTTTTCTTCTTTGAACTACAAATTCACTGAACTGTCATTTTAGCTGATGTCTAAATTAGTTTTGTAAACAGATTTTCAAGTACTTATTAACAAATACTTCTACGATATTTAAGCAAAATAAGTATTTGTTAAAATAAATTTAAATGTTCTGAGAAAAATTCTATGGAAAGAGACAAAAACATAATTAAAAACATTTTAAACATTTAAAATTTACTACTATACAATGTTGAGTATTATATGTTTTAGGAAAACTATTAGTAGACAAAGAAAGTTAAAATTACTATAGCTCTAAAGGTAAATTTTCTTTTCTTGTTCTCACAGGGGTATTATTATGTTGCCTAGGCTGACCTTAACCTCCTTGGCTCAAGTGATTCATTCTCCTGCTTCAGAGTCCTGAGAAGCAGGGACTACAGGCATGCACCACCATGCCTAATTGGATCCTTCTCTTTAAGAAGGAGGTAGAAAGGCAACACAGGATAACTTTATAGTTACTTTCTTGTTATTATTATTTTGTGGTGCTGCAGATTCAAACCCACTTTGAGTTAAATTCCCATTCCTAGTTCATTATTAATCTTTTAAGCACAAGCTTCATATGTTGTAAAACAATACTATCAATTCTCAGGGAAAAGTTTAAAAAGAAAAAGGAAAGCAAGTAAACCCAAATTCACAGTAGAGAGGAGCAAAAACTCAATGCCCATAGCACGAACAGGAGAAAAGAGATGCTGCCTTTTGTCCTAACTACTACATTTCTCCACTGTCCTCTGCACTCAGCCCATACCTGCTAAATTGTCCTTTCTCCCTCTCTAAATTTCTTCTTGCTTCAAGGTGCTCACACTAGTTATCCTCTCAACCTGGAATACACTTCCTTCATAAGCTTATCAGTTCACATGTTTATTGTCTTGAAGATCAATTTAGGCACTGAATTGAGAAAGTCTATACTTTGGTTTTATTTTATTATTATTATTTTTATTTTAGTGAGAGAGAGAGGGGGACAGAGAGAGAGAGAGGGAGAGAGAATTTTAACATTTATTTATTTATTTATTTTTCTTAGTTCTCGGCGGACACAACATCTTTGTTGGTATGTGGTGCTGCTGAGGATCGAACCCGGGCCGCACGCATGCTAGGCAAGCGCGCTACTGCTTGAGCCACATCCCCAGCCCTATACTTTGGTTTTAGATCACAAACTTTATTTTGTTCAAATGGTATTTTCAAGGTAACTGATTTTAAAATAACTCAAAACATATTTTGTCATTTAAAAATAAAGTGGTAGAGCGCTTGCCTAGTATGTGTGAGGCACTGGGTTCAATCCTCAGAACCATGTAAGTAAATAAAACAAAAGATATTTGCCCATCTACATCTAATCCACACACACACACACACACACACACACACACACGAAAGAAAAAAAAAAGTCTTTACCTCTTTTTCTTTTCTGTAGATAGCATCTCGCTCAGCTTGCAGTTGCACTTCTAGAGACAATTCTGCTTTAGCTTCTAAGGCTCCAAATTGTTTCTGGTCCTCTACCTTTAAATATATAAGAATGTTCTCAAATTTTCAGACATTAAATACTGATTATTCAGAGTGTGTGTGTGTGTGTGTTTGTGTTTCCTTTTGGATAAGTTGCAATTCTCTCTGACCAGTTAGGAGGACAAACTCTACATTAGTAAATATCAAAAAGTTACAGATATTCAGTCTTGAATACATTCATAGAGTCAAACAGGAACTTTTGACACTTAAAATGCATTTCTCAGATAAAAATGAAGGCTCTTTCCCATCTGCCCCCACCCTCAAGCTTTCTTATTCAAGCTCTGATGTTTGTGTATCAAACTTTTCTTCATTAAAACACTTAATAAAGTTAACTCAAAATGTCACACCTTTTGAAAATTGTCTGTGCTAACAAGTAAGGCTTGTTCCAGTTCTCTCACTCTGAACTCTAGCTTTTCAATTTCTTCATTCCTCTCTTGTACATCTCTTTGAAGCTGTTCTTTTGATAGAAGCAGCTCACTGCACTTGTCTGTTTTTTCTTTTAGATTATTTGTTAATTGTTCAACCTGAAAATATAATAAACAAAAAAAAATCTAAAAATTTGAAAAGTTCATAACTTTAAATTCATCTCAAAAATCATTTTTTTTCATAAAACATTTTGAAATGCTATATTAATTTCATTTTTTATAAGGATAGCAACTATTATCTCAAACAAAGGTTGATAGTTCCCAAGTTGATAAGAACTAGGCAGCACTAGTAAACAACAAATATTGCTTTTGCTCAACCCTTTTTAGAAAAATTTCTTTCTCTTAAGACTAAGACTTTAGCTAAGAAGAGGGGAAAACCACATTTTGAATAATGTTGAATTATCTAGTAATGGTACAATCATACTAAGACCTATGTCCTTAAAGATGGCAAATTTGTAGAGTACTTACTGACTTGCTTTCAGAATGTGAAGTAAGATAACCTGAAAAAAAATCTTTCATGAATTACTTTTTGATAATAGTTATTTACAAAGCACTTTCAATCTATACATTGCACCATCCCAGAATAGAGATGAGGATGGGTGGTAAGAGAGAGCTGTACATTTAGTGTCTTAATAGTTTCTCCTGCATCCAAAATAAATGATGACACATCCCAGAAATTATCCCTGAAGACTGATATGCAAGTGCCTTCAATTCAATGGCTCTGTGATAGAAGAATACAGGAAGGATTAATAAGATAATTTATGAAATTAGTTCTGATCAAGAGGGAGAGGATGTTCCTAAAAAGATAAGTGATGGTAAGAAATAAAAGAATACTACCTTTATTCAGTGAAATACTTGGAGGCAATTATACAAAATGACAATCATTATTCAGAACATTAAAAAAATGCAAGCTTAATTATAATTACAGGATTAAATTTTAACAGTAATAAAGCTACTGAGAATAATAGGTTGACTAAGTTTTGGATTAAGTTCATGAGAAAATGCTATAAAACAGGTACAATGAAATGGCATATTATAATATGTATTCACAGTTGGAATTTTTGGGTCTTCAGAAAATCAGAAGCTGGGATTAGTTCTGGCAGGGTAAGCAGAGAACAAATGGGTCACCGTGTTCCTGAGGAAACTCAAACATACCTTAAAGTTTCATGAACGAGATAGGTCAACTTTCAAATATTTTTTAAAAAATTATATAGTAGAAAATGGCAGTCAAAGTTCTAGATCTTGAATTATCTTTTGAGTTTCAATGAATAAGTCACTGTTTTTCAAAAGCTAAAAATACATTTGTTAGAAATAAGGGCAATGACTACAAACAAGGGGAATGATGACTTCTATTCTAGCAGATTTAACATTTCATTACAATGAACTTATAGGCATTTTATTCTTCATTGAGGTACTTTTAAGAGAAATGAATCAAGTAAACTTCTTAGAAATTGTAGATAATTTTCAGCAATAAAATTACTTTCAGAAATAATAGTAGTTGAATTTAAGTGTTCACTAAGGGCCACACTAATACTGCTATGCAGTGGGAGTTATTACTGTCTTTATTTTAGAAATGAATAAATAGATTTGAAAGGTTAAGTAGCTTAGTTACTGTCACACATCTACTACATAGCACAGCCATGATCCACACTGGGATTGCCTTATCTCAAGCACAATCTCTTTATAACCAGGACAAGCCATCTTTAGAAATATATATGTGATATATGTATAAATATGTATAATATTTCCCATGTAACATTTGTTTAATAAATGTAGAGTTTTCTGTATGAGGAAAATGGACAGTGGGAGTGACAGAGTAGAAGCAGGGAGACTGGTCAGGAGGCCACCTCACACATATAGGCAAATAATAATGACAACTAAGACACAGGGAAATGAATAAAGGTGAAAAGAATAAAAAGATGTAGTATAAATCTGATCTATTAATGGTTTGGGATCAGGGCTGAGAAGGAGTGGGACTGAGGAAGAATTCTAGAACTTAGCAAAGAAGATGATTTAGAAGGCACAACATTTATTGAGATGAAGAAGGAATAATTTTATTCTTGTCTTTTTGATAAAGGCTAATCAGGAACCAAGAATATGATTCCTGGATATGTTAAAAATGAGACATCTATGTGGAGACAGAGTAGGCAGTTGAAAATTCAAGTACAGAGTTCAACAGAGATGTTAGGAATAAAGGAACAACTGTGGGGCAATTTACAGATGACTGGGAAGAAAATGTAAAAACGGAAGAACGAGGACTCTAAGACTAAGTCATGAGGCACCCCTCATTTATTTTGGGTAGGCAGAAGACAAATAAATACTGGAGGAGAGAGACCACACTCTTCAGTAGGTGTGTCACAGCAGTCAAGAGAAGGAGATACTTATAGAAGACTGTAATGAGTGTCTCCAAATGGTTGAGTAGTATTAAAGACAGAGAGGTGATTACTAGATACAGCCAAGAGGCTTTGGGTAACCTTCATAGGAACAGTTTAAATATACTAAGGGGTATAAAATTCCAAGAAAATACATGAAATATAGAGTTCAATTAACCTTTTATATTAAAATATATTTCCACATCTTGAATCTTATTTATATCTCTTTTTTAACCATTAACCCTTTTTATAAATTCACATTCTGAAACAACCCTTATACAATTTTTGATTTAGAGAAATTACTCCACTTTAATAAGATGAAATACTTTCATGTTTTTTATGGTACTATAATACTGTAATTGAAACCCAACTGAAACTTCTTATACTCTTTGTATATAAATTACACATGATAGAAAAAAAAAGATGAACTATTTTCCAAATTTACTACATAAATTCAATAGAATATTTACAATAAAATAAATATTTGCTTTAGATAAATTTAATAAGTCTTTGCCTTTATGCTCCATTTCATGACAAGATCTAAACCACCTTCACATACATTTATATATTTACCATGAAATCATGAAAAAAACCTTCAGTTTTAGAAACAAAGCAAAAACCTCAAGCAATCAAATAAGTAAGCCTAATATATTTTATTTACAATAGCAGTTGGGATCCACTTCATTTGGGATAAGAGTCCCCCTTAAAATTCTCATTTACATACTTTACACAATACCTTCTATCCAGTTAAGGTATGATTTATTCCTAATATCTATAATAGTATGAATTATATAAAAATTTTAAACTCAATATTTTCAAAGTATTTAGTAAACTCACCATTATACTTAAAGTACGGATAAGCTTTAGTAAAGATTATGACACTTAAAACAAAAGTTGTAGAAGGGGTAACAACACTATTCTAAAAACCATCTGGTTTGTTAAATATTAGCTAGCATGTACAGTTAAAGTCACCAAAGTCATAAAAAGTGCTGAATAACTTGTAGTCAATCATTCACAACATGTTTGAGAATCAAATAAACCTGGAATACTGAATATGCAGGTATCTTTATGCTAAACACCTTTAGCAATGTTTATAAGTTTCACATTAAAAACAGAAAAAAGATATTTCTCTACAGAATTAGTTGACATATAGAAAACTAAAAATAAGTTCCTTATGGTGTAAGAAAATCTAGAATCCAAGTTTGCTTTTACCTTGCCTGGAACTACTGTCAGTATGTCATGGATGTAAACAATTCATTTAGCTGGTCTAGGTATCACAATACCTATTCTCTCAGATATAATCATTCCATTTTTATTCCCATTTTTATTCAGGATTGGATTCATAAACATACAAAAACAAGAATCTTAAAGACAAGCAGAATATTTTTTAAACAATTCACCTGGCACTGGAGAAATGTAATATTATCTCATTCTGCTTTCTGGAATTAAGAACACAGCCAAGTTGGGACTTTTAGATCAAATTGAGCCCTTTGATACATTTAGGATGAATGGGCAGCAGTATATACCAAACAATAACAAAATAAGGTTCTATTCCGTTAACCTTATTAACAATACTTAAAATTTCATTTCTCATTATACTTATTTGTTAAACTAAATTAATATTTTATACTTACTGAATAAGGAGGGGTAGGCAGTGAAATTTTAGAAATTAGCTTTAATATGTGCCCATTTCTTTTATGAATCAAGTGGAAAATAGAAGTATTAATAATTACTGAGTTATTTTCATCCAAATGTTCACACAAAGGAAAAGGATACGGTAAAGGCACTCGAGATTCAACCTCATAAATATCTTCATCTTGTTCTTCCAACCAAGAGCCATCGAGTTTTACAGTTGCCAAATAGGTCCTGTAAGAATCCATTCTAGAAGATGAAGGAGCCAAGCTTCTTCAATTATCAGTTTTCTACTACATTTAAAAAGTTCCTTTTAGTTTATCAAGATATTCCATTCTGTTTAGTGCTATCAAATACATAAAAAAATTAATTCATACTACTGAACAATAAAAAGGGTGAAAATGTCTGGGGGGGGGGACTTACAAATCTAAAAAACAAAAACAAAACAGAAAGACTCCTAAATGTCTACCAGTCTTTATCCGAAGAATCCAAAATAAAACAACAAAAAACTGCACAAAAACCAAAAGCATGCAAACAAAACACCACTGTTTTACCTAGAGTAGGTAAATCCTTGAAGAATAAAAGAATGAAAACATAAATGTGTAATATGCTGAGCAATAAAACTGCTTTCGGTATCAAATTTGTCTGTAGTAATAAGTAAGCCTTCCAAGCAGAACCTGGCAGGGAAGGTCAGGTTTTAAATCTCCATAGTAGCAGTCTTGAGAAACGTAGTTGCAACATTATTTCCCTTGGTCTTGCAGCTTCGCCCTATTTAAAAGGAAAAGCTCTTCCAAACGGAGCTGCTCAAATAGCCTTGCAGGCTGAGCCAGAGGATTCTAGTCAGTGTCCCCTGAGGAAAAGGTCAGAACAGAGGGTGTGGTTTAATGTCTTTACCTATATGTGCACTGACAGGTGGAATGTGAATTAATACGCCCACAAAAAAAGCCTGCCTAACAGGATCCAAGTTCCACGTCAGATCTTTGAAAGAGTTATTTAGAGAAGTTTATAATAATGTGTCTAAGATAAGCTGGTATTTTTCCACCCTACTAAAAATTGTTTTAGTTAAAAAAATGTGAATAAAATGTTTGAGTTTACATTACTAATCAGCTATTCAAACATATCAAATAATCATAATTATTTCTGGAAATTAAATTAGAATTTCTTTTTGATAATTCCTTAGATGTAATACTTTTGAGCAGCCACTGAGGCTAAATATAGATAATTCAGTTATAACTTATTTTCACATTGACTTATTTATAGAGTGCATATTAAGGAAAAAATTCTTTTTAGAGCCACTTTGAAAGTCGATAATTACACCACTTAAGGTAGCCTATGAACCCTGACTGAAATGTAAAAGCGACAAATTGTCCATAATAGTTAGCTTCAGGTTGTTCCAGAAGCCTGAGCAATACTGAATGAACCAGCCATTCATAATTTTAAAAGATAAATAACTTACTTATTACTAATAAAAGACTCTCAATGATTAAAGTTGTTTTAAATAAAAGAAAAGACTTTCATTTTGGTGCCTTTTTTCCCCATCTGGTAACTGAATATCCTAAACCCACAAAGCCTTTATCTAAATGGAAAAAAAAACATACTAAAGCAAGTGACAGGCTTAAAAAGGCCTTTTATAGCTACTCTGACTACATAAAGTAGTTTCTAAGAGCTAGGACTTAAACCCTTCTCAGCAGACTAGTAACTGAGGCAGAGAAAATGAAATTGTTTTATATACAAGTCCCAAAGTTGCAAGGAGATGTAGTTGGGGAGGGGCAGTTGCTTCTTAAAGAAAAATTTTGTTTATTACAGTTTCTTATATCCTGCAGTTAGTCTGTCAAGATGTTTTAACACCTATATGAGATGGAGGCCTGACCTTATGACTGTTGCAGCTAAATGTGATTTTTTTTTAAAGAGAGAGTGAGAGAGGGAGAGTGAGAGAATTTTAATATTTATTTTTTAGTTATCGGCAGACACAACATGCTTTGTTTGTATGTGGTGCTGAGGCTTGAACCCGGGCCGCACGCATGCCAGGCGAGTGCGCTATCGCTTGAGCCATATCCCCAGCCCAAGCAGCTAAATGTGATTTTAATGAAGCTCCAGCAGACGTAAAATCATCAAAACCCTAGCTGTTCACACTTTATGAACTGGTGGATCCCACACCTAGCCTATGAGATACCTCTTAAAATACTCTTTCTCTGCTTCTTTTGCAAATTAGTTATTTTGATAATCATCCAATTTCTCTCATTTGAGGTAAAAACAAAACTGTGGGTAAGAAATAATTATTCATAAATAGCAGCATTTAAGTCAACATAAGAATTAACAACAAGGAAAGAAAAAAGAAAGAAAGAATAGCTAAGGAGAAAAATAGACTCAAAGAGTAACAGATAAAGATGACCCAGAATGTGGCAAACAGTCTTTGTAATAATATATTAACTAGTGGCATACTACATTAATTGATATTCAGAAAGAATACAAAATAAAATAATAACAACAAAAAACTGCACAAAAAGCAAAAACAAAACACCATTGCTTTACCTACAATAGGTAAATCTTTGAAGAATGAAAGAATTGAAAACATAAATGTGTAATAAGTTGAGCAATAAAATACCTTTAAATTAAATGATATACTAATATTTTCACCCCAGTTTTGGAAACACATAGAACTTATTTCCATTAACATAAAACAAAAATCTTTATAAGTAAGGTGTGTCCTCTTATGACTAGGAACATGGGTCATGGTAAGAAACTAACTACAAATTTAACTACTGTTAAAAATGAATGAAAAAAGACTCAAAAAGTAGTAAAGAAGAGTCTGGATGATGGCATATGGTGATTCTGACAATAATTCAAGTTATATTCAATTTTGCTTTTTCCTCTAGTTTAAAAGCATATAAACCTTTCTGCAATTAAAAACTTAAAATACAATGACTTCAATTTCTAGAAACACATTTAACTGTCCAGACTATCTCCTTATCCTCGGGTTTCAGAAGATCATGACTTTACCATATACAGGAGGCTATTAATTGACAGCATTGAGCTACATTTCCCCAATGAAAAAGGTTTACATTAATCATATAATGTCAAGCCATTTAACCTTTTTTTCCCTATAAATTATTTCCTTCAAATTGTAAAACACTTCTGCTGCTGTCTTTTGGTCTTCACTTTATTTACTTATTTCTCTAAATTATTTAATGGAGTGACTAACTCCTGCATACATTACCTGACCAATGCTAAGCACACTGGGGGCAATACTTGATGGCAAAATGTGTTTCAGTACTTATAATTATGATTAAAACAAAAAGCTTAGCCTGATATTTAATTCTCAGATTCCCCTTTGAGAAATTATAGAAGCATGTAGCTTTGATTCCATTATTCTAAAAAATGAGAACTAGTAAACTCACAATAGTGCCTTATAATGAAAATCATTCTGAGAGAATAAATTATTCATTAATTTCTTCCAAGGAATTGTTTTTTTATTTGCATTAAGTTTTATCTTTTATTGACAAATAATGATTGAATATTTTGAGGTACAAAGTGATGTTTTCTTACATGCACACACTGTGGAATAATCAAACACATCCATCACCTCAAATATTTATTATTTCTTTGTGGTTAAAAATTCTCTCCTTCAGCAATTTTGAAATATATGTTAACTATTATCACTATGCTGTGTAATAGAACACCAAAAATTATTTCTCCTCTCTGAAACCCCCCCCTCCCCCAAAGACTTCCTAAGAGAAATATTTTTTGGTAAATACTCTCCTTGGCTCTAAATAATAACCTCTGGATTCCATAAAACTTCAATTGTTGAAAGATTAACTCCCGTAAAACAGACGTTTCTATTTCCACCTAACTGAAAAGTGTTTTTGAACTGATTCTCAAAGATAATTTTTCTGCAGAATTGGAGAAAGACCACTAAATAAAGATTGTATTATAGAGATTATCTTTCTTTTTTTTATTGTTGGTCGTTCAAAACATTACATAGTTCTTAATACATCATATTTCACAGTTTGATTCAAGTGGGTTATCTTTCTAAGGGCCTTAGAAGATTTTCTAAGCATGTTTTGTCACATTACGTTGAAAGCTATTCCAACAAATTGGAAAACTACCAAACTCCACTGAAATCGTTCCTGTTAAGTTTGCCAACAATCTCTGGATTTCAAAATTCATTTCTCAGTTATAGTTATGATTAAAACTAAAGAATAACTAAACAAAAATCTTAGTCTGCTCTTTAATCCTCAGATTCCCAGAAGGCAGAAGTAGTAGTGGTTAAGACCATGGATTCTGAAACTAACCTGGGTTCCCACTCTAACTCTCCTTAACTTATAAACCTGGGCAAATGACTTCTCTAACTGGTTTCTATGTTTCTGCTCTCCTTGTACTTTCACCACCCTCTACCTACTCTATTCTATTTTTTAACGATAGTCAAAGTGTTTATTTTGGAAAATACAAGTTAGATTCTCTAACTATCTAAAGATGGAAACAATCTATATGTCTTTTAAACAGTAAATGAATAAACAAACTGCTGCAATTTCCCTCACTTATTAAAAAGGAACAAACTATTATTAGACATAACAATATAGATGATTCTTAAATGCACTTTATTAAGGTAATAAAGCCTGACCCCAAAATTACATGATGCAAGTTTTCATTTATGACACTTTGGAAAAAGCAAAACTGTAGGAAAGGAAAGCAAGCCAGTGTTTACCACAGGCAGGAGGTAACAGAGTGGCTGACTATAAAAGAGCAGTACCTGGGAATGTTGGGGTGATGAAACTATTTTATATCATGACTGTAAGTGATGTAGATGACTCTACACACCTGTCATAACTGAAAGAACTGTCCACAGAATGATCTTTTTCATATATTAATAAGAATGAGGAACTCAATGGAATAAAAAAATCATAAATAAGTTATGACTGTTATATATATGAATAAAAATTACAAATGAGTTATGACTGTTATATATAAATATTCATGTATTATATTCATATATATTTGGATATATATGTGAATGTGTTTGTGTGTGTATGTGTGTTTGTGTATTCATATATGAAAAAAACCACACCAACAGGGTGAGAGAGAAAAGAGTTAACTAAGGTACTTGAAAAACAATATTTTGACTGTATATGATAAGGCTAAAAACAAAAGGTACTACACACAAATAATGTAGTCTAGTTAGAGAATTTGTTTTTCACAGGGGTGTAGGATAGCAATTCTGAAATTACATATGTGTATATTATGGTTGAGCAAACAAATAAAAATGCAATTGAACATGAGACTCTTTTTCACTGTTGGAGAACAAAGTAACTAAGAAAAAAGGGCAGGGCAAAACAAATGCTGTGGTACCAGAACTGGGGGCTCAGAATGAATTTATGGATTTTTAAATTATACATGTATACAGAGAGATTCAGGTATAGATAGAAGGATTAGCATACAAAGATATATTTTTAAACTATCCACTAACAGGGCTTAGAAGTAATGACATCCTAGTAACAATGAGAACATCTAGTACCTAGATCTTGGTTTCTAGATAGTATTTTCCAATAAAAGAAATATGAATTTCATGAAGAAGTGATTGATTCTAAAGTTAGGGTAGGAAAAATACAAGATGGGTTTGAAGCTTCTTGTAGTACCAATACTCAAAAAAGCAAGTACACTTCAAAAGGATGTACCTCAAAAAGTTCTTAATGCCAAAGCTGAAACAAAACAAAGGATTAGGTTACAACTAAAGTGATAAATTAGTCATGAGTCTATACTGATATTGATTAGAAGTGAAGATATAGCTCATATAGCTAAATAAATAAATAAAACAACGAGGAAAGTATAAAATTACCATTAGAACACCATAGTAATAATTACTGCATGCAAGATCCAACAATGGATGTAAGAATATTAGATAAAAGAAAGTTAAGGAGAAAAGGTTATTTGCATAGTATCAAAGTACCTCCTCCAAGATAGTTATTCATTACAAAGGGGAAAACAGTAACATTACAGTTGAGAAACCCAGCAGATATCACAAGCAATGAAGATTAACATTACCTGTAATAATGACATATTGACTCACATAACCAGGCATGAAGCACAAGATGGGCATAGCATTTTTGTGCTAGTATCAAAAATATACAGGCTTCATATAATCACAACAAACATCAGACAAATCCAAACTGAGGAACATTCTAAAAAATAACTGACTAAAGTATTGTCAGAGACTGGTGAAACCAAAGATGACATGACAACTAAGTACAATGTGGGATCTGGGAATGAATCTTGGAACAGAAAAACGTCATTATAGGAAAAACCAATGAAATCTAAATAGTTTATACTTTAGTTAACAGTACTGCAGCAATTTTAATTTCTTAGTTTTATAATTATATTATAGTTATGCACTATGTTAATGTTAGGGAAAGCTGAATGAGTGATTGGTACATGGAAACTCTCATAGTTTTAGAATTTTCTGTAAGCTTAAAGTTATTTTAGAATGAAAAGTTAAAAACTGTCCCCTATGACTTTAACATGAAGAGTTAAAGAGAGAAGAGGTCAGAGTATAATCTGGTTTCCAGATACCCTCTGACCTTCTCTCCCATGCCTCTTTCCACTCTCCTTGCTCCAGCTGCCCTGTCCTCTGTCAAGCACACCCCCTGGCTTTTCTAATTGCTATTCCCCTGCCTAAACATTCTTTCCCATTTACCTGTGTATTAGCCTCCCACTCTTCTTTAAGGAATATGAATTTATATCACTTTATCAGAGAGGCCTTTACTAATTTTCCTCGATAAAATACTCTCTTCTTCCATTATGCTGTACTTCCCTTTATTCTTTTTCACAGCAGTTATTACCATCTGTGCATCTATTTATTATTGGCCTCCACCATTAAATTATGAGCTCCTTCGAGCAGGGATTTTGTCCATTTCCCTTATCACTGTATCTCTAATATCTAGAACAATAATTGTTATATAGTAGGCACTCAAAACTTCGCTGAATGAATGAATGAATGAATGACTTATCTCAAACATCAAATCCCACAGTAAGCTTTACGGCCTGCACCTTACCCCAAACTGTCAGATGCTATTCAGAGTATCCTGTGCAGAGCTATTTGCCTGTATTTAACTGAAAGCACAAAGATATCATAACAGTGCCATTTTGTTATAAAAATGAAGAAAATAAATCAAGGTTAAAGGAAGAAGAAGCAAATGATAATATATTAAAAAGGAAAATGGGATACTAATTATTTCACAAAGATGTTACACTTTATTTTGTGTCAATTTAACGATTAAATTATTCATTTGGTTCATAATATTTTAGTTATTAACAATATTCTGAAGAAGTCATTGGATTTAAACATCTATCCATGGTTAAGATTAATAATTGATCTGCAGTTAGTTTTAAAAACTGTCACAAAGCTCCTATTCCCTTACTTTAGCACTTAACAAACTGAGACTCATTTGGAAAATACCGTGACCAGGCTCTTACTGCACATCACTACCTAGTCACATAAACAGAGAGTTGTCATGTGTTATGGACTTGACCTAGGAAACTGAGTGTTTCAGGAAGATCCCACACACTTAACTGTTGACTAATGGCAGTTTTAATGACTATGGCGAAGTTTTCTCTAGTTGTCTGTAAGAGCAAATAATCTGTAGAAACCACTGCTCACTTGTCATTTTCCATGGTGATTATCAAAAGATAAATACTATAGTACATAAACCATAATGTGCATAATTTATAGTGGCATTGAAGAGTAGCAACACTATCAACAGTGGTCAAGTTCCAGGTCAAAAGTATGTTATAAGGATCAAGAAAGAAAAAGTAGGAATGCAATTGTAGCTCAGTGGTAGAACACTTGCCTAGCGTGTGTGAGGCACTGGGTTCCATCCTCAGCACCACATTAAAAAATAAATAAATAAATAAATAAAATAAGGTTATTAAAAAAAGAAAGAAAGAAAAAGTATTACCAATTGTTTTCCTAGTAGAAAAAGTATAAATCATAGAATATAAACACTAATATGACTGAAATAAGCATAAACAAATCAAAAAGAAGAATTTAATATAGAATTATCTATACTATACAACTTTCATAGAATATAAGGGATAATTAAGATGCATATGCATTCAAGCTTTAAGTACTGACTCAACTGACTCAGTGGACCTGCATACTCTAGAAGTGGTTTACGGATAAGCATTCTAAAAGAGAGAGAATGCAGACCTAGGCTAATTATAAGACTTAAAAATATAGTAAATCTTGGTAAAAATGTGTATTTTTTAATGTTAACTATGGAATATCACATTTCAACACAACATTTACAATGTCAATGTTTGAGTTTAAATAGTCTGCTCAACTTTGGGCTAAAGGAAAGGTGACTATAAAATTCTCTGATCCAAGAGTGTAAAATTAATGTCTTAATAATACAAATGAAGCTGAATTTTATGGGTACCATTTCATTTCCTTACAAATACTTAGGATGTTGATAATGAAAAATAAAATAACTCTTCAGAACTTTGAATATAGGACCACCACTGATTTTTTAAAAAATTTAAATCATTTTTCCTACTCTTGGCAAATAACAATATTTGCCAAGAGTAGGAAATAATAATATTCTTGAGCTTTCAAGAATATTATGTCTTTGGTTCTCTGTGATGCTCAAGTAAATTTTTGAGTTACTGAAATAGATGCTTTAATCATTCTGTACATGCTACAAAAGAAAGCTCTCGAGAAACAAGAATTGCCCAAGGTTAGAAATTTCATCTGCTATTTAACCACAGGCCTCAGAATTAATCTATGAAAACATTTTTGGGAACTACATAAGGCATATGTTTGCTTTAGTTTGGCCAATCAAGGTGCAAACCAGAAGATATATTTAGCTAACTATTTATTCCCTATCCTTTCCCCCAGTGTTGGGGATAGAACTTAGGGCCTTGCATATACTGGGGCAAGTGCTCTACCACTGAGCCATATAACAGGAAATACATTATGATGAATTTCCCTGACAAGTTAGTGAATTCCCCTTACAATATGTGGTATCTCAAGAGTCTTTTCAAGGTATAATTCATATTCTATCACAGAAAAAAGGTTTATTTTGTTTCCAAACAGAAAAGAATACCTGGAGAAAATTCTGGGTAAGTGTCATATCTGAAGACCATTCAAAGAACAAATATTTCAACAGAAATGTATGTTATTTTGATAATTCCTTCCTCATTGAATCCAAGCAGCATATTAAAAGTATCAGGGGGTGGGACAGTAGATTGATATGAGAAGTTAACCAACTAGTAGGGAATAAACGAATCATTTTAAATGTCAATAATTGAAGAAACAGCTTAAGTCAATAATTTAACCCTAATAGAAATGAATCAGGTATTAAAATGCAAAATATATATTTGTCATAGTTACTATATCTAATAGTCACCGCTATTGCAGAAACATGCCATATTAAATAATTTATTAGAGAAAAAAGTACCAAAGAAAAGCCAGTCATCAGAACAAGAGCTCAAAGACATTCTTTCAACTTCTCAAACTTAATATTTAAAGAACAATATTTTTTTTGAGAATTTTAATATTTATTTTTTAGTTTTTGTCAGACACAACATCTTTGTTTATATGTGGTGCTGAGGATTGAACCCGGGCCGCACGCATGCCAGGCGAGCGTGCTACCGCTTGAGCCACATCCCCAGCCTGTAAAGAACAATATTTTAAAGGAAAAATTGCTCATACTAATTTCCTACCAAGAGATAATTTGTAAGGCGAATTAATCTACTCATCTTTATAAAAATAATGTAAAAATCAAGTGAAGGAATTGCAAGTTTGATATGTAATACAATAATGGTATGTTATGACATACTACAACATATAGTTTTAGACATTTCCACTACAACATATAGTTTTAGAGATTCCTTATAGTATTAAATAACATTTTAATGGAACATTTCACACAATAGTGAAGTTAAAATCTCTTTTGATATAAAAAAAAGTAATGTGTAACAATCTAGAAAATCTGGATATTAAAACATCAATGAGTTTTTGAACTGGAAGAGCTCATCATTACATTCCCTTCACCACCAAAAACAAGACTACTAAAACTAATATTGTTATCACAAACACAGCCAATTATTAAAGAGAAGCCTAAATAAATTTCTGTGGGACAGTAGAGAGAAATATTTACTCATTTATGCCTTATGCAATATTCAGTAGGTAGTAATAATTAAGGAGTTTACCTGACTACTAGTTTCACTTAGAGCTTCCAGTATTTTTTCAACTGCTGCTTGTAGTCGAGAACTAATATTCAGCATTAATTCTTCATTTTCAGGATCTATTTCAGTTCTAGCAAAACCAATCCTTATAAGGTGCTGTGATAATTCTGTTCCTTCCTCAGTTACTTTAAAACACATGCTATTATCAGTTCTTGGCATATCACTTCCAGAATAAGGGGGTATGGATCTGTCTATAACTAGAATAACAAAATGTTAAAGGCATACATTAATAACAATAATTTCACTTTAAATTTTTAAAATCTAGTCAAATTGAAATCATTTTTCAAAGTACATGTGTTTTAATAACAGCATTATAAAATTGCAGAATTTAAGATTTGGGTTATTTAGTAATTTTTCTTTAGTAAAAGTTTTGGGGTTTTTTTGGGGGGCGTACTGGGGATAAAACCCAGGGCCTCGCACATAATAAGCATGTGCTGTATTGTTGAGCTATACTCCCAACCTGATAAAAACTTTTTAAGATAACTTTTAATAGATATTTATCAAATGTCAAGCACGTAGAGTTTGCTAAGAAATGGGGACACAAAGGAGACAAAATCTGGTTCCTATCATGAAGGACTTTACAGTATAATGAAACAACACACATATATACATAAGGAAAAAAAACTCTATTGTGCAGTGGGATGTAACAGGTTACTGAAGAATAGAATAAGTGCTCCTAATTTGTTTGGAGTAACCTGACTTTTAAGCATTACATATTTGAACATTACCTGCTCTGGCTACAGATTAAAAGAAACAGATAATTTTGTAGCTTGATATTTTTGTAAAAAGTATATTGGGAAGAAATTAGGATGATGAGCAGTGCTAATTTAACTACAGACACTGTTACCATACTATCAACATTATTGTTACATCTTACGTAAGAAAATCTGGTTGACATAGGCAGATGATAAGCTTTGCAACTGAACAGAGGAGTATTAATGGAATATGTGGAGATACATAAACTGTTAGAAATGTGGGTGCAGAATTAGGGGTCATCTGTAAAACGGTAAGAGTGTAAACACTGAAAGTGGTTACATCTGTTTTAGGAGTGATATTTAGTGAAAGGAGGAAACAAAGTTGGAGCCTCTGTATATCATAAGCTAATAAAAGAAGCCATATAAGAAATATCAGATAGACAGGAAAGGGATGTTCTAGAAGAGAACATTTCAAAAAGGAAAAGACTTTAGCGAAGTTATTTGCCTAGAAATACAAACAGTCAAGGATTATGCTATGAATTTAATGACTGAAAAGTCACTGTTCTCCTCAGAAAGAAGTGTTGGTACTATAAGAACAGAAACTATAGTCAGTTAAAGCAAGAGTTAGTCTATTCTTTTTAAGTTTTTATACCTTCATTTTATATATACATTTTTTATGCAGTGCTGAGGATTGAACCCAGAGCCTCACAGATGCTAGGCAAGCACTGAGCTATATCCCCAGCCCAGTCTCTTCTTGCTTATTCTCTTATGAAGTATACTGAAGTTTACCTTGCAGGATGTGTGTGTGTGTAAGTTAAAAGAAACAAATAGTTATTTTTATGAATATAAAATGAAATTTTATGGTACAATATGACATTTTGTGGTACAGAGAAGCAAACAATGGTGAGAAAATGACTGAAGATTCTGTGTATACATGGGAATAAATCTAAAACACAAATTACAGAAAACACAAGCACAAGGTGAAACAAAGCCATTTATAAATGATCACTGAGTGTTAGTTTTTTTTGGAATGGCAACAACAACAACAAAAATAGGTAATAAAGCACCTAGAAAAGATAAAGATGTCAATCAGCTTAATGTATTTTTTCAGGGCTGGAGGTGTAGCTCAGTAGTAGAGTGCTTGTGCTTGCCTGGCCTGAGAGAGGTCCTAGGTTCAATTCTTAGCATGCATGCACACACACACACACACACACACACACACACACACACACACACACAATAGAAGATAGAAATTATATGAAATAATCTGAATATGTTCCATTAAAGAAACAAATTTGTTTGTTCCTATGAAACAAAAGAGAAAGACAGCAAAATTATAATTACCCATAATGACTAGTCTGGGGGAAAAAATCTGAGGACAAAAAAAAAGAAGGGCTATTTTATAACATGCCAACAGAAATCAAGAACAGGCAATTTGGTGAACAGAATCACTTGGGTGGTGAACCAACCACTCAGATGTATGTTGTAAACACAGCAAATAATAGTTATTCAAGTCTTTTAGTCATATACTTTATGAATTATACCATTCATTTCCAGATGCATAATGGTAAGTTTTTCAGGTTAAAGGAGGGTGAGCAATATCATAGTGTCTTCCCAGCCTCAGTGGCTCACTGAAGACCTCTATGGTTCCAATTGGAAATCATGCGAATCAAGCTTGACCCAAGTGTCTGACAGATAAAAACTGTACTAAAAGATACGGAGTGGAGACTTAAAGAAATTTGTCCAAAGTCACATTAGGGCAGAAAAAAAAAATGAAGCTTTCTCATTACTAATCCAGTATTCTTTCTATAACTTCCCACTGCTGCAAAAGGAAGCTGAAGCAAACAAACTTCAATCCATGGACTCGTAGAGGAAAGATGAGCATTCTACCCCTAAAATATCACACTGCAGACCTAAAAGAAATTTTCTTTCAATAACCTAGGGAACTCATTTTTATGAACTGATCTAATATCCACTCAGGTTCAAGTGATTTGACATTTGGCCAAAGTTTCCTTTCAATTTCATAAACTAGTTTGCTTTTACGAGGAAGTGAATATTAGCACAATCATTTATTATTTTCAAGTGTTAACAAGTTCATACATGTTTAAAGCCTAAACAAGTTCAGGCTTGAAGGCGGAAACTACATCACAAGTGATACTTTAAAAAAAAAAAAACAACAAAAGTTGATTCACAATCAGATTAAGCCTTAATTTTTTTTGTTATGGTAAATAACACCAATCTTTCAAAGGTGCATTTTAGTTTTTACAGAAATGCTTCCATTAAGAATGTGAAGAAATGTCAAAAGAACTTCTTACATATGGGGCATATTGTCAATATTTAAAGCCAGTATTTTCATAAAATAAATGTTTTAAATCATAAACTCTATTAATTCAATATATCCTTAAAGATGCAAACTAGGTAAGTATACCTCAATGATACTTAATTTTATTAATAAAAGTAACATAGCCAGGCATGGTGGTACATGCCTATAATCCCAGCAACCTGGGCAGGAGAAGTATGGGAAGTTTAAGAGCAGCCTTGGCAACTTAAACCAGGCTCTACACAACTTAAGATAAAAAGGGCTGAGTTACAGATTAGTGGTTAAGTGTCTCTGGGTTCAATTCCTGGTACCAAATCAAACCAAAGAATGATTTGTAAATACAAAAATATAAGATTGAGTTAATTAAATGGACCAGCAGAATTATCTGTGCCACAATATTTTACACAATGTATTTCTTAACTTTGGATTGAATTTTTCTTCTAATGTTTTCTGAATCAACAGTTGATTTCAACAGTTAACATTTTTAAAGATCAATAATAATAATCAATAATAATAATCATAATCAATTCATTTATGTACAAAATGGTTGTAAGTAAAATATTAAGTATGATTTAATCTTCCCTTGAACAGTAATCTCAGTGTTTCCTTTACTAGACTATGAACTACTGTAAAACAGAGATGATACAGAAATTGCTGAATAAGTGTTTATAGAATTGAACAGATAAAGTTGCTTATAATTAACAAACTATTGCTAGATATGTTAAAATAGACACTATCTATGGATACAGATAGTGGATAGAGGATCTGCTTTCTCCAAGAAAATGAACATAAACATTATCTTCTGTGCTTGCTTGATCTCAATTATCAATTTGTCTTTATAACTCAGCATACTGCTGCTTAAGTAGTTGCTGTTGTTTGCTGAATATTCAGTAGCCATTTTAAGAAATATCTATGAGAAATGCTAACAAAAAGGCAAAAAATATTTTTGCAATGTACAGAACATTCCTTAGAGTGTCTTTTGAATATGGAAGTCAATCTAGTACAGTTCTTACCAACAGAACAGCAAAATTCCTCCCTAGATGATTAAGTGAAACCAATTAATTACCTTAAAAATTTTTTGGTAGTCACTTTTATAAGTTTTAGGTATTTTCAAACATTACCTAATTCTTCTTAATACATCAAGATTCATATATAGACATAATAGTCCTTCATTGAGAACTTAACCAAAAGTAAGTTAATTTGAAAAATATATCTACCTAGTTTGAAAAGAGTAAATGTGGAATAAAGGGTTTTAAAATTCAGGATTATTTCATCTTGCATTTTACTAAAAATGGCATTGAAAATTATTTTTGAACTCACCTGAAGTGTTTTTAATTCAAATTTATTTTAAATTCCAAATCAATCTTTTCTCTGTAGTCAAAATGTACTGATGGCTAACTAGTACTTAAGCAAACCTTCTGTAATTGGAATACTTTCTATTTTTCCCCATGAAGCTTAAAAACTAGAATGTTTCAAAAATTGTAAAGCTCTGGCATTTCAGAATATTTCCCTCTACCTGAGCAGAAGTGGTTGGATGTGAAATGATAGTGAACTATAGGCTTGACCTTCTAATTTAAGAATCCAGGGCCTATTTCTCTGGAAGCACCTGACTAACCTTTCCCCTCTTTGATTTCCTGATATCTTCTCCAGCAAGGAAAAAGGAACAGAAAAAACAAGACAGATTGGAGGTCAGCAATGTGATGGTAAAAATTTAAAATAAGAGTGTACAATCATAGATATAAAAAATTGTGTTCTATATGTGTAATATGAATAGTAAAACATTCTGCTGTCATATATAACAAATTAAAATTTAAAAAAATAAAATTAAAAAAGAAATTAAAAGAAGAGCCCAACCCACACAGCTACACGAAGATGACAGAATTAGGAAAAAAGCCATCTCATAACAGGACCTAATCATTATATCTACACACAAAAACTGTCAAACCACTTTTCCAAAAGGAAGAAAGGACCTAACAGAGGATAGTCTTTGGTTTCTTATAATCACATTCTTCTATCTACCTCAATGAAAACTGGTGCTGGATTCCTACAAGTTCTTTATTTTAAGCTTTCCTGATTTACAGGAACTTTTCCTTTATAAGTGGAGAAATGAAAGAGTCTTCTTGGTTTGTGTAGGCATACCAAGGTATATAATGGCAACTCTAAAACATTCACTTGCAAATGCTATACAATAACACATATAGTGCTTGGAACAGAGTGGCTTTGTGTTTAGAGGTGCATTTGTTGAAAAATACTTGAATATTCTCTCTCCTATATATTCTACACACAGAAAAAGTGCCTTGAACTCAGCAAGATCATTTGAAGATGATTATTTTACAAGCGTATGAAACTAGTATTACCTCTTATGTGTTCCTCTTGGATAGTTGACTTTACAGATGCCTCTGATTCTGACCTCCAAATAAGGCTGACTGATGACTGGCCTTTACTAGATCTATCTAAAATCCCAAGAACATGGCGGCCAATAGTTTCTTCAACAGCTATGGTAGTCTTTACAACTTCTAAGAGGATCTTCAGAAGTCTGTTATTAGTTTTCTGGAGGGCAAACCTATACAGATTAAAAAAAAAACCACATTTATTAAAATATTTAATCTCTTTATAAAACATTTAATCTTAAAATATTTATTTATTAAAATATTTAATCTTTTTATAGGATAAAGCCTTTGCTACTATCTCACCAAAAACACAATGCAAAATATGTGTTTGGTGAAAAATATCATATAGATTTGCTCTACTAAAATAACACAATAGCACCTACAATGAAGTGCTTCTTACTCTTAATTTATTTTTTAAAAAAGTGATTTGTTTAGAAAACAAATGTATAACATTTTAAAGGTGCATTTTATTGACCTGAAAGAAATCAAATAATTATATTTTTTAAGATAGTAATTAAATTGGAAGAAAACTTTAAGGAGACATAAAACTTGAGTTTCAAGAAGTGTGGTAATACCAATATCTACATAATTGTCTTGGTTATACTGTTCATGTTTACATACATATAAGGTTTATCTTTTTATGTGTCAGACAACAATATTTTAATATATAATTAAGAATCCAACTAGAAAAAAGTGGTAGTATTTGTATAATTTCTTGGTGATAAACTAGATGTTTAAATTACAAGAACTGGCAAAGACCTGCTTTTAAAAAGGCTTTCAGTGAAACTACTCAGTCAACACCACAGGAAATATCATAGGCTGTTATTATACCTGCTCCAAAGACAAAAATATCTCTAGTTACACACATTGCACTCAGCCAGTAGGAAAAAAACATATTTTCAACTAAGTAGAAATAATAGCTTGTCTTTTTAGAGATAAGAAATACATTAATCAGCCTTCAAAATATCTTAGCACTATGAACATGTTAATGCCTATATTTCTAGACTTTTTTCCTCCTCTGCTTCACTCAAAAATATATACATTTTAAAAACAAAAACTGATCATACTGGACAATGTGTTTTGTAAGCTTTCTTTTTAGCTTAACATGAACATTTTACCATGTGAAAAAATGTGCTTCCATAAATGGTGATTCAAAAGATTATATGGTTAATTTTATGAATAACTAAACAACTCACTCAACAGTTTAATTCAACAGGGATACTATGGTTATAATCTTTATTTTTAATACATGTAAGATACAATAAGAAACTTCATAGTAAGGTCCCCTGGCCTAAGAGACTTCTTTCTCAACCTCACATGTTGTTTGACACATTACCAACAATCTGGTTGAAAGGGTATCTGTTTCACAGGCACATGACAGACCTATTTTAAGATCAGGTAATAAATGGAGAAGTTTTCCTTTAGTATTTGTCAAGTGAAAGAGAGTTCTATTTTTGTATCTAGATCAAATTCTCTGCTTACATAATCAAGAATGTTTAAACATAAAACCCCAAATAATTTAGTTATCGGGAAGTAAGGGTTTTAATTCCTTAACTTTTATTTATAGTTTTGTTCAAGTCCTAAATCCCAGGAGTTGGATAATGTGATTAAAACTGATATAATGGTAAAAAGAAATAAAGATGAGCAAGACGTTTATTTTATATTGGCATGGTAACTCTAATTTTCATACACTGTCTTTCTTGTTTGAGTTCCATACTGACTATGTTCCTACTGATGATCCAATGGGGAAGCCAAAATCTTAGGGGCCAAATTCCTCCATGCAAGCTGAGGAAGGAGGTTAGGAGGACACAAAAGGATTGACAGTCATAGAAATTGGAAAAGGAGGAAATTAAGTTAGTAGATATTAGTTCTAATTAAAATTTAAAAAATTATTTCCATTTGAACAAAATAAATTTTAGATACTGTGCTTAATATTAATGTGGGATAATTATAGTATAGTTTTGTACATTTTAATATTAACATCTACAAAATGAATGTAAGGAACGTTTTGTTAACATTGGGTCATTAATTTATTACTTTATAAAACTAGGATATGTATTAAAAGTTCTCACCTGTTATGCCATGAAAGCATGAAAGAAACTAAATGTTGAATATTTACATATGTAGTAATTTTTTTTCTCAACATAAACAAACCAGAGAATAGCTTACACTGAATCCAGGCCCATACACTGAAGGAGGAAAAAAGGAATAAAGCTCACAGGTAGAACTGCTTTTTTGTTTTTTAGGTTACAAAACAGCATTAAGAAGAATAAAATTAATCAAGAAAGGTTTGATGTCAAAATAATTCTAAACATTTAAAGTCAAGTTTATGATCAAAAGCCAATTAAAATTTTTATTACATAAAAAGATTTAAAAATTTGTAATTTAATGTCTAAAATTTGATAATCTTTTATATATTACACATATATGGACATGTTTCATACACAGAAATATATGACACGTTTCATACACAAGATAGTATTTTTAAGAAAATACACATGTACAAGATAAAAATAAGGATGAATAAAGTTTATTACATTTGAACAACCATTTTAATTGACTTTGCACTGAAAAAATACACATTTTGTATACCTTTCACTGGACAGACTATCAGGAGGTACATCTTCAGGTCTTCTGTCCATTTCCTTTTCTTTCAACGTCTGTTCCTCAATTTCCCTTTGGTTTTCATTTTCATTCTGTTTAAGTTTGTGCAACGGCAGAGAGGACAAGACAGAAAGAAAACCTATCATCTTAGAAACAGCATATCATTCTTCTATACTGGTATGATGTGAAACAGAAAGTGCTTGAAATAATATTTAACTACAATTTATCAAGAGATCAGCATTATCAAAAAAAGGATAAAACATTCAAGTGTAGAGATGAAAAATGTTTGAATGGCTTCAAACTAATACACTCTATATAGTGTGACAATAAGGGTTGTCAGGTTGCTCCTTGGTAGAACAACAGTTTCTCCTACAGCAATGCCAGATTCAAATTATCTTGAACAGAAAGCAAGGCATTTTGACTCCACCTACCTTACATCTAAGTGATCACCAATATGTTAAGCTTAGTAACTATAAAAATACGTCTCCCACCAACAATAAAGACAAACAAATCCTACTGCATTGTTGATCTACTGTTCCTAAATGCACCAAAGTCAATACTACCTGTGTTTGCGTACTGCTGCTGCGCAGCTCACAACACAGCTTCTCTCTTCCAGCTAAAGACAGCTGCTTTAGTGCTTCCAACTCCTCTAAAAGCACCCTTTCTCTTTCTGAAACCAGGTTTTCGTTATTTAATGAGGATCTCTAAATAAGAAAAAAGGTCATGGAAGAATATTGATTGTGATAGAGGTAAAAAGCAGAAACATCAAGCAGATTTCTTTTAACCCCTTGGGACCAAGAGACCTTGGTTCTACCTTATGATTCATATTTCATTATTAGGGATTAAAAGCACATATGAAGTTCAATGCAAAATTTGCAACTTTAGAAAAAAAGTTATTTAAACTTAAATATTCAGGAATTTATATAGTTCAAGTAATATTTTCTCTGTCAATTTTTGCATTGAAATTTTAGAAGAATAAATTCACAAAATGTAATGAAGAAAAGCAAAACTGATTTTTCAAATGATATAGTTTATTCTCAAATATCAATTTTCCTATTATTTTATATTTAAAAAATACATGTTGTTTTAGTTTTCAAAATTAAATTCAATAAATTTGTTTTAATAAGAACTTTCATGTAAATATTTCTTGCTTTTCTGCAATAATTTTGTGAGTATATTTTATATAGCAGTTGACAAGAATATAGCTCCCAAATACCATGAAATATTTAAATTTAGAAAAGAATGTTATATAAATTTGAATTTCTCTAATCAACAAGAGATGTGTCCTTGGAGAGAGTTCTAGAAACAGATTACTTCAGAAGATTTCCATTCATGATTAAAAAGATGGATTAAAGATAGATAAAGATAAACCTTGGAGATGGTAATTGGTAGACTCACAGAATTATAAATGAGCATGGAAAAAGTGAATGACAGCAACTGTATACTCAAGTACCTCAGTATAATATTTCCAAAATTCTCAAAGTGCTTTAGCTATGTATGGTCAATAGAATTTTTAAATTTATATTGTAGTCACATTTCCAGTGCTTGAAAGGCAGTTAAATAAAATGATAATGCACATTATACCAGTTGAGTTAGGTGTGCCTAACAAGGTCTAAAGTTGATCCCAGGAACTTCCTGATGTTAAGTATTTGTAATTTATTTGTAGCTAGGAAAAATAATTTTGACTTAAAAAAAAAGCCACATAAAAAATACCATTATTTCAATTGAGGAGAAAAGAGACTCTAAAGTTCCATACCTGGGCTAACTGTCTATTAAGTCTCTTAATCTCTTCTTGTAGCTGCTCCTGTTCCTCCCGCTGTCGCTCCATGTGTCTCATGTGTGCCTGCCTCAACAGTTCTGTGGCCTGTTGATGTTCTTCATACTGTCGTACAACTTCTTGCCTCGTATCTTCCAACTGTTCTTCATTTGACATCATTTGTCTAGAAGCATCCATGCTTGATGCCAACATCTTACCATGAATCTTGGATAGGAAAAAACACAAGCAAAAAACTCAATCATAACATATTTTGTGGCAATTAGTCAGCATTGATATTTTAACTGAATATGAAAACAATTCTATTAACAACATAAAGCATCTGAGTTTTAGTTTTATTATTAAACAAAAGCATAAATCACTTTTTAAAAAAATATTTTTTAGTTGTAGATGAACATAATACCTTTATTCATTTATTTTTGTGGTGCTGAGGATCGAACCTAGTGCCTCACCCATGCAAGGCAAGCGCTCTACCACTGAGCCACAATCCCAGCCCATAAATCACTTTTTTTAAAAAAGTATTTTTCTTACTTATAATTCCAAAACAACATGAAGTTAATTTATTACCACCATATATGTTATTTTCCAAAAGAAAACAGCTACTTACCAGATAGTTTAGCTAAAATCTAATTCTAACAGAGAAAAACAAAATACTCAAGATTCTTTATCCATCCCTTCCAACCCCCACCCCGTCCACTTTTTTTTCCACCCATACTAGAGATTGATCCCAGGGCCTCTCACACATGCTGGGCAAGTGCTCTACTACCAAGCTATATCTCCAGCCCATTCTCTTAATGAAGTTATAACTCCTTTATATTTCTTGATATTTTATAATGGGGAAATAATATAAACAACAACAACAAAAAAAAAAAATATAAATATATATATATATATATATATATATATATATATATATATATATATATAAAGTTTATAGGGCCAGGGTTGTGCCTCAGTGGTAGAGCACTTGCCTAGCATGCATGAGGCACTGGGTTCAATCCCGGGAACCACGTAAAAATAAACACATAAAATAAAGGTATTATGTCCATATACAACTAGAAAAATATTTTTAAAAATTAAGTTCACAAAATATAAGGAATTTTGCCTATTTAATTTTTATTCATTGGTCATCACAGTATTATAGAAAACTGCTTATTCAGAGAAAAATTATAATAAATTTTATTTGGAAATAAATGCTTTACATTTATGAGTTTCTCACACTCATGACAAGTCAATAGGTTCTATGAATACTTCAATCCCTTAAGATACTAATTAAAATCATTCTGCCTTGAACAGCTACAGCTAAATTAGTTTTCATAAACATTTCACAAGTTTTGCATTACATAAAAAGCTGACAGTTTTATTTGAATACTACTCTGAACAAGATATATCGATTGTGAAAAATAAATTTGAAATTCAGATAATTTTAAAAGAAGTAGAATTTATTGTTTTCTTTTTTAAAAAATAATATTTATTTATTTATTTTTTAGTTTTTGGCAGACACAACATCTTTGTTTGTATGTGGTGCTGAGGATCGAACCCGGGCCGCATGCATGCCAGGCGAGCGTGCTACCGCTTGAGCCACATCCCCAGCCCCGAATTTATTGTTTTCTGATAAAGGCTACAATTAGTTGGGGTAACAGATCCTCAACTAACAAGAAAAAAGAATTAGTATATAGATAATAAGATACTTTGAATTGTCTTCTTGAATTTGTAGCAATTTCCTTTTATTTTCTTACATTTAATTGAGCAAATCTTTTGGCCACAGGTATTACCTAGTTATAATTAATCTTCAATTAATTTAAAATTAACACAGGTATAATTTACAATGAGAACTTAACATGTACTATGTCCATAAGACAACCAAGAATACTATGACCTGACTTATTTTATACTTCACACCAATATTGTTTCACTTAATCAAATACCTTATAATTAATAAAACACATTAAAGTCAAGACTGGACTTCATACTTTCATTCTCTATTAATAAGCATTATTACTACTGTTTTAAACTGAAGATATTTTTATAAGTTTTTCTTTTTTATATTCAAAGAAGCATACTTACAGATTCGCTAACTATAAATGTTTTGTCTTTGGAGAACATTTCTTCTGAAATAGTTAGTTGGTGGACCTCTGATTCTACTAAATCATCAAGATGATCACTGTTTGGTAACAGAACTTCTCCATCTTCTCCTAACTCTTTACTAAGTGGCTTAAATTCTTCTTTAAATTTCATGTCCAATGCATCAGAGGTCTGAAGATCAATTTGATCCTGAGATAATTTCATTTCATTAAAATAATGTTTTTCATTTTGCTGACAGAAAGTAAGTGCTTGTTTGGATGACATAGTATTTTCTTTTCCCTTTGATAGTCTAGATAGTTCAGTTTGTTGAGCAAATGGAACGCTCATTGACACAATGACCTAAAGAAATCAATCAAACAAACAAAAAAGGATTAGATTTATAAATACCAGCTGGATTTAAAAAGTGGGTCATTACTCAAAAGTATATGAATTAGAAAAAAGCCTGGCCTCATAGTTTTAAAAACAAAAATAAATCCTCTGATAAAGTGATACAGAGATAGGCTATTTTTCAATAAATTTAACATCAAAGTGTTTTACTGCCTGCCTTTTAAAATAAAACAAGCAAAACTTTTCTAACTATAACATCAATAAATGCTCAGTACAAAAATAAAAAAAACTAAAAGTCTTTATATTTCTTCCTTCCAAGAAAATTCACTTGGCCATGAGTGATAATGTTCCGTAACAATCCTCCATCAGTATCTGTAGTTATTATCTAACATTACAATAATTTATCAGGGCAATACAATCACTTTTTCTCTTCATAACTTTTCCCTCATTTTTAGAATGCCAAACTCCTTCACAAGGTAACTATTTACAATGTAACACAAATATAAAAACTTGTAGCATTCTGAAAAACTGTAATTACTATTCTATATCAAGAAAAAAATGTTCTTCTCAATGAAAAGCACCGCAAAACATTCTATGAAGCAGCAATTATAGTTGATGCTGTTACACAACTGTTTGATGAACTATATATGAAACTTACAAATAAAAACAAAGTGCATACCATCAATAAAATCTATGCTTTTTTGATAGTTCAAAGATAAAGAAAATCTATAAACCAAGAAAATCTTCCAGATAAACTATAAACTTACCTTAGCTATTTCTTCTTCTAATCTTTCTTGGTATTGTTTTTCCAACAATTTAACCATATTTGTTTCTTGTTTCATTCCACATTCATTAGAAAACTAAATTAAAGGGTGAAATATGATAATTTACACTGATTTTATACCATTAATTTTAAGGATGTACTCAATATTCCAAAAATATCACTATTTTTGGACACTTTCAAATAAAAATAAATTTCAGTTATCTTTTAACTAAAAATATTAATCTAATAATCCTACGAAATAATTACACTTATTATAAACTTAAAGATGCAAAGAGAGAAATATATTTACATATCTGTAATTATTAGCATAAATTCTAGGGTGGGTTAAGGATACTTAAATATAATTAATAAGACATATGTATAAATGTATATTTATTTTAAGTAAAATGTTAACAAGTGGCTATGTTTGATAATGAAATTATGAGCAAATTTTCTTCTTGGTATTTATTAAAAGAACACAATTTTCCACATACAAATTATTTTTATCAATTAAAAAATAAATCTTTTAGAAATGTAGATGTACTGTCAACATGAAAGTATTTGTTTATTTACCAATTATTTGAATTTCATCCAACAGACATTTAATAAGGGATGAGTGTGGCTCATATCTCTTCTTAATATCCAGAATGAGAAAGGGCAATAGGCAGTGATTTTAATTTTTACTAGAATTTAGAATTATTGAGTGAAGATGAAGATGCAGTTGGGGGTTTGAAAAAAGTTTTGAATAATACAATGTTGAGGAGAGGCAGAGAGTGGTTCAGTGGCAAGCACGGTAAAAAAAGCGTTTTTCTATCATTACTTCTGTTGGAAGACAGCCTGATCCACTATTCCAGCCCTAGCACCTTGGATTTTAGGGAATCCTATACACCATTCTGAAGATACCCTCTGCTTCCATAAGGGGAAGAAAAGACTATGTTGGCCATGGTACTGAAGCTGATTTGTTACACAGTTCATAAAGAAATGTTACAAAGAAAAAATTTAAACTGTAACAAGGGAGGAAAATTCCCAAATTTAACTTTCTCTGTGTTTTTCCTATGCTATGAAAATATTTCTATAGACATTCTGGATCTTTTATATAAGGTATTATCCTCATGCTTTATGCTTAATCTTAGCCAAATATTTACCACATAATTACAAAACTGAAGACATAAAATTGATAGTAAGAAAAAGTATCAGTGTACATAACTGTTTAAAAATGAAGATTAAAAATAACATACCTCTATTGAATCATCAATATTCTTTTTTAGACAACTTCCAGGATGTACTACTGATTTCTGTACATCAGATTCTTTAATTACCACTGAATCAACAGAGAAGCTAAATATAAATGAAAAAGTATAAAAAAATTAGTGTTGTGTGTTTTATCCAAAGTTTCTACCATGCATAACGTGTACTGAGGCAGTGGAGAGACAAAAATGATAGTTCCTCCAGGGTTACAAGTATTGTAACTTAAAACATTTTTGACCAAGTTTTCCATTTAAAAGTAACAATGAATATTATGTCATTTAATGAATTTCAGAATAAATGTATGATAAAAAATTTATTATGTAAAAAACATTTTTAATAAGTCTTTTAAAAATAACATCTTAGATATGCTTATATAGCAACAGTGTACATAATATAACATACTATATATACTGATACTACACACTACTTATATACCCCTAAGATATATGATACATATTATTCATATTACATGGATATCTAAATTACACAGACACAAAACATATAATAATATAGAATAGATTATATTGGATTAAATATATTAAAAGAGCCAGGTACAGTGGTGCGTGCTTGCAACTCCAGAAATTTGGGAGGTTGAGGCAGGATGATCAAAAATTCAGGACGAACCTTAGCAATTTAGTGAGACTCTCTTTCAAAATAAAAAAAAAAAAAGGGTTGGAAATGCAGGAAGATGGCTGAATAAAGTATTTGCTTCCCTGATCTGTGGAGTGAACCAAGAAAAGCAGAAAGGCCACTTTTCAACAAGATGGGTGAATGGTTCAGAACTAGGAAGGACTTAACTGGATACTCAAAACAGATCATGGACTCAAGAGATCTTGTATAATAAAATAAGGGGGAAAGATCCCCAACTCCACAGCTGTAAAATAGCTGGAAGTACAAACCAGACTAATCCCTATGTGAATGTAGTAAAGCAATAAAGGAACTAAAGGAACCCCCATTCCTAGGAAAACGGAGGTGTTTTGCGGTATGGAGAGCTTAAGAGCTCAGAGATACTGCTCAAAAAACAAAAAACAAATAAACAAACAAAAAATCCTGTGCACAGATGCTGCACAGCATCTGTGTACAGGAGGGAAGCCACCAGCTTTCTTGGCGGCATGCATGGAGGATAGCAGAAAGAACCATTGTGAAGCAGTGGCTGGGGGGCCTGCAGCTAGGTGAGTCAATTATTGGCAGACCAAAGTCTGGCCCAAAAAATGTGCAAGGCAAACCCATGCTGTGTGATAAAGAGTGTTCCAAAGTGACCAGGAGAAAATCAGGCAAGGAGGGACATTTACACAGGAGAATACTGATCAAGGAAACCCACCTGGCTTTCCCCTCCCCATCCAATCAGCTGCTTGCAGTACTGGCTGGAAGAGAAGTGCCTGACTGTGAATTTGAAAGGACAGGCAAAGGAGAGATCAAGTTTGGAGACCAAATGATGATCAGGGTTCATGGGGTCTGCAGGCAAAGTAGTGGGCTAAGAACAGATTCCTACATCACATGTGTAGAACCTAAAGGAGGTTCCCCAGGTGCGGTCTTCCAATGTGGACAGACAACTGCTGAGCCTTGGAGGTGTGATGACTTAAAATCTTCAGACCAATAGGCACGCAGTGAAGAGATTGGAACGTACCTAAGCCTACACCTTGGCTCTAGTAGTTCCACTTCCAGGACTAACCCTCTCACTTTAGCAACCCTGACTACCCTGAGGGTAGAGCTAGCATCAAACTCCAGACAACATACCTAACTGCTCAGAAGAGAAGCTGAGAAACTTTTGAACTGCAATGGAAAAAAGTGTTCAATTTTTCATCCAGATTCCTTTTTTTTCTTCTCTCACATGTCTACCATTTTTGAAACCAAGTATTTTTCATGGATCAGTTTATTGAGGACTGGGATATCTGAATACTACATTACAGTTTTGTTGTTTATTATTTTCTTTAAAAAAATTTTTTACTATATATATATATTTTTTCCCTCTCATTTATCTGTTTCCTTGGATTCTCTTTCTCACTTTTCTCTTGCTAACACCCAATCTCTATTAAGTCCTCCCTTCATTCTTCCTATAATTTTTTAACTTCTATCTTTTCTGATCCTTCCTCATAAACATCCTACATGACTTTTGTTCTCTCTTTGTCCACCAATGGAAACTGTAAAACTTTTTTGCAAACTTACTGTTTATATTGTAGACAATGATTGAACACATCATTTCAGTTTAATGGAACAAAACTGTGGATGCCTTAATAGGAGCTATTTGGTTTAAGGCTGTATATTGTTTGTATTGGGTGCAGTTATTATTTGTCTCTTCCTTAAAGGCGAGGTACTAGAAATCTTCAGGGACACTATGAATCTACAGGGTAGAAACTGTACTGCCTGAAATCCACACTGCTAGAAGGGCATACATAAAAACAACATGAGAAAACAATGGAACAAAGTGGCCCAAACAAACTAAGATGATCCAATAATTAAACCCATAGACAACACAGTAAAAGAAATGTAGAAAAGGAGTTTAGAAAGTACATATTAGACTGACCTGGTTCATAAAGAATGATAAAGGGAATAAAATCAGAGATAAATTTGAGGAGGTAAAAGATCATTGCAGAGGCAGAGATTCTCAGAAAATGACAACAACAACAACAACAACAACCCCAGAAATCCTCAAAATGAAACAATCAATAAACCAATTAAAAATTCAATGGAAAGTATTATCAATAGATTAGACCATTTAGAAGATAGAACCTCGGGCAATGAAGACAAAATATATAATTTTGAAAATAAAGTTGACTACACAGGGAAGATGGTAAGAAACCATGAACAGAACTTCCAAGAATGATGAAATAACAAGAAAAGACCAAATTAAGATTTATTGGGATAGGTGAAGGCATAGAGATACAAACCAAAGGAATGCCCAATTTTTCAATGAAATAATATGAATAAATTTCCAAAATCTGAAGAATGAAATGGAAAATCAAATACAAGAGGACCTCAAATGTATAAGATCACAACAGACCCACATCAAGATACATCATAAAGAAAAAGGTCAAATATAGAAAATAAGGATTGAACTTTAAAGGTATGAGAGAAAAAAATATCAGATTATATATAGAGGGAAACTAATTAGGATCTCAGGTGATTTTTCAACCCAGACCCTCAAAGCCAGGAGGTCCTGGAATAATATATACCTAGTTCTGCAAGAAGATGGATGCCAACCAAGAATTCTATATCTAACAAAATAAAACTTCAGATTTAAAGATGAAATAAAAACCTTCCATAATAAACAAAAGTTAAAAGAATTCACAACTAGAAAATCTGTGCTATAAAACATTATCAACAAAATATTCCATGAAGATGGAAAAAAAAGTCAAAATCAACAAAGGGAGGAGCCATACAAAAGGAATAATCAATCAAAGGAGAAATTAATTCAAAGTAAAAAGCAGAAATAAACTAAAATGACTGGGAACACAAATCATATCTCAAAAATAACCTTGAATGTTAATGGTCTAAACTAATAAATCCAAAAGACATAGACTGGCAGATTGGATTAAAAAACAAAACCCCAAAATCTGTTGTCTCCAAGAGACTCACCTCATAAGCAAAGACATCTACAGAGTGAAAATGAAAGGACAGGAAAAAACATATCACTCCCATGGATTGAGTAAACAAGCAGGGGTTTCTATCCCCATGTCAGATAAAGTGTACTTCAAGCCAAAAGTTAATCAGAAGGGACAAAGAAGACATTTCATACTGCTTAAGGGAATTATACATCAACAAGACATAATATGTTAAATATTTATGCCCCAAACAATGGAGCATCTACATATATCAAACAAACCTTCCCTCAATTTCAAGAATTAAATAGACCATAATACAATAATACTGAGTGACTTTAACAAACCTTTCTCACTACTGGATAGATCGTCAAACAAAAACTAAACAAAAAAAACTATAGAACTTAATAATATAATCAATAATTTATACTTAACAGACATATAAAGAGTATTACATCCATCAACGAATACATGTTCTTCTCAGCAGCACACAGACCCTTCTCTAAAATAGACTATATATCTTATGCCACAAAGCAACAATTATGAAATAAAAAAAGAAATAATACCCTGCATTCTATCAGATCATAATGGAATGAAATTAGAAATCATTGACACAATAAAAAATAAAAACTACTCCAGCACCTACAGACTAAATAATACGCTATTGACTAACCAATGGATAGAAGAAGAAATCAGGGATGAAATTTTTAAAATACTTACCAGAGATAAATGAGAACTGATACAACTTGTCAAAATCTCTGGGACACTATTAAGCTAATTTCATTAAAAGAATGGAAAGTCAATGAGTAAATGACCTAACATAAGATCTCAAAGCCCTAGAAAAAGAAAAACAAATCAACACCAAAAGCAGTAGAAGACAGGAAATAATTAAAATCAGAGTTGAAATAAATGAAATTGAAATAAATGGAACAATTAAAAAATTAACAAAACAAAAAGTTGGCTCTTTGAAAAAAATAAATAAAATTGATAAACTCAATCGTGCTAATAAAGACAGAAAACTCAAATCACTAAAATTCATAGTCACAAAAAATATTACAACAGATACTGTTGAAATACAGTAGAGAATCAGAAGCTATTTTGAAAATTTATACTCCAATAAAAATGAAAATTTTAAAGACATCAACAAATTTCTAGAGACAAATGAGCTACCCAAATGGAATTAGGAGGACATACACAATTTAAACAGATCAATTTCAAGCAATAAAAAAGAAGAAGCCATCAAAAGCCAACCATTTAAGTAACGCCCAGGATGAAACAGATTCTTACCCAGTTCTACAAGACCTTTGACGAATTAACACCAATAAGCCTCAAACTATTTCATGAAACAGAAAAGGAGGGAACTCTTCCAAACTCATTCTATGAAGCTAGTATCACCTGATATCAAAATCAGACAAAGACACATCAAGGAAAGATAACTTCAGACCAATACCCCTAATGAACATAGGTGCAAAAATTCTGTATACAATTCTGGCAACTCGCGTATAAAAACATTAAAAATATAGTTGTTATGGTTTGGTCGTCAGGTATCCCCCAAAAGTTTACATAAGACAATGCAAGAAGATTCAGAGGAGAAATGACTAACCCAATCAGTGAATTATCCCCTGATAGGAATTAAATGAAGTGGTAGGGTATGGCTGGAGGAGATGGGAATTGGGGGGATGGCTATGGAGTATCATTTTTTATCTGGAGAGTGGAGTCTCTGTATGGAGTATATATTTTGTGTCTGGAGAGTGGAGTCTCTGTCTCTCTGTTTCCTGATCACTATGTGAGCTCCTTCCCTCTGCCACACTCTTCTTCCAGATGTTCTGCCTTACCTCAAAGCCCAAGGGATGGAGCTGGCCTTCTATGGACTAAGACGTCTAAACACCATGAGCCCTCAAATAACACCATGAGCCCTTTTCCTCTCCTAAAATTGTTCTGGTCAGATCCTTTAGTAACAGAAATAAAAAAGCTGACTAAAACAATAGTGCACCATATTCAAGTGGGATTCAAGGTTGGTTCAACATACAGAAATAAATAAATGTAATTCATCACATCAATAGACTTCAAGAAGAATCATATGATCATTTCAATAGGAGTACATAAAACATTTGACAAAATAAAGCACCCTTTCATGTTTAAAACACTAGAAAAACTAGGGATAGTAGAAACATATCTCAACACTGTAAAAGCTATACATGCTAAACCCAAGACCAAAATCATTCTAAATGGAGAAAAACTGAAGGCATTCCATCTAAGAACTGTAGTAAGACAAGAATACCCTCCTTTTACCACTTTTATTCAATATAATCCTGGAAACTAGCCAGAGCAAGTAGACAGAAGAAAGAAATTAAAGGGATACGAACAGAAAAATAACTAAAATTATTACTATTTGCCGACAATATGATTCTAAATTTAGAAGACCTAAAAAATCCACCAGAAAACTTCTAGAATTAATGAATGAAATTCAGCAAAGTAGCAGGACATAAAATTAACAACCATACATCAAATACATTCCTATATATCAGTGATAAAGCCACTGAAAAAGAAATTAGGAAAACTACCCCATTCACAATAGCGTCAAAAAATAAAATAGAATATTTGGAATCAATCTAACAAAAGAGGTGAAAGACCTCTACAGTGAAAACTATAGAACACTAAAAAAAAAAATTGAATACCTTAGAAGACAGAAATATCTCCCATGTTCTTGGATAGGCAGAATTAACACTGTCAAAATGGCCACACTACCAAAAGCATTATATAGATTTAATGCAATTCCTATTAAAATTCCAATGACATTCTTTGTAGAACTAGAAAAAGCAATCATGAAATTCATTTGGAAAAAAGAGACCCAGAATAGCCAAAGCAATCCTTAGCAAGAAAAGTGAAGCAAGAGGCATCATAATACCAGAACTTAAATTATACTACAGAGCCATAACAACAACAACAACAACAACAACAACAACAACAAAAACAATGGGATGACACTGGCACCAAAACAGACACATAGACCAATGATACAGAATAGAAGACACAGAGACAAAGCCATATAAATACAGTTATCTCATACTAGACAAAGGTGCCAAAAATACTCACTGGAGAAAAGATAGCCTATTCAACAAATGGTGCTGGGAAAACTGAAAATCCACATGAAGCAAAATGAAATTAAACCTCTATCTCTAATCTTGCACAAAACTCAATTCAAAGTGGATCAAGGATTTAGGCACTAGAACAGAGACCAGGCACTTAACAGAAGAAAAAGTAGGTCCAAACTCTACCATCTCAGCTTAGGAACTGACTTCCTTAACAAGACTTTTAGAGCACAAGAACTATAAGCAAGAATCAATAAAAAGATTCAAACTAAAATGGTTCTTCACATCAAACAATCAATAACATGAAGAGAGGGCCTACAGAATGGGAGAAAACCTTTACCACATACACCTCAGAGCATTAATCCCCAGGATATATAAAAAAACTCAAGAAACTTAACACCAGGGACTGGGGTTGTGGCTCAGTGGTAGAGCGCTTGCCTGGCATGTGTGAGGGACCTAGGGTTTGATTCTCAGCACCATATATAAATAAATTTTAAAAATAAAGGTTCATTGACAACTAAAAAAAAATTAAAAAACAATAAAAACACCAGAAAAACAAACCAATCAATAAATGGGCTAAGGAACTGAACAGATACTTCACAGAAAACATACAATTGATCAACAAATATGTGAAAATATGTTCAACATCTCTAGCAATTAGAGAAATGCAAATCAAAACTACAATGAGATTCCATCTCACTCCAGTTAGAATGGCAACTATCAAGAATACGAGCAACAGGCCTAGGGACATAGCTCAGTTGGTAGAGTGCTTGCTTCGCATGCACAAGGCCTTAGTTCAATACTCAGCACCACAAAAAAAAAAAAAGAAAGAAAGAAAGAAAGAAAGAAAGAAAGAAAGAAAGAAAGAAAGAAAGAAAAAAATATGCAACAATAAATGTTGGCAAGCATGTGGGGGTAAAGGTACACTCATACATTGCTGGTGGGACTGCAAATTGGTGCAACTACTATAGAAAGCAGCATGGAGATTCCTAAGAAAACTTGGAATGGAACCATCATTTGACCCAGTTATCCCACTCCTAGGTTTATACTCAAAGGACTTTAAATCAGCATAATACAGTGATGCAGCCACATCATGTTTATAGCAGCTAAATTCACAATAGCTAAACTACGGAACCAACCCAGGTGTCCTTCAACAGATGAATGGATAAAGAAAGTTTGATGTATATCTCCCCAATGGAGTATTACTCAGCCTTAAAGAAGAATGAAATTATGGCATTTGGTGGCAAATGGATGGACCTGGAGAATATCATGCTAAGCTAAATAAGCCAATCCCAAAGAACCAAAGGCTGAATATTTTGTCTGATATGCGGATACTAATTCACAATGGGGTAGGGGGGGATAAACATACTTTGGATTAGACAACGGGCAATGAGGGGAGGGGAAGGGTTATGAGGGAAGAAAGGACAGTAGAATGAATCAGATATTATTACCTCAGGTGCATATATGATTACATCACATATTCTACATCATGTACAACCAAAGAATGAGAAGTTATACTTCATTTATGTATGATATGTCAAAATGCATCCTACTGTCTTAGATAACTAGTTAGAAGAAAAAAAATTGCTAGAACTAAAAAAAAAATTAGTTATTGAAACTACATATATAGAAATAATAGTTCATTAAATTTGATTTGTCTAACATTACCCAACTGGTATGTGGTAGATATGAACATGAGTTATTTTAAATAAAAACAGTAGTTCTGAAAAAAAAGAAGAGGCGTGAGGATGTGGCTCGGTGATTAAGAGCCCCTACATTCAATCCCTGATACCAAAAAAAAAAAAAAAAAAAAAAAAAAAAAAAAAAAAAAAAATATATATATATATATATATATATATATGAGTGTGTGTGCGTGCATGTATGTATATATATAAAGATATATCTAAGATATATTACTGAGTTAAAAAAAAAGCTTATAAATTCTCACTTGCATTAAAAACCTGTTTCAACATATGTCTATATAAATAGGAAATGTCTGAAAGAATACATATCAAAAGTAACAATGATTGCTTATATTGGAAATGAAATGTGGCAACAGTAAAGAGAAGGTTCTTAACTTACAGTTAGTTTAATTTTAACTTACAATTAGTTTAATTTTAATTTTATCTACCCACATATCTTTTGGTATGTATGTCTGAATTCTATATTGTTATATAAGCATTCAATACTTTGTAAAAATGTTTTCTTAAAATGTCTAATCTTATAACAATAAGGTAAGATTAGTATTTAGGAATCATGTGGATTTAGAATATATCAGTGACTTAAATAGACAAAGATAAGCTTAAATTCCTAGGCTGGGGTTGTGGCTCAGTGGTAAAGTACTTGACTGCTGTGTATGAGGCACTGGGTTCAATTCTTAGCACTGCATGTAAATAAATAAATAAATAAAATAACAACTAATAAAAATATTTTTTTAAAAAGGCTTAAATTCCTTAATGGAAGACAAACAAAATGAAACAATACTTCCTCTAAATTTATATACATTTGGATATATAAAGTGCATACATACATTATTTATATATACACATACATGCACACACACAATGATTATAATGTATGTGTACATATAAAACAAATAATTTTAAGAAAAAATGAAGTAGAAAAGTAAGACACAGACTCTTTGGGGAAAATTTTAATTTATGTAAGAACATGACATCTAAGTAAAGATCCAAAGGAGATGAGGGTGTGGGCATACAAATACCTGGAGAATAATCATTCTAGTTAGAAGAAAAAGCCAATGAATCCCTAAAGCAGAAGCGTACTGATATGTGATATATTTGAGGATCACAGTGGGGTTGAATGAGGTTTTTTTTTAATCTTTTAAAATTGTTTTTAGTTGTCAATGGACCTTTATTTATTTATATGTGGTGCTGAGAATCAAACCGAGGGCCTCACACAAGCCAGGCAAGCTGAGCTCCAACCCCAACCCCATGGGATTATATGGTTTGAGAATAGTAGGTGATACGAAAGTCAGTAGGAAATGAAAGTCAAAGATGTCATGGTCCTCAGGACCTAGTGAGACTGTAAAGAGCAGAAGAGGATTAGAGTAACATGCTGTAACTGAAATTATAAAAGCAAAGGTTCTGGCACTTGTGTTGACTATATAGAGAACAGACTGTAAACAGAAGTTGAGTAATCCAGGTGAAACACACAATGGCAGGGACCAGTGGAGCAGTAAGGAGTGGCACAGCTTTGATGTACTTTGAAGGTTAAAAAAAAAAAAAAAACAAGATTTTTTTCATAGAATGGCAGAGAGTTATGACAGAAAGGAGTCGTGATGGATGAAGATGGCTACAGAAGGAGCAAATTTTAGAAGATCCTGATCCAAGAAAACATAAATAGTGGTAATTCAGGATCATTTCTTCTCTCCTCATAGATCAGGATTCTATTTGGGACATGATGAATTTGAGCATTAGACAATCAAATGGAGTATATTCAAGTCATAGTGGAATGATCATACTTAGACTATTTAAGTATTCACCACATCAACATATCAAAGCCTAGGCATAGAATAAACAAGTAAATGTCTACTACCTGACTTATTATAATTCAGAAAATAGATTAATAATAACATCTTTATAAAAGTATAATTCCTATAATAAAATGTCTTTGATTTATACCAACATTTATTTCACACATTTTAAAGATACAGAATTATCTCCTGCTCTTATTTCTTAAAAATGTTACATCCTATCTCTTTGTTAAAGTTATATTTTATTCTTAAAATAACCATTCCAGAAGATACTATCATTGTTACTAAGCTACAAATACCGCTGAATGAAGTTTTAAGTAAATAGATACCTTGTGTCCACTGTGGCCTCACTAATGGCTTGAAACTTCTCCTGTAGAGAATAAATTTCTGCCCTATGATTTTCTTCAGTTTCTTTCAATTGTTGGCGAAAAAAGCATATGAAGTTTTCTAATTCTTGAATTTGTTCTTCAAGTTGTTTAATTTTTTTGGTATCTTACAGAGAAGATAACAGGAAGAGAAGACAATACACATTTCAATACAAACTTCTCAGTGAAATAACAATTATTTTATTTCAATGTATAAAAATATTTATTCTTTGAAAAATGTTTTGAGTGAAACTCAGGTTTTAATTTGACTCATTCTGACTGATAAAAACAAGAAAACAGTGTGATTCAAGATCATTTCTCCTATCCTTATGGTATAGTATCTCTAAATTCAACAATTTTATATCTTTAAAACAATTCAGAAACATGAAACAAAAGAGGTGTTGAAAAGGGACCAGAGGAGAGTAGTTCACACCTTTCATTTTCCTCTTTTATTTTTATTTCTAAAAAATGTTGATAGTTAATCACTAAACTAACTTTTTTTGCCAATTAAATGAGCCATTAGTTAACATGCAATTTGGGAAATAGTGGACAGACTATCTCAAGAAGATATCAATTAAAAAAAATACAAACTTAAAATATTACTACATTCAAAGAACCCCTGAAGTGAAAAAGCATGGTATTATCTGATATGCTTGAAATTCTATTCTGTTCCCCAAAGCAATTCCAATAATAAAACTCATTACTAAAAGCAAAAGTGAAGGCCTAGAGATACCTTGAACACAAGAAGTCTAGTTAACTGGCCAAATAATCATGAAAGAAAAACATTAACTGTGACTAATTGTTTATGGTTCATTGTATGGTCCCTTAACATTGTTGCTTCCCATTATGCCATCTTGGTCTTTTAACTCACTCTCTAGTTTCCCAGGATAACTCATTCTTGTCCTTGACCTCTTGTCCTTGACATTCATGCTGATTATAAATCTTTACCTCATACTTAAATTTTTCTCCCAGGTTTCAGACTTCTATTTTCAACTAACTCCTATATATTTTTTCAAAGTCAATAAGTATTCTATTCTTAACTCAATGTATTTAAAACTGAATTTATTATTTTTTTCACAGATTGGTTCCTTTCTATGACTAGAACCATACTCTAGTTTCTTAAGCTAGAAACTTGGGTATCATTCTTAATTTCTGCTAACATTAACGACAAACTAGAGCCTAACTCTAAGTGTTGAACTTAACTTTCTATCATTCTCAATTCAATCTGGCTGGTCTTCCCATCAATAATTTCATCCCTTCCAACTGATCCTAATGGTATCACCTTAAAATAAAAATCTTATTGTTACTCCCACTATTTAAAATCCTGCTGTAGGTCTTATCACCAATAGCATAAAACATAAACATGTTTCATCAGAGTACATAAAACCTTTCCTGATCAAGCTCCTTCCAATCTCTCCAGTTTTATCTAGCTAACACAACCTGAACTCCCAGTTCTCCCAAATGGATGCAATCTTAGATAGAGCTCAATGCTTAAGACTCCATAGCCTTCCCCAAATTTCCAACCCAATTACTCCTGTCCATACCCTCATCCTACTCATCTCCCCAGGAAAGACAAGACTCTTTTTTCTCCCTCCATTCTTTACATTTCAGAAATTTTCAGTTTATTTTATATATGCTTTCCCAATGGATTATGATTTCTTATGGGAAAATGACTCAGTAATTTTAGTTTTCTCTAGCACTTGAATGAATATCCAATGATTATATGAACAAATAAGACTAGGGCTTAGATACACAAGTCACCTTCCCCTGTGAGTTCTAAGGACAGAATTATGAAATGGTGGACTCTAAGTGATGCTTCATGGTAATTATAAGTCAGAAACTATTTACCTGTTTCTTGTGTTTTTACATTCTGTAGTTCTAACTGGTGTATTTTCTGAAGTTCCTTGATCTTTTCCTCTTGAGTAGAAATAAGCTCCTCTTTAAGACTGCAAAGAGCTTTATCTTTTTCATTTTCCATATATTCACGAACCTGATCCACGTGAGCTGAATAAACCAGTGAAAGGCATATGCGCTGAGCTTCCATTTGTAGCCTTAAATCATTCTGAAAGTGAATATATATTAGAAAAATTTAAAATAATTTACTATAAAATTATTTACTTTTTGCTTATACTAAAACAAGAGGAGAAATAAATTATAATTTAAAACTTCATAAGAGAACCAATGACGTTTTTTTCTTCATTCTTCATTCAGTTATACTGAGCTACTTATTTTTTCAAGGAGAGTAGTATCATTACCTCAATTTTATAGCAAATTTTGATATTTGGTATAGCTTATGATTTGTCCATATTGGAGAGTCTTTATTCTGACTGTCCAGGACTGCTCCCTAACAGGAACAAGTTGTCTCTGCAGGAAACAGCCTAGAGCCTCAACATTTTAGGATATTTAAAGGCGAAAACCACATCCAGATTGACTTGGCAACCAGCAAGCAAGCAAGCAAGCAAGCAAGAAGTAGTACAGAAGCTGAATAAAGCCATTAGCGAAACAATGCAATGTCTTAATCAAATTTTCATCTCATTCATTTCTCCTGGGATTTTTGCATAATCAAAAGAGATATGGATCAAAGTGACCCTAGTTGAATACAAATTAAAGAATGGCTACTAACATCTAATCAATTATTCCCCAATAAGGTACACTGCCCAAGGAAAATGGGAACCAAAGAGAACAATTTTACATCGTGTAAGAATTGCTATTCTGTATTGCAAGTAGGCTATGCTAGGCAATTGGTAATGTGGTACAGTGATGGGGCTTTCCTATGGGAGAAACACTTCTTACGTAATATGGAGTCTCAGGGTAAAATGAAGTCTGTTTGGTCATTGCTTATATAGCCTGGCCTATAACATTCCCCACTGGTTTTATGGAACTAATCAAATCATTAATTAATCATCATTGGTTTACAGATACTGTAGTGAGTATGGAGGACCATCAGTTTTACAGAATGTATTTTTTGTTTTATACATCTTATTAAATAAACAGTTAAAGATGCAGGGTCCAATTAAAAACCCTAAGAGGACTATCAGCAATGGATCGACTACAGCTGTGTAAGAGTAGTTAGCCAAGGAGACCAGGAGAACAAATTTTCATACCAATTTCTCTCATGTTGTCTTGGCTCTTCCTTATCTTTCATTTTTATTTTCAAATAATATTTTATTTTCATGGCACTGGGAATTGAACCCAGGGGTGCTCTCTACCAGTGAGTTACATTTCCAGCCCTTTTTTTTTTTCAATATTTTCATTCTAATGTGGTGCTGAGGATCGAACCCAGTGCTTCACATGTGAGGCAAGCGCTCTGCCACTGATCCACAATCCCAACCCCAGCCCTTTTTGAGGCAAGGTCTCAACAAGTTGCCAAGGTTGGTCTTGAACTTAGAACCCTCCTCTGCCTTAGCCTCCCAAACAGCTGGAATTACAGGCATGCACCACCATGCCTGGATTTAAAATACTATTTTAAATATGGAAAAATGCAAGCAATAAACTCAAAACCCAAATTAACAAGTACTATAACATTTTGTCTATTTTTTTCATTCTCTATACTCCCTATACACTTCTATGTTCTCATCACTCCTTCCTCACAGGCAACCATAATCATAATTTGCTACAAATCCAGTCCAATTCTTACATTATCACTTCTCATTACAATACATTTTGCATTCTCAATGCTCTGTATATTTTGTATTTTTATGGACTTACACAAATAATATTAATTTTACAAATTTATTTTCTCATTCAATATGTCTCTGGTATTATTCCATGTAGGTAACGGGGGTTTAATGTCCAGTACCACAAACAAACAAACAAACAAACAAAAAATTAGCAGCATGTAGGCAACAGGTTAATTCATTTTAACTGTGGTATTATGACTATACCAAAATTTGTCCATTTCCTTTCAGGAGATAAATTGGTTTATTCCTAATTTTTGGATATTTAAAAAAATACTGCTGTTAAATTCTTACACAGGCCCTTAGATAAATGTGCTAATTTCTTTCTAATTAGTGGTTCTCAAATGTAACATGCATCAGAATCACTTGGAATGCTTATTAAAACAGGTTACTTTAGGAACCTATCCCCATCCCCACGGTTTCTGATTTAGGAGAGGTCAAAGAGCTTTGAATTCTAACCCGTTACCAAGTAATGCTGTGCTTCTGGTCAGGAACCACACTTTGAGAACTACTTAGAAATATAACTGCTAGGTCACAGATAGTGCATTTTTAACTGTGCTAGATTTGATCAAATTATTTTTATATGACAGTACTAATTTACAATGCCACCAGAAGGTTGAGTACTTATATACTCACATCCTCACCATTCTTTATATCAGACTAACTTCACCAACTTAATGGGTATAAAATGTTATTTTATTTTTACACTGAATAGTAAGGTTGAAAGAATATTTCCATGTTTATTAGATACTTTGATTTCCTTTTCAGGCACATGACTTTCACATCTTTTGCCATTATTTTATTTTTGGACCTCTTGTTACATTAATTGTTCTTTCTATATTCTTGATAGCTTTTGTTTGCAACTTACATACATGGCAAATATCTAGTCCCAGTCCTCAAATCTGTTTTACATTATTGTTTTTAAAAAATACAATAAAAATTTTAAATCTTTTCCCATGCTTTGTCTTTATTAAAAGTCTTTACCTATCTTAAGATTCTATTTTCTTCTTATGTGTACATTTTTAACCAACCTGATTTTTTTCCCTAAAGCAACAAGGATCTAATTCCCTAACTTCTAACCTCTAGTATCAAAAGTCAATTGTGCTCAAACAATTTTGTTTTTTTTTTCTCCCAAACAATTTTGAATACTCTAAGCTTCTTCTGCTAATTTGGTTTATTTTTTGATTTCCTTTGTCTCTGCTCAAATATCTCACGAAAGTAGTCTTCCTTGACCTACCCTATGCAAAAAAAAGCCCTTCACTTAGGGAGATCTTTTTCTTCTTATCATACTGTAATTTTATTCATAGCACTTAAGACCACCAGAAATATTTGTCTGTATTTTCTAATGTTCATCTAAACCCTAAAAAGTAAACTTTATTCTTCCTTGACCATTCTTATTCACTGTTAAATTATGAATGACTTGAACAGTGCCTGGAATGTAGTAGAGATTCACTAAGTGATTCATTGATTTGTAGGGCCTTCTTGCCACATACTAAATTTTTACAAGATATAGATCTGTTCTGGGCTTTTTATTATATTCCACTGATCTACTTAACCATCCTGGCATCAAACCATATTGTTTATAATGATTCTGTAATAAGTTTTGATAACAAAATATATACTTTTTAGGATTGTCTTGAGTATTCTTGGCTATTTACTCTTCTATATCAATTTTAGAATCAGTATTCCACATTCATTAAGAAACCTTATTGTAATTTTGAATAGAACTATTAATTAGGAGAGAACTGATATTTTTCTTTGTATCTTTCCATTATGGATATGATATGTATTAGCACACATTCAGGTCTTTGTGTCCTTCAATATTTTATAATTTTCTTAACAAAAACTCAAAACATCTTATCTTGGGTTTAAAGTTTTGCCTGTTCTGTTCATATTTTTTCTCATTTCCTATTCTTGTCATATTGCAAGAACTGGAGAAGCATTCACTAAGAACTACAAAACCATGTTGCAATAGTAATGTTGACAATGGGTATGTATCCTAGTCCTATACTTGCTTCTAATGGAAATGCTTCTAAATTTCACCATCAGAAATATAATCTGTCAATATTTTGATGAAAATCAGCATCATAGAAAATTTCCCTGCTACTCCTGATTTCCTAAAGTTTTTTTTTAACTTACAAATGGGCTGTCAAACTTTTTATGAATTTTTTTCTGATATGTACTAAAATAATCATGGATTTTGTCTTGCTACATAAAAATGTAGAGATTACGGTCACAGATTTTTTTTCAAATGTTTAGCTATTTGTCCACTCTTGGTATAACTTGCTAATATTTTATTTGGAATTTCTGCAACCACACTTACAAGTTAGATTACTCTACAATTTTATTTTCTTTACAATTCCTATCAGGACTTCATATTAATATTGGCCTTCTAAGGTGAACTGGGTGGTTTTTCTTTCTTCAGTTTTTCTTCTTTCCTTTCTTCTTCTATTCTCTCTTTAATCCTATTTTAATGGACAATTACACTTTTGTTCTTGGAGAGTTAATAAGAATCACTTGTAAAATGGTCTTAAAAGTCTAGCATTTTGGTTTGAGATGAGGCAAAAGGGAAAACTTCTGACCACTACTTCAAACTCTTTAATGATTACTGACTTATTCATTTATATTTAATGGTCATTTGAACTTATTCATTTCTATTTGCATTAGTTCTGGTAATTTATATTCTTCCAGAACACCATCTAGAGTTTGCTTATATTTTCAAATCTATTGGCAGAGATTATTTGTAGCATTATTTATGACTTTTAAAATTTCTTGTGGTACCTGTACTTATATCCTTATTTCATTCTTGATTTTGCTTATGTGTTTTTCCCCCTTGGTCATATTTTTGGAGATCTAATACCTGTAAATAATCTTTTCAAATAATAAACCTCCAAAGTTCTTGAAAAATTTTCCCACTTGTTTATTACAAGTTCTCTTATTTTTACTCTTTATTTCCTTCCTTCTACTTCCTTTGAATGTAGATATTCTTGACACGTTTCTATGCTGTTGAATACTTAACTCATTTCAATATCTCATTTATTAAATTGATAATATTTAAACCTAAAAATTATTTTTCACATATCATGTTACATACATTCTACTTTTAAAAAAAATATTCATGGCTCTACTTGTGCATTTACCCTTCCAGATGAACTATAAACCAATTAAGTCAAATTTCCGTAACTTTTTAAGTTGGATAAATCTAGAGATAACTGAAATTCTGTAATATAAAAAATTGCCCACTCAGAAATAAGACTTTTCATTTATTCAAATATTTTTCATTAAAGTATTCTTATTTATATTGGTCTTACATATTTTTGGCTAATTTTGACATTTATTTTACATTAGGTTTTTTGGTTTATTTGCTTAGATTTTTTTTCTCAATTTCTTAATTACACCTGTGAATTATCTATTTCTATTTATGCCATGTATCTTTTTATCTTTGGAATGGTTAGGGCTTATAGAACAATGCTAAATAGCAATCGACAAAAGCTATTCTAATTTTCATTCTAACATGAAGGCCTATCCTGATTCACTGCTGATTCTTGATAAAACGGCGTTGTTTATTTCCCCTATTCACCCCTCATTCGTCCATTCATAAAACATTATTAACTGCTGATCATGTGCAAAACATTATTCTAGGTACTAGGGATATAGCAGCTGTCTATATAGCCTATATAGTAGTGTCTCTTCACTCACAGAACTGATATTATGGTTCCTCTTGAGGTTTCTAAGCTCCAGTATATGTTTCTAAGCTCAAGTATCTCTTACAATACCAATAATTACCTCCAATTTTAAACACACACACTTGAATTTATGGCTTCTCTCAGCATCAATAATTAGCCAATATCTATAATGTTCTTGCCACTCCTTATTTCTTGCACCCCAATGTTGAAAAGACTCTCTGATAATCTGGAATTATACTCCAAAACTATTCATTTCTTTCTTTTCAGTTAAAAAATTATTTTTTCCTTTTTCTTTTTTGGTACTGGGGATTGAACTCAGGGCACTCGACCACTGAACCACATCTCATCCTTATTTTGTATTTTATTTAGAGAGAGGGTCTCACTGAGTTGCTTACCGCCTCACTGTTGCTAAGGCTGGCTTTGAACTCACTAGCCTCCTGCCTCAGCCTCCCTCAGCTGGGATTACAGGCGTTTGCCACTGCAGCTGGCCAGTTAAAAATTCTTAACAGACACATTTATTTTGGTTTCAGTGAGATATATCTGCTCTAATTACTAAGTTTAATACTGAGAGTAGGAGTATTTTGTTGCCTCTGCAGTATTTCAGACAAGTAAACAGTATCATTATGTAAGTCACCGCTCAATTTCTTCTGTGAGCTTCCCTCCACCTGCATACATACCTTACTCCCCTCTGTATCAATGACGGGGTTTATTTTAGTAATGATAAATGGGAGCAATTTACAGACTTGCTTTTCTTCACTTTGTTTAGTTAATTTCAAGGAGAGAGTATCTAAATACCATTGCAAGTATCTTCAATACAGAAACAAAATTCCTATTAAGAAAATTTCACCAATTTGACAAATGTGCTTCAAATTCAGGTCTTCTTCGAATAATGTTTTTTAATAAAATTTAAATTATGTCTGACATTTTTTAGGAGTAATCATCATTTATAGTTTTAAAAACAATTTGCAATATTTAACATAGCAATAGTAGTTAAGCAATTTGAATTTCCTGGCTCTATTCAAGTTATTAAAAACGTAAAGTATGACCACATTTGATAAGATCATCAACACGAACATGTCATTAGAAATAAAAACAGAAAACTTTCCAATGACTTCCTATTGTACTTAGGGATAAAAATCTAAACTTAACAAAGTCTATAAGGGCTCCCTATGATTGAGTTTTTTCCTTCTTCAAACTCTTCTCAAACTCAACTACATAGGCCTTCAATTCAGTTCCTCAAATTTACTCATGGTACAACTGCTCTAATTTCCATAATGCAGCTTCCTCCCTCTCATTCGAATCTCAGTTCAAGTGTTAATTCCTCCAAGCTCCAGACCACCACCCACCTCCACCCATCATTTTCAATTTCTTTTGTGAGCTTCCCTGTTTTATTTCTTCATAGACTGTAACAATATTTCTGTCTTATTTTTTTCATTTATTACCTGCCTTCCTCACTGAAATATATACTCCTTAACTTCTTCTCTCTTTCAACACTAAACTCTTATATCTGCAAAAGATATTTATTACCTAAGTTTTAGAAACACATAAGTTTATTTAGCAGGCTACAGTTGTGGCTCAGTGGTAGAGAGCTTGCCTAGCATGTGTGAAGCACTGGGTTAAATCCTCAGCACCATATTATAAATAAATAAAATAAAGGTAAAATGTCCATCTATAGCTAAAAGATGTTTTTAATTATAAAAAGTTTATTTAGCATTATCATACTGAAGATACACATCAGACTTTTCTGTTATTTCTAATATCAATAGCTGACATAAAAGGAAACAACCTATTATTTTATGTGTTTTATTTCTTTAGCTATACAGAGAATTAATACTATTTTTTTCCTCCTCAGGTATAAAACTCAAAAAACTCTAGGACTTAAGTGTTTTTCTTGCACAAAGAAAAAAGAATTTATAACTATTGAACAACTGCATAAGGTTCTAAAACACTCATGAGTTTGTTTACAATTGTGGAACCTTGAAAAAGGCCAGTATGAAATAAAAACTCTAAAAGTCTTTGAAATTGCAACAAAATACTAAGTTATAAAATCAATAACTTTTGTAAAGTTGAGATTCTAAACAATAATATTTAAACTATTGTCTTTACAAAGAAAATATTGCTTTATTTCCTGAGCAGAATATATAATAGATTAGCTAAAAGAAAAACAGTGTTTAAGAAAAAATAGGAAAATTAAATGATAAATGATAGATCCAAATGAGAATTACATGATTCACTTTCATTCTCTTTTATGAATTTGTTTTAAGAAGGTGAAAACTCTTTTTAGCATGAAATGTACATTTTCACTGTGCTATACCATATGTAAATAAATAAACATACCTGTTCTGATTTAAGTACATAAAGTTCCTGATAGAGTTTATCATTTTCACTTGATTGATCTGTCCCAGGTGAGGATTCATTTGTTACTGATGGTGAAAATAACTGTTCTTGCTTGCTTTCTCTTCTAATAGCCACATTTTCAAAAGAAAATTTCTCTTCCACTACTGTTTTTGATTCTTCTCCAAAATCTTCACCTACATTAGATAATGATCCTTGAGAATCCTTGCTTATAATAGTTACTATTCCATCTTGTAAAGAGCTTAAATGAACATCACACATGTTTATATTTTCTGCTCTATGATGGTTAATTAGGAGTTCTAGCTCTTGACATCTCAATAGAATTTTCTCTTTTTCTTGCTTTAAAGATTTGACTTCTTGACTGAGAAAATTAACCTCACCATGTTTCTGTTTTAATTGTTCAGAGAGATCAGACAATTTCTCTGACAATTCTAGCTTTTCTCGCTTGGTTACCTCAAGTTTTTCCATAAGTTCTGTTGTATCTTTCTCAACAACTTCACAGATTTCTAATGGCTCTGCGACAAAAGCCTTGTCAGTATCAAGCATGGCACTTTTCAATTTGATTGTAGCTGGATTTATTCTTTGTAAATGAAGCTCTTCATTAAGTGCTTTAAGTTTACTTTTATACTCTAATTCTTGTTTGTTTTTACTATCTTCTAAATCATCTTTTACCTTGAGAAGGCAAGTATACTCCTCCTGTAACTCTTGATAGTTAACTTCAAAATTTTTTTCAGCAAATGAAAATGTACTTCTTTGCTTTTCAATTTCTTCATTTAGCTGAATACACTGTTGCTTGAGGGCCTCATTCTCTTTTGCAAGCATTTCCATTTCTTTTTGCCAGCTACAATCTTTGGATATGGACTTGCTGGAGTCAATGAAAATCAATTTTTCTTCTTGTTCAGCAGGAACATAAATTTTCAACATGTCCTCAATAGCTTTTTTCTCATTTTTAAGAATGTTATTTTCTGCTTCAAGTTGTGAAAACTTTTCTTTAAGGTCATCCTCTTTTTCCTTTATTTGTTTCTCCAATAATTCAATTTTAAGTTGTAATTCCTGAACTTCTTGTTCAAGCGTACCTTTTTCTTTTTTTTCTTGTCTTAATATTTCGATTTCCTCTTGGAGTTCATGCATTTGAAGGGTCATTTCTTCTGATTTTGAATCCATGATGGACTTCTGTAAATCTTTCAGTTTTGAAATTTCCAAAACCAACTGATTCCGCTTAGTTATCAAATAATCTTTTTCAAATTGCATTATTTCTATCTTTTGTCTCATTTCATTTTGTAAGCCATTTATCTGCTGTTTATAGTGAATGCCTAAGCTATCTTTAAGTTTTTCAATATTTATTCGATGTTCAACTTCTAAATCTTCTTTTAGTTTCGAAAGTTCTTCTTCATGACTAAATAGGAGCTGTGTTCTCAGCCTCTCTAATTCAGCTTCTTGTGATTCAGCCATTCTGTCTAATACAGCATTTTTTTCTTTTTCCAACATTTCCAGTTTTATCTTGTAATTTGTAACTTCTGCTTCATGTTTTAACTCTAGTTCTTTCCTAGATTCAGATGCCAGAACAATCTCAGCTTTTAAAGCTTCCACTGTACTAAGGGACTTATGTGCTTCATTCAGTTGACTTTCTTGTTCAGCTATTATCATTCTAGCTCTCTGAATTTGGTCCCTTAAAAAGTTCAATTCTTCAAAAAGGTCATCAAGTTGTCTCTGCAGAGTAGATTTTTCTCCTGAAACTATTCCTAGTTCTTCTTGGAGTTTTTCCTTTTGAGCATTAGTATCTTGTAATTTCATATTCAGTTCATTTATTGCCACATTCATTAACTTTATTTGATCTTCATTAATTGTAATATTTAAATGTGATTTTAAAACACTCTCAATTTCTTCCTTATGTTGTGCTTTAAGTTCCTCTATCTGTGACATGTGTTGCTTTATTAACTCTTGTTTCATCTGTACTATCTGTTGCCCATACATTTCATCCATCTCTGCTCGGAGTTGTTCTAATCTTTTCTGCATTTCTTGTTCCACCATTCTTTCTATCACATCAGATTCAAACTGGCAATCTGTGTAATGATGTCTTTTCTGAAGGTCTTCAACTGTACCCATTAACTGTTTTATTTCTTCAGAACATTGTCTTTCTTTTTGCTTAGAATTAGCCAGCTCTAATTTCATACTTGCAAATTGTTCTTGTAATTCTCTCATTAATTTTTCAATGGCTGTGACTTGATCTTTTAGCTCAAGATTCTTTTTTTCTTCTTCTATTATTCTTATATTTAATGCCTGGATGATTGCCTCCTTTTCCTGTAATTCTTTTTTATTTGACTTTTCTATTTCATCTTGTTCCTTTAGAAAGAAAAGAAAATGAAAATATAAGAATGACATTATTAGCTTCTGGCAACTTCTTATGGGTGTCTCCTTTTTATGTAATTCTATAAAAAGCAACTGTTGGGCCTGCCCCCCGTTTTTCCCAGTACAAGGAGACCTAGGACTTATCTACCTGACAGTATATATGAGCAAACAATATAACAGTTTTACCCTTCTTGGGAAGAAATTTCTCTTACATTGTGCTGTGATTAAATATTTAAATTTAAAAATACAATCTAATTTGCCTAGCATGTGTGAGGCCTTGGGTTTGATCTCTAGCACCACCAAAAAAGCAAAACAAAACAAAAACCAGTCTGACTAAAATATCTATATAAACCATCACATTTTCATTTTTCTTATTAACTGGTCAACATTCTAAATATTAAGTATTTCTGATGGCTAGTTATAGTACTACATACTCTCTAGACACTCTCAGAAGACACAAAAAAATAAAAACAGGTCCTCCCCTGGATTCTCAGAAGAAACAAACAAAAAAAATAAATACCGGTCCTCCCCTGGATTCTAGTGATTTGAAGGTATTTCATGGACAAATGCTATAAAATGAGAAAAACAACAAGAACTAAAGTGGATTCCTTTAAGTCTTCCTTAACTTCATTCCTGTTGTTTTAAGTGAATCAGAAATTTAGGGATATGCAATGCTTAAGTGACTGAACATCAAGTGACACCTAAGACCACTACTGTATATTTACGGCATACCAACCTGGGCTTAGACCCACAGTTCGAACAGAAATATAAAAGACTATCAGATAATTTTCCCCAGTTCCTATCTGGGTACTCAATTTTGGAATTGGAGATTAGGCTAACAAGTGAGTTAGAAATTTAGGGATATGCAATGCTTAAGTGACTGAACATCAAGTGACACCTAAGACCACTACTGTATATTTATGGCATACCAACTTGGGCTTAGACCCACAGTTCAAACAGAAATATAAAAGACTATCAGATAATTTTCCCCAGTTCCTATCTGGGGACTCAATTTTGGAACTGGAGATTAGGCTAAGACAAGACATATTAACGCATATTTATTAAACAGTTAAGAGCTGTAGTCCCAAAGCCAAGGAAATAAGTGAAATCCATATAACTGATGAAAATATGGGTAAGGAAGTAAAGTTATCTTAAGGAGACACGAGTCCTTGCCAAACAGGACTTCTAGGCGCCTAGAATGAATGTACTAAGAAAATGTAGGCATTGATCAATTGAGTATAGTTCTTGGAAGAAGACCAACACACTGTCAACCTTTGAGAAGTCTGATCCCTCTCGAAAAACCATACTTAATGCAGAAAACAATGTTGGGAGTTACAGCAAGGAGCATTTAAGGAGTTCAGTCTACAGACATGAACATTACAACTCTGAGATGGATGTAACAGGTTATCTCAACCTCATGCCACTGAACATCTGATTCCTCCAACACCCCTTCATCTAATACTTAATAAACAACTTTTTAAATTATTACCTGGCTTTTAAAATTCATCTGTCCATAGAAAGAAAAATAAAATCCAATGAGCTTAAAATCTGAAGTTTGTGATAATTACTTCTCATTGTAAATTCACAGTCTTATATTTAGACTTAAACATTAACCTCTTGAACTAATTCACCTCTGATATAGCTCAAGAAAAAAAAATATGACTTCTGAGCCTAACAAATAAAGGCCAAATTTTGCACTACATAAACCAAGGTTATCTTGTGCAGCCTCTTGAGTGAGACTATGAGCTGTTGTCTTAGTGTCACATATTCCTTTTCCAATTACATCATATGTTATTACCAAGTGCTGAGCCTTCTTAATTTCTACACTAGAATGCAACATTAGTAAATCTGTTAATTCTGGTATTTCTATCTGTACAATAAAGATAAACTTCCTCTATCTCCCAGAACGTGTTTGAGGCTAAAATAAAATAATTAAGGTATTTTATTTTTACTGAACTTTATACAAATATATTCATATACTAGAAAGAAATTTATAAATCATTTGGAACCTATATAAAATGTAAAATCAGTACTGTGGCTGGGTCTCAGAGGTAGAGTGTTTGCCTTACACGCGTGAGGCACTGGGTTCAATTTTCAGCACCACATAAAAATAAATGAATACATAAAGATATCGTGTCCATCTACAACTAAAAAAATTTTTTAAAAAGTAAAGTAAGTTCATGATGGTCAATTTTAGCTAAACTGTTAAATAATAACTAGTTTTGAAAAATGTTAACGTTGATATAAAAATCTGTTATAATTTTATTTCCTGATTTTCTATAAGATGAAAGGAACACTCCTCATAAAAGAAAACTTAATTCAACACTGTCCAACACCTAACATGATTAATAAATAACTAACCAGAATTCTTCATTCAACTATTAAACACCACAAATTCACAGTTTTCTTTGTTTAGCTTTTTTCAAATTACATGGTTTTCAATTACTTGTTCTATGTTACAAAACTGACAGCCCTTCAGTCAAGGATGTAATCCTCTATTTTTAGAACTACACCTGAAAGAGTGGGGAATAATATACTTCCTGTTTGTGACTACTATAACACAGGAGGTTTGGAGGATTAGGATAATGAGCCTTTGACCATCAATATAGTTACTTCAGCTGCTCTGACAGAACTACTTGTTCAAAGGGATTAAATTTTTTGAAAACTGAGAAATTAAAATATAATAATAATAAGAACAATAAAAGTATTGTTGCTAACATTCAAATAAACAGTTTATTTTCATTACTAAAATGAATTACATAAATTTTAGATAATCTGAAATTATACTGCCTAGTGACAATAAGAGATAATAAAATCCTAGATCTGGGCACTTTCAACCTAGGCCTCGATTATCTTTCTACTCTTACCCTCCAGAAAGACACTTCCAAAGCCTATTGCTTTCTAAGTAAATTATTTTTTGCTCCCTATACATTTTCAACATTTCAGCCTGCGTCTTTATGCCCACTCCACACCCCCCAAAGAATATCCTGCCTATCTCTATTTGTCATGAATTCATAAACGATTCTCTTGATTACCAAATAGGTATTGAATAGCTATTATGTTCCATATATTATACCAATTTATGGGTAAACAAAATATAAATACCACATTATTCCAATTTATAGATCTATCTCAAATATTACCTCCCTGCTGATGTCTACCCTGAATCTTTTCCTCATAAAACAGACCTAGTCAAAACATTCGTAACACTTGTTACCTGCACTTACTTTTTATTTTGTGGTAACTTGTGTACATGCCACACCTCTCCATGGGTTCGGTGAAGAAAGGGGACATCTTAAGGTTCATCATATATCTTTTGCAAGGGTTACTACATAATAGGTATTCTGTAAACACTTGCATAATCTTTAAATTACCTTAGTTGAAAAGCATGCCCTTCTCATAATTTTAATTTGTACATTTCCTATTTTTCAAAGAGGAGTCTCTGGAGTCAGATAACTGAGCTTTGAAATCTGGCTCTATCAATACATCACTTCTGCACCTGGATTATTTCCTTCATGTCTTGGTACCATCATTTGTAAAATTTAAATGATAAAGGTACCCTTATCTCATAGGGTTGTAGTGATGATTCAATGCATTAATATGTGTAAGAGGCTTTGAATACTGCCTGTTATAGAGTAAGTAGTTAATAAATGCTAGTTAATGCTTTTGTTATCCAAACAATATTCTTTTCTTGGTAATTTCTCAATTTTCTGTAGAATCTTCTAAGTTTATAAAATATGCTGTATTATATGTATTCTCCATCTTCATTATTCACAGATTCTGTATTTGCCTACTTGCTCAAATTTATTTGAAACCCACAAATCCATACCAATGGTGCTTTCATAGACATTTGTAGACACGCACAGAGTGATGGCAAGAAATTTGAGTCACTGTAAAATGATGTTCAGCTACATTCAAACACGGTGATCACACTGCCTTGTTTCAGCTCTCATAGAGAAAAAAAGAGGACAGAGATGGCAAGGATCAGAGTGCAGTGTAGTGCAAGGAGCTCAGAATCTCAACTCTGGCACCTGTTAATGGGGTAGCTTCAGGCAAATCACATCTAAACTTCAACTTCTCAAAAAACAAACAAACAAAAAATGGAATCTACTAGCATGAATTGTTTTTAAGATTAAAGATTACAATCCATGTGATACATTTCCTATCAGGAGCACTTATTGACTAAATAATTTCCCCAAACTGGAATATAACTCAAGTGAATAAAAAGAATCAACCACATTTTTTTCTAGTTTAAATTTACAAAATTTCTTTTTCAGAATTTTATAATCATGGCTAAAATAAGAAGAAATAAATTTAGTTGGGGGGAAAAAGGATAGAAATCCTAGTTATAAAAATAGATTCTCATGAGACTTCAGTTTAACATAGGCAGATCACTTTTAAGGAGCAAAGTAATGAGTAGTATCATCTTTAAAACTATTACTACGAAATCCTCAATGCTTTTGAAATATATTATTTTATATACTCAAAGAGTTTGTCTCAATTATGAAATTTTGTGGTGCATATGCATAAAAAAAGATAAACACCTCCATTAAAAACTTTAAAGTTAACTACAAAGCTGCTTCCTTAAGATACACATACCATTTCATATACTTTAATTTTCTCTTGTAAGAAATTAATTTGCATTTTGAAGTCTTCTTTATTTTTTTGATAATCTTCTAATAGATGGTCTTGTTCTTCAAGCTGTTGTTGATGAGTGAGAATCTGTTGTTTGGCTTGCAGTAAATCCGCAGCTGTGTTACTGTGAGTGCTGTTTCGTAGAGTTTCACTAGCCTGTAACTTGAAAATAGAAAGAAACCTCAAAATATTAAATTGTGAAGTGACACTTTATCGTACCCTCAGCCCACAGGGGTTCTCTGGAAACTATGCTCACTTCATAGGCTTACAATCTCAGTCAACAAGTTTCCATGCTGTCAACATGCTGATAGGTAATGTGCACTTTGGGTAATGAGCCAAAGAATTTACCTTTCACATTATAAAGCTGAGAAAATAGGAGAAATAAGACAGGCAGACAGGCAGAGAAAAATGCGGACTGAAAGTTCTTCCTGGATTTCTGATGACTTTTCAAACTCTAGTTCCAATTTCTCTCAGAGTTCTGATTGTATTTCTGCCCTTAAGTTCTATAAACAAGCCTGGATTCTAACCTTAAATTCCTCCCTTTTGTTTAATGCATTTAGATTATAGTTCCAACTAAAGATAAATGGAATATATCCAGTTGTCAGTCTAGTTATAATTGAGAACCTAATTAACATAAAACCATATCAGGGTTGGAAAAAGTAGGGTGTAACTGCAGGTTAATTTCTGCAAAAATACACCTGATAAGACTTTGTAGAATTTTTAAATAGAGACAGGGAAGAAGTACAAAGAAAACAACAGCAAGAAACTACCCAAGAAGTATAAATTAAATTCTTGATTAACATAACACTTATTCACTAGTTTTTCCAGTACGAATAAACAAATGGCTTTATAACAGATTTGTTCTAGAAAGTGAAAAAATTTAAAAATTTGTTATAAAAATCGAGTAAGTCTCATTCTACTTGTAATACTTACTTGTTGGAATTGAATCTGCAATTTTTGACTTTGCTCCGTCAACTTTAAAAATTCTCTCACCGTTTCATCCCTTTTCCTTCTTGCCTGTTGTAAATTGGCGGTGAGCTGTGTGATAATACCATCTCTTTGTTTAACTGCTGCTTCAAATTCTTGTAACTAAAGGAAATCAGTGAAAAGAATTACATTCTAGGCTTATATTTTACATAAAACTGATTATCATTATTACAAGCAACTTTTTAAAAAAATATGAGATTCAAAACACATTAGTGGAATTCTTACAATTTATATGCTATCTCCCACATTTGAAAGCTATGAGCTTTAAGAAATTTGTTTTACTTCCAAATCAATCTCAAAGAAATTAATGTGCACATGCAAAAAATTTTCACTTGTTCTGGCTTTTCTATATATCTAATTCTAGAAGCAAATGCCTTTTTATTGGGGAGCTCCCCCAATCTGTTACCAGGCAACACCACCAACTTGTTTTTGGAGAGGATGTAACTGAAATCTATTCTGTCATCCTCATTAATGTCCCATTTTCATCTTGAGTTCATAACTGATTACTTAATACAAGAGATGTCACTCTAACTGCAGAGAATATTTACAGGGACTTGCTAATATTCTTAATGGGTTTAAGTCATCATTTTTTAAAAAATGTGATTTATACCACAATTTTCTTTCAGGCTCATTAGAAAAACATCTATCCTGAAATCACTAAAGTTAGTTTACTCTATCTTATTAAGTTAAATAAACAAAGTAACATACATGTTACCTCTATTAGTTGAATTCTAGTTGTAAAATGGGATTCTTAATACTATGTGCAAGAACCCCATTTTTCTCGTGAATGAGATAATCTTAAGTTAACACCTATAATTCTCATTAAATACATAAACTATCATTAAAATTTCCTGGAGGGCTGGGGATGTGGCTCAAGTGGTAGTGCCTTGCGTAGCATGTGTGAGGCACTGGGTTCGATTCTCAGCACCACATAATGTAAAATAAAGATACTGTGTCTACCTAAAAAAAAATCTAAAAAATAAATATTTTAAAAATTTTTCCTGTTTTTGTTTTTGTGAGTAGCAAACAAAGGCCACAGAAGGTAAATGTACCTGATGCAATCCTTCAGTCCCATAGGTGGCCCTCATTTCATCCAGTTCTCTGTTCAGTTCTTCAGGCTCATGTTCGGGTTTCCCAACTAATTCGTTTTCTATCAACTCTAGGTGAGTCTCACTATAGTGTGCGCCTTGTTCAGAATAAGAATCAACGACACCAAATTCTTCTTCCTAAATCAATCCAATATTTTTAATAATTCAGTACTAGCAACATTCCTGAGAGGGGAATTTGAATATTGAATTCCATAGCAAAATCCATTTTAAAACATCACTCTTCACTTTGAAGTTCACTTCTATGGCAATCTGGTTTGCTATTAATGTGATATTACCTTAAAAGCACCTAAACAGCATACCTGCAAATTTTGTTCTAATTCCATGTTATAATGAAAATGAGGTAACTTTGTTTTGTTAAGCAGTAAAGAAGATCTAGTAACTTTTAGAAATCACATACAGAAAGAATTACATACAGGAGAAAGCTTGGTTAGTAAGTCAAATGGTTTTAAATAATAAAAATCATTAGTATCATGAGTAGTTTTATATACTGTACCATTAATAAATTGGTAGGCTTTCCTGTTTTCACCACATTACAGCAATCATTTACCTGTATAAAAACAATTTCCTGATATATTATAATAGACCAAATTTTATTTACCTAACAATAATATTTCTACTAACTGTGTATCTTTTACATCTAGGGAAAATGCCTTAATAGCAAAACAAATATGGTGATTATATTTAACTGAAGTATCTAAGAGGCATATCAAATGTCAATCATTCCTCAAACATCTAAGTTCTTACAATGCAAAAGACACTTTCATTTAGGTAACTGAAGCTCTAAGTGCAGTTCCTATTTAGTCTTCAGAAAGATAACTAAAAGCTTCAAGTTACTAGATCTTCTTTTACAAAATGCTTCCTTAAAATTAGCTAAATATATTTTTAAAATTAAGCCCTATTTATTTTCAAATAAAACCATTTACTGGTAATAAATTTTATTAAAGACTAGTAAGCAAGCCAAGGGAAATAAAGAGGTAAAGAACACTCCCCTAAGAACTTTCCTCTGGGGATAGTACTACTGCTAGTCATGCCAATCCAGACAGATGTGGGGGTTTTCTTTAACATATCACCACTTGTCTGTAGTACAGATATTTTGTAGTAAGAGAAAGGAGGATGATAGAATATGTATATAGGGTTTATCGAGTGGGAAATTAATTTTTTATCAATTAATCATTTAATTGCCTTTTTACCACTAAGAGTACAAAAACCAACTTCATTCCTTCCCACATTCCTGCCCATATCTTAAGTCTTCACAATTCTATGTTAATAGAACCCAGGAGAATGAAATTGTTAACACTGAAATATGTAGGTCAGACTAGTCAGAATGTCTAGAGTTAGGATTAAGTCTATATGAGCCATGACACTTTAAAAAGTAAAAATCCTAGGACTGAAGATGTAGCCTAGTTGTAGAGCATCTGCCTAGCATGTGCAAGGCCCAATACCCACAATTGCCAAATAAAAGCGGGGGGGGGGAGGGTCCTAACTAAGAACCTTTTAAAAAATCAGTTTGATTGCTCTACTTTTATTCTAAGAATAATCTCTGAGAAATAAAGCTAAAGGGAAGGCAAAAAAACAACTTTTGTTAACACATTATTACAATTGGTGAAAAACCACAAGAATGTAGGAATACTAATTCTAGATATAAAGTCACTTGTGATAATTTTCAAATTATAATACTTCTAAATTTCAATTAGTTTTTCATGACTCAGAAATGACACATTCTGATTTTAGTACACACTAAAATTTCTATTTTGAAGTAACAGTGTAATAAAATGAATATTTGTAAATATCCATCAAAGATCATGTCAAATATCATATTATCAGTATTACATAAATTATTTACCCAGTATAATAATTATATCTAATACCTCTATAGCAAATATTCAGTTAGTTCTCCTCTAATTCAGTTTAAACTTATTTATAATGCCCCACAATGAGTTGGTTAGGATCTATCTCCAAGTACTTTCTGGCCATCATGTTGCCCATTGTAGAGTTGTCTTGAAGTGCCAGGACTGTTATGATCTGCTCTGAGTTCGCTGTTCAGCCCTGAGTGCTAGTCACAATGCAGCAGGTTGAAGACAGCCTTGGAGATTGTCACAACCTTCATAATTAAGATTCTCAACTTCTTATCTAAGATTTCTTTCATAAGTTTGCAGAACAGTTCTCAAACTTCACCTCACTCTCCTCCATTTCATTCTTCTCATCCTCATCTTTAGTTAGTTGCAGGCCTTCCCACCAAATTCCCCAAGCTACAGCATGCAAAACTCACCAATACACAACCTGAAAGCCCTGTTTCTCCCCTCCACAAAAGCAGAGTTGCTATCTGATCTTTGCTCTCATCAGTGATGAGACCTGAGTCTCCTTCAGGCAACAGATATTTTTGACAGAAAAGTGATCTCACCTCCAGACTGGGAGGTATGATAGTCAAGCAGCTCAGAAAGGCATCAGTAGTTATTGGGAGTCCTCAGAGCTTCCAGGTTTTAGAGAGTTTTAGAGAATGCCTCTGACATTTTTTTTTTCCTGTAGTTTTCTTTATTTTGTGTCAGCTCAAGGCAAATTTTAACAATGTCTTTGTGAATGACTTTCAAGATTTTGCTCTGCTGGAGCATTTTCTTGGGAGATGTTCAGAGGCAGGTCCTCAGAGTCAACCACACCATGGATAAAGTTGAGATAATTCTGGTTTGCAAGTACAAGGCTAGCCTGAGCAATTTAGCAAGTCAGTTTCAAATAAAAACAGCTGGGAATGTAGCTCAGTGGTAGAGCACCCCTGGGTTTAATCCCCAGTAACAAACACACACCCATACCAAAACAACAAAAATAAAAACTGTAATATGTTAATTTAAGAACAAGTTTTTCAAGCTGGGATTGTGGCTCAGTGGTAGAGCGCTCGCCTAGCATGGGCGGGAACTGGTTTGATTCTCAGGACCACATTAAAAAAAATAATAAAATAAAGGCATCATGTTGTGTCCATCTACAAAAAAGATTCATATTCATTCTCTCTCTCTCTCTCTCTCTCTCTCTCTCTCTCTCTCTCTCTCACTCTCTTAAAAAAAAAGAACCTAGCTTTTCTATTAGAAGCCTACAATAAATTCAGACTTATGAAATATACTAAGTTGCTTAAACATTCAGAGTAAAGAATAATTTTCCATGTACTCTAAATTTGGGAGCAAAGAAATGACAATCATATCTAAAAAGAATAAGATAACAAAGTGATACTTATTGCAAACATATAAAGAAGGCAGGTATTTCTTAAGAGACCAATGCCTATTTTACAGTTTATCACCTAAAATAAAAATCATCATTGTCAGGCATGGTGATGCACACCGTCAATCCCATCTTCTCAGGAAGATGAGACAGGAGGATCACAAGTTCAAAGATAGCCTGGGCAACTTAGTGAGAATCTATCTTAAAATAAAACTGAAAAAGGGCTGGGAATGTAGCTTGATGATAAAGTGCTTTCCTAGCCATGTACAAGGCCCTGAGTTCAATGCCCAGTAACACACACGTACACACACAACACTACAGTAACATTAATTCCAATAAACACATTATATATATATATATATATATATATATATATATATATATCTAGTATTCAAACATTTGTAAAAAGCATTACTATAAAAATCATACTATTAGTGCAGCCAATTTGGAAAGCAGTATGGAGATTTCTCGGAAAGCTGGGAATGGAACCACCATTCGACCCAGCTATTCCCCTTCTCGGTCTATTCCCTAAAGCCCTAACAAGAGCATGCTACAGGGACACTGCAACATCGATGTTCATAGCAGCTCAATTCACGATAGCAAGACTGTGGAACCAGCCTAGATGCCCTTCAATAGATGAATGGATAAAAAAAATGTGGCATTTATATACTATGGAGTATTATTCTGCATTAAAAAATGACAAAATCATAGAATTTGGAGGGAAATGGATGGCATTAGAGCAGATTATGCTAAGTGAAGCTAGTCAATCTTTAAAAAACAAATACCAAATGACTCCTTTGATATAAGGGGAGTAAACAAGGACAGGGTAGGGACGAAGAGCTTGAGAAGAAGATTTACATTAAACAGGGATGAGAGGTGGGAGGGAAAGGGAGTGAGAAGGGAAATCGCATGGTAATGGAAGGCGATCCTCAGGGTTATACAAAAATGACATGTAAGAGGAAAGGAGGGGTAAGACAAGATAATACAAATGGAAGAAATGATTTACAGTAGAAGGGGTAGAGAGAGAAAAGGGGAAGGGAGGGGAGGGGAGGGGAGGGGAGGGGAGGGGGGATAGTAGAGAATAGGACAGACAGCAGAATACATCAGACAAGAGAAAGGCAATATGTCAATCAATGGAAGGGTAACTGATGTGATACAGCAATCTGTATACGGGGTAAAATTGGGAGTTCATAACCCACTTGAATCAAACTGTGAAATATGATGTATTAAGAACTATGTAATGTTTTGAACGACCAACAATAAAAAAAAAATCATACTAAATTATAAAATTTTTACTGTGCTAAATGGCTATCTTAAAATGGTCATGGGTCCTAGAAATGCAGACTCACTTTCCTAAAAACCAAAATAGGGCTGCTATATAATTAAGGATTAAGCAATTCAAACAGTAAGACTTTAGCTAACCACTGGAAAAAGATACAGCAGTAAAATATAATTTTCAGTTTTTCAATCCATTTATATTATATTATGTTAAGTTATATTAAATATATACAGAAGCATATAAATTTATAAGAAATAAAGTACCAACAATCAATAATTTCAAAAAAATATCAATTTTATCTATGACGTTTTTAATTGGGATATGTTAAGTCTTACCTCCGAAGAGTAATCATCTGCTGTGGTTGAAATCTCACTTTCCGGCTAAAACAAAAGTAAAACATGACTACAATTATGACATTTTTCCCCTGCTAAATATCATACTTTACAAAAAAAAAAAAATCCTGCTTTACTAAGACGTTGCTGTTAGTAACAATGATAGAAAATTCACAAAAATACTAGTAAAAAACTGGTAAAAATTATCCAAATCTTTAAAAATTTCATTTCATTATGAATTACAATGACTTATAATAATGCATATAAAATTTATCACAAGGCATTGTTATAAATACAAAAGTACCAAGAACTTTTACATATATAGTAGATGTCATCTGTAAGCCAAAAGCATCAAAGACACCATTCCTCTAATTCATGTAACTCTTTTAAATAAAACTGAATCCTTAACATGCCATCAGAAAAGTTCAAGTTCTTTAAAAGAATCATCAGTTCTTGATGCTAAAAAGTCAATGACTTTGTCAAGCTTCCCTCAGGTGGATGCTAATGACTTTTCACTGCCAGTACTTTCTAGTTAGAGGTAGAATGTTTTAAAATCTGGATGAATACTTACATCAACACAAAAGACCTGCTCATGCTTAAGCATTTCTTCATTGTTTAGAGTTCTCATTATTGTGGATTCAGGCATCACAGCCGATCCAACACCCTGAGAACTATTTATGAACGTCTCCTCACTCTTTGATTGATCAATATTCAAGCCATGAACATCATTTTTACTGCTTGAGGTTTTCTTCTTTTTTGGCTTCTTATGAGGGTTTTGTCCATCCAATCGAGCTCTTCTTTGTCGAAACTGGGCAAGCTACAGGAAAAAAGTATCATTAATATCAATGATAATTTTTCTTTGGGATCACTTTCTTTAAAAGATCAAATTATCACCAAATTAAAATGATGATAATAACATGGATGACTTCACAGTTTCAGAATAACTATTGGATTGAATATTTGGGTTGTAAAGTTTGTAAAACTAGGTACTTGTGAATGAACTTATTAAATATTGAGGGGTAAGAAATGAACATGTCAAGTCTAAAGAAGAGGAAATTAGCTGAGTTAGGGGAATAACTATTCTATAACTAGAAGAGGGGAATAGAGGGACTCTCATTCGCAGTATAATCTCTGGATTTAAGATTATATGAAAATACACACAAAAACAAGGAGCTCCAAACACACTTGTTCTGTTCTACTACTTTATACCAAAGATATCGTCTATAATTATTTTTTATACAAAAAAGATAATTAGCCTATTAACTATACAAATGCTCACTGCAGCCATATTTATAGTGGGGGAAACTTACAAGTAACTTAAAATTTTAAACAGCAGTGTTTTATCATTTGTCTGTCATTATCAGAATTTGTACCAAACCCTAGTCATCGATACATTATCATTTACTTAATATATTTTAAACAGTGTATTTTCTTTAAATTTATTTTAAAAGGAGATGTAATCTCTGGCATAAATTGAAAGTTAATATCACTTGTTATTTCTTTTAAGAGATAAGTTGAAAATAAAAGAAATGATAAATCTATTATTGAAATTTTAGTTAGAGGTTGCTGAAGGCTATGAAAACAATGGACAAAATAAAAGACTGTTAAAGATAAGCATCAAACAGATTTTCGTTATCATAAGCAGAAAGAAAACTGAAAAAGGTAAAAACTTTCTTACAATGCTATCCAAAGTTTTTTAAGACCTAAAATATTTTCTTACCACCTAAAATCAAAAGTACACATTATATACCAGAGGTAACACTAGACTAATTATGGTGAACTTATATTAAAAATACCAATGCAAGCAATTGCTATTAAAGACTTTGTGATATAATAGCAGGTATAAAGTAGTATTGTTGCATATCTATTTCTTTTCATGAAAGGAAAATTACACTTCATTTTTAAAAAGATAAGGCAAGTCTCAGGCTCATAGCTTTCAATGATTATATCCAGTATGAATTTAAATGTCATTATATTCATAGGCATAGGTAAATTCTGGAAAACTACAACCTTAACAACTTTTGTTTACATTTGGAGTTCAGATTACAGGTATTTTTCCTATTGCTCACTTACATTTTATTTATTTATTCTTAAAAATTTTTTTGATGGACACAATACCTTTATTTTATTTATTTTTATGTAGTACTGAGGATCAAACCCACTGCCTTGTACGTGCTAGGCAAAGGATCTATTGCTGAGCTATTACTGTATTTTTTTAAATACAGTAAGTTTTCTGATTTTTATATAAAGAAACTACTGACAAAGACTTCTTAAATTTAATTTGAGCTCCTGAATCACTCTTAAGAGAAAAAAAAAAAAAACACATGTAAGTTCCTTTCTGCCTTAAAAAGAGGAAATATATGCTTAGAATTACCATAACTATTAACCTGATCAATTACAAAGACAGCAAATAAATTTCTTATTATCTAAAGTATTAAAGCAATCTTGCTAATGTTACTATCAAAATATGTGGCAAATACATTATTTATAAATAACATTTTATACTTAAATTATCTGCTGTAGATGAAGAAAAGCATATAAACATGTCCTATTCCCTTAATGAAGATATTTAATTCATAAGTCAAAAATAGCTCATGATTATACTTACAAAGTATAAAAATATTTCACATTTAACATTTTTTCCCAGTTATTTAGTAACTACCCAGTGCATTGAGGAACAGGTGAAAGACCAGTTGCCTCTATTTGCACATTATTAAGCTGCTGGAATGTACTTGAACTACTTGGAGCTTAGCAGATCATTCTTAAAAATAAACTAACTAGAATATTGGCAAATACTTTATCTATAAATAGAATCAGAAATCCAGGAGCATTATTTAAAAACATCCCTTAGAGAGAATGCAATGCCAAAAAATAAATACTAATAATGACATTTATAATATTTATACTCAATTTCAGAAACTTCTTGAAATATCATGTTTCTGCATTAGAATATATTTAGTCAGCAAAATTTATCAAGGCAAAGATGAAGATTTTGCTTAAAATTCCAAGTGTCAGATTATATCAATAATTTATATCTAATATTTATTCAAATGTCAAATATATAACAAAGGAAAAAAATTATTAACTTTGCATTATAGAAAGAATGACTTAGGTCTGGGGATGTGGTTCAGTGGCAGAGTGCTTGCCTAGCATGCACACAGGGCCCAGGTTCAACTGTCAGCACAAAATGAAAGATAAATAAATAAAGAATGGAAAGTTTGATTTAAACAACAACAAAAACCCTCCAAAATAAGAATATCTGTTAGTAAATGCAAAGAGTAGCACACAGATATGGAATAAAAAGTAGAAATAGTTCCATTATAGTATTTAGAATGAATCACTTCTACAGACATAATTAAAAAGATACTGTTCTAGGCCTATAATATTCATTATGAGTCATATTATTTTTTCAGAAAAATTAACCAGAAGGTAAACCCCATGAGGGCAAGGACTTTTTTTCCTCCCTACTTCTATATATTAAAAGCCTAGAGCAATATTAAATAAATATATGTTGAATTTTTTATCTATTTTTTATAAAAGAGAGAGAGAGAGAGAGTGTGTGTGTGTGTGTGTGTGAGAGAGAGAGAGAGAGAGAGAGAGAGAGAGAGAATTTTAATATTTATTTTTTAGTTATAGGCAGACACAACATCTTTGTATGTGGTGTTGAGGATCGAACCCGGGCCACACGCATGCCAGGCAAGCACGCTACCGCCTGAGCCACATCCCCAGCCCCTATGTTGAATTTTTTAAAAGGATAATTTATTTTTAATTGAAAAGTCACCACACTAAGCAAGAGCATATAAAAGGCATATCTAATTCTACTTTATTAAAATGTTCCATGGTTTCAAAATTAAAATGAACAATTTTCAAATTACTTGAATCACTCTTAAGAGGTGAAAGATAAAAGAATGAGACTAAGTAAATTTCTTTGTTCCTTAAAAAGAGGAAATATATGATTAGAATTACTGTAACTATTAAATAGACCAACTACAAAAATGGCTAATAAATGAATAAGAACATAAAAAGAATCCTTCTCACTATAACCTCCCTCCTCCACCAAGAAAACCAAAACAGAACAAAAAGTTTCTCATAAAAATAATATCCACAATAGCTTTCTGGCAAGACTACTGTTTTATAAAAATGTGAAAGGAATAAAATCGTATCATGTATTCAATTATTTATAGCTATTTAGTTTTATTTTAAATTTGAAAAATGGCAAGCTAGCAGATAAGCAAAAAAATCTGAATCAATTAGATAACCATCTGATACTGAAATGATACACTTTAAATTACTGAGAAAACATTTATTCTAAAACATGCTGAAAATTCAGACTATAGCCATTTGTGTTTGTCATAGGGAAGCCAATTATAAAAGTGTTAACAGATGTAGTCACAGAAATAGTTGCAAGATTTACTGGAAAGATATTATGTTCACATATTTATCTTTCAAAAGTAGACCAGATCACAAGTAAATGTCTTATCTTGACCAGAACATGAATAACCAACTGAATATAAATATATTGAGTTCCTTAAACTCAATATTTATAATTTTATAAATGATCATTCTCAATAAAACAATACATTTTCAAAATGTTATATATAAAAACATGCCAAGTTTTTATAATGTTCCTTCAAAAATAAATGACTAATTGAAGTCTGTTTTTGTGTGATTTTGTGTGTCCCATTGACTATTTACTACATGCCAGGCACTGTGCTAGACATCAATGAAACACACGGTCTCAAAAGTAGAACTTCACAGTATAATGCCAAACTATTATTAAATGGAGTGAGAAATAAGGGTTAAAGCACAATTTCTTAAGCCTGACAATCCTTCATATATACATATATGGACAGCGAGAAGAGAGAGGTGTATTGTGTTATAGGAAACTGTATTGTCCTAAATTTTCTTTAAAAAGGCCTTCCAAAAGAGATGTGTTGTAGTTTTATGCCTGGAAAGCATAAAAATTGGATTTATGTCAGGTTGTAAGTATATAGTTCAGTTATTTAACAAATACTTATTGACTGCCTATCATGAGCTATGACAGGGCATGTAGTGATAAATAACATATATGAACTCTCATGAATTGCAATCCAGTCAGAAAGATAATATTAAACAAATAAAGAAATATGTACATTCAAGTTATAAAAAGTGCTTTGAAGAGAAAGTATATGCATTAAAGACAGCATACAATGGAAACTCAATTTGTGGGACTGTGGGGAGAGGTCAGAAAACATCTTACTGAGACAAAAATGTAGAAACTGATATATAAAAATCAATTTGTTAGGGGCTGGGGTTGTGGTTCAGCGGTAGAGCGCTCGCCTAGCACATGCGAGGCCCTCAGCACCACATAAAAGTAAATAAATAAAATAAATGTATTGTGTAGAAATAAAAAATATTTTAAAAAATCAATGTTACCTGATCAATATCATAATCAGTAGCAAAACAAAACAGAACTAGAGTATCTGACTCCAAATCCAACCTTTCATTATACTAATTTGCTTTCTATGTATTTTTAGGTCCTTTTTCATTTCACATTCCTAGAACATTAATTTTAAAGACATGAACAAATGAAATCGCCAAACTGACAAGTGTTTTTTGACGAGAGGAAAAACAAACGTGAAAATGCACATACCTCAAAGAGAATGTTACAAAAATATGTAATCTGGTAATCTCTATAGTATTTAAAAATAACTATAAAAAGTGATTTTTAAGTTTTTCCTCTAGAAAATGGAAGAAATCCCAAATAATTCTAATTATGGGGACTATTTGTTCTTTTCAGGGCTGTCATTAAGCCTTTTTAATATTCCTTTATGGATGATAAACAAGAAGGTATATAAACTATCACAGAAAAACTTTGGTGGCCTAACCATGGAAACAAAAAGATCATAACAACTAACCTAAAAACCAGCTGAAGAAGGGCAAATGAGAGCAAAGATAAAAGCAACATTTTAGGATGCTCTGAATCATATTTTCCAAAATAACCAAAAGGTACAAACCAGGCCTAGTAGAATGCCTGTAGTCCCAGCTATTTGAGAGGATGAGGCAGAAGAACCTCTTGAATGCAGGAGTTTGGGGTCAGCCTCAGAATCAGCAAGACACACCCCCCATTCAAAAAAAAAAAAACTGTAAGAAAAAAATAGTGCTAAATAAAACTAAGGAAATCAAGAATGGAAAAGACCACAAGACTTTAAATCATTGAGCGACCAAACCTATTTATAGCCTATAATCTCATTCAATGCAATCACCTTCATGTTTAAAAAGAAAACAGATTCTGTAGCTTAAGGAATCATCTTAATTTTGTGTACTTCATGGCCTGGGTATACACACAACCCAAATACTTCTTGAATTTCAAAACAATATGGACTACATATAATATAGTGCTGGGCTGTCATATAGTACTAGCTATGTGACAGTGGACAAGCCACTTAACAAAAGGAGAATTCAGTTTCTTCAACTGTATAATGAAGAGATACATTAGAAGGATCATTTAAACTTGCCTCCAGGTCTTGGGGTTTTTTGAGAAAATTTTTCAATTATTTCCTTTCCTTTCTCCTTTCTTTACCTGCAATTCTAAGGAAACCAGCATTTTACTTATGAAAATTTGTAAACTGTTGCTTGAAAATACAAGTCAACAAACAATATATAGCTATTACTAAACAATCCCAACTAAAAAATGGTATAGGATACAGAAAAAGTGGAATGATTCAGTGTTCAGAACGAATCACATCTAAGTACATAAAATTTCCAAAACATTATTTTGTTCTCATGTTATTAAGTATCATTCAGAACAAATTACTAGAAAGTTCCAGAAAGGTGGGATTTTTAATAAATTCAATCATTATACACTCCAAGTCTAGAACAGTGACTACATATAAGCTCTGAATAACTGCTGAATTTTTAAAAACTGATTTTTGTGGAAGAGGCACATCTAGGCATTAATTATAGGCATTATTTCTCAGAACTTCAGAACTCCTACATAGTTTCTTTAACCAAAAACAAAAACAAAAAACCCTAAGACGATACATTCAGGTACAGGGCTACACATGGCTATATTACTTAATGCAATGTAATGTTATGCAGCTGTCAAAAAATATTTTCAAAAAATTCTAATGTGGGAAAATGTTCTCAGTATAAAGCTGGGTAAAATAAGAGCACAAAACTGCATAGAATGAATCAAGTGCAGTTTTAAAATATATTTGTGCATAGAAACAAACTATTAAAAATTAAAACAAATTATTAAAAATACTTACTTGTAGATTATGAGACTACAGGTAATTTTTTTCTTCTTTGAAAGATCTTTACTGCCTTCTACCCCTACATATCTTTAAGGAATATTCACTGATAATATTATCATGGCTCCATGTGTTACTATGACTATTTTTTATGGTGCCTATGTTTTCCATTTACATCTGCTTATTTTATACATATAGATGCATGTAAGTATATATGCACACACAGAGAGATCTCTATCTAATATGCACATATAAACATACACAACAAAAAATTTAGGTCATGAAACAATCTTTTCAGTTTCTTCCATGAATCAATACAATGATATTAGTACTAGAATACCAAGACAAAAAAAATAAATACAACTAAAAAAAAATAAAATAATAAAATAAAAGAACTGCTACATCTGTTCAGTTCAGTGATCCATGTTAATGGTCAGTGGGTATCCAGTGTTCATCAATAGTTCCCAGGGATGTCTGTTTGATGATTTATATAATGAAACCATGTAGATAATATTAACAAATACAAGTTTTGCTTTTTTCATTTTTTATTTTTTAGTTGTAGATAAACACAATTCCCATTTTATTAAGTTATTTTTATATGGTGCTGAGGACTAAACCCAGTGCCTCATACCTGCTAGCCAGGTGCTGTACTACTGAGCTACAACCCCAGCCTCACCAGGTTGCTTTTGATTTCACTCCCTCTTTCTACCTCATTTTCAAAGACACTCTCTAGTACTCAAGGACTAAGTCCTGTGTTCACAGGACTCATGATTTCTATATGACTCTAAACCCTTGGCACTTGCAGACAAAACCTAACACAGTAGTAGTATTTGTAACAGTAACAAAACTGGACATGACCTAAATGCTCACTGATAAGAATGGACATTGAGATAAATTTCTATAATGGAATACTATTGCAGAAGTGAAAATGCTCTAATGATATTGAACAAAAGGAAAATCACTGAAGACTTCACATAATGAAACCATTAAGTTCAAAAACAGAAAACTAAGTATAGTTTATGTACACATATGTGGTATAAAAAGCAAGGTGATGATAAATTCAGAACTATAGTTAGCTCAGGTGCTAAGGGTGGAATTAGATAAAGATTTTAATGCATTGGTACATGAATGTTTTTAATCTAAGTGATAGGTGTAGAGGTCTTTTTTTTCACTTGTTTTAATCATATATATATATATATATATTTACCATGCATTCTTCTGTAGGTGAAACACTGAAGTACTTTTAAAGTATGTAGAACTTCCTTCTGAGGGAACTGGCCAGTACTTACAACTCCTACCATCCATAACATCTGTTTTCACCCTCTTTTGATAAGAGAAGTGAATCAGATTCTTCTCTTGAAAGTAGAGAACAAGGAAGTAGCAGAGCTGTCCAGAAAGGTTATAGAGAAGAGATATCTTATATGAAGGATTCTAAAATTAGTGCATAACTTGATCCTCATGTAATTACAGCCACGCCACTAAAATGATCTCTAAATTACAGTACACATGATCATCCTACAAGATAAATTGCAGCCCAAGACACTTTTCTCTATATCCAATACAGCCAGTTTTCCTTCTGGCATTAAATAATCCTTACAGAAGCACACCAAGTAAAGTACCTGGCTTATAAGAAGTCATAATATATAATCACTCAAGTATTGCAAAATCATGCAAAGTGGCTCTATCAATGGGTTTTAAACTTTTCTGCTCTTTGAAAATCTTTTTAAAATAGTGAGACTTGGTTTCCATCATATTTCTGATTTTGGCATGGGGCGTGTTCTAAACAGTAAAAAGAATTTTTAAAAAGCTTACCAGGAGCTTCGAGTGTACAGCAAAATTTGGGAACCACTGGATAGTGGTTTATTTTATGAGATTTGCTTCCACTGTTTATATATATTTTTTTGCCTTTTAAAAAAATTTTTAAAAATGTATTTAATGGGAAACCACTCCACTATATAGCATAGGTTGGGAAATTCATCCTATAATTTTTGTTCATACACAAACTGATATGTAAATAAAGGAAGTTAATATACAAAAATATGGAAATAAGATAAGAAATGGTGGCAAGAATGGCATCAATTTCCCATGGCTTTTCAGATTCTCTGAGGCCCTACTACACTTCTCCGTCCTTCCTCTGAAATCTCTGCATTTTTACAACAACCCTCTCTTACCTCATCTTAACTAATCTTAGTTTTTGTTTTGAAACAAAGAAGTCCTACCAGAATTAGACTGTTTATATTCAGCGATCTTAATCAAATCAATAGTTCATTTAAAAAAATTATAGTTTTATTGCTTCATTTGTACAACAGTAACACATACTTACCACCTGGTGGCAGCATACCTACCTAAAAATAATAAATTATTTGGAAAGAACCCTTTCAGAGGTTAAGATATCACACACTTAAAAAAAGTTTTCTGCTATATTTAGGCTAAAATTCATACTACTTTTAAGTGATACATACAGCTCCTCATTATCTGATCCCAGTATATTTCTCTACTCTAGTTTTCTGCTATATAGCTTTAATCTTCTAAATTCCAACATGACAATGATTTTAAGAATGGCTAATAATTCTTTAAGACTTTTTATTACAGCCTGACAATATTCTAAAGTATTTTATACTAAAAGGTTAAATCTTCACATCAACCCCAGTACCAACATTTACAGATGAGTTACTGAGTTACAGAGAGGTTAAGTATAACTTCATAAAGACATATAGCCACTAAATGACAAAGTCACACTTGATCCCAGACAATCTGGGTTAGCCACTATAGGTTATACTTTTCTCAACCAAATTTTTGAAAAATTCCACTCAGATGTCTCATAAGGAACTTCTAATACAAAATATCCAAAACTGATTTCCCAATCTTGCCTGAAGTCAACAACTGAAACTGTTCCTTCTTTTTCTCTTAGTGATAACACCAACCTTCTATCCATGTTCTCTCCTTTACCAACCAATCACATTCTGATTTTATCCTCTCTATATTTCTTAATTATCCCTACACTTTCACTCCTATTTCACTCTCTCTCATTTGTAGTTCAACAGCCTCTAAATAATTTTACCCTCAAGTCTATCCTCCATACAGCTGCAAAATGGATCAATCTGAAACTCAATCTTCTTAAGTATCAGTTAAAAATAATTTTTTAAATGTAAGAATTTAAATGAATGAATGTATATGTAACCATATTACTCCTTGTCTTAAAACCCATCAACATATCCCACAACCTTCAGGATAAAAATGTCCTTAACATGAAATTCAAGACCCTCAGGATAGAGCTCAGACCTACCTTCTTTAGCTTCATCTCTTGCCATATCTTGCTTATACCTTTATACTCCAATAATACCAAGCCCTTGTATACCTTCCCCCAAGGAAGTCAAACTGTTCCACACCTCGGTGCTTTACTCTTCCTGTCTCATTTTCCTGATGTTTCTACCCACACCTCTCTCCTTTTTCACCTAGTTTTTCTCGAAACTTCAAGGCTTCATTCAGAGTTTATCCATGTAAGAAGCCTTCTCTAACTGCCAAATGGAATCAGATATTCTTCCCTTGTGTTTTTCATAGAGCCAGAATTATATTACACTCCTAAATTTATAAATATCTGTTTATATTTCTGCCTGCTAACTAAATGAAGCTTGCATTTAGCAGATTCCATGTCTTTCACATTCTATAGTCTAGCACAAGATATAACAAGCAATAAGTGCACAAATGTATTTATCAAATGAGTAAATAAATGATTCTCTGCACTTCACTTACTGTATTGTGGTTGACTTTCTACTCTATTAGAATGTGAAAACATTAGGGGCAGGCCTGTGGGGTTTTTATCTCTGAATCTACACCAACTTGCATGGAGGTTAAAAAAATATTAAACAGATTAATAAGACTGAAAATACCTGAGTAACAAAATGAAAGGAACATTTTAAGATCAAGACAGTGACAATGTACAGAATCAACTTGAGAAAATTAACAGTCAAAAAAAAAAGCACATAAAAGGTGAGTTAGGCCTGATTTTCTTAGGGTGTGAGATAGGAATAGAATGAGGCAGATTTTGAATTAAAAAAAAAATTAGGTTTGGGATTTGGCTATGAGTATAAAAAAATAATCCCATAATGTTCAAAGGATTTTTCAACCAAGATGCGTCCAGAAATAGATACTACTATGCATAGAAAATATGATGGTGCATGAGATAGAGAAAACTTACAACATTAAAACAATTTAAGTTCATATCCTAGGAAAAAAAATAAGTATAGACTCTTCTTTCATAAAATTAAAATCTTGAGACCTATTTAAAATATTATTTTATCCTTTTAATTTACAAAAAATAAATATCATATATAAAAATAAATCTCAAATTATACTTTTTCTATCAAACTTTATTTTAAAAATTGGTATTGGTTGTTTGAAGCAGAAAAATGAAAGTCATTAGAAATGCTCAGACATGTAGTTCACTATAAAAGGAATTTATGCAAGTCAAAAGTAAACATTAGTTTGACAAATATAAAAGATTTCACACCAAAAATATTTATCTATTAGTAGAAAATAGAATTTCTGTAACTTTTAGCTAAAACCCATTATTTCATTTAAAAAAATGTCCTCCTAGTGCACATTTGTTAACACAGTTTTTACACCTTTTCTAATACCTTAATCTTTAGAGCATCTACTAATTTATTCAACTTTCAAGGAATCAACATATACACATGCACTCAATAAAATATCAATGATGCAGGAAGTTAACTGAGATCACTGACCACACCTACGGCAACAACCCCCCACATCTCCCTCACACACTTTTCACACATTAAATTTGATTCTTGAACTAGTATTTTATTTATAATTGGTTCCTTTTTCTATCTTCCCTGAGGAAAACAACTAGTAAAGAAACACCAACTTGAATAAAACTGAGACCTCTGAGAAATAAATATAACCTAATCACTGAGCCCCCACAATGAACAATCCTTAGTAAACAACAAGGAATTTTATAGTATATGCAATATCAAGAAATAGAAGGCCTAGCATGCATGAGCCCCTGGGCTCAATCCCAGGGTTGCTGAGGGGCTAGGGAGTGGCTAGAGAAAGAAACCGTAGATCTTGTTAGTTTTTCAGAAATCTGTTAAGTCAGAAAATCTAATCAATCAATACAATTTATAAAGTCAAATTTTTAAATAGGACTTTGTATAATATATAGAGTAGTTCTGAATCATCAAAATAACTTGAGGCTCTAAAAAATGATCTCTAAAGGGGGAAACATACCAACACACAAAAAAAATCTTAGAATTACACAAAAAATTTAGATTACATAAAAATCAGAGCAAACAGTAACCCAAAAAAGGACAGCAACTGCAAACAAGCATTACATTGTTCGTGTAAGATAAAGGAATTTTACATAGAACAAAAGAATATAGATTTAAATAAATAACCTAGGCAAAACTACTCCTGGAACAATGCTAAATTTTTGAACAGTCTTAACGTTTAACACTTTTGAACAGTGTAAAACCCATGAGCAAATTAACCAAGCTTTAGGAGGTGTACCTAAATGGGCATTAAATATCCTAAGTTCTATTTTGGTGAAAACTACCACAAAAAGTAAAAGGGGAGTCCATATGACAATAAAAATCCTTTGTACTAGTAGAATACATACACAGGTCTATCGTGTTCACACAGAAAAATGACAGGGTTTTTTGTTATGGAAGACTAAGTCATTTTCCCCCCATAACTGATATGTATTGGTAATGATCAAGCCAAAAGGCCAACAGGTGCCCATTTGACCAAAAGGCCAACAGGTGCCCATTTGACCAGCTGTTTGTACTTATCGAACAGCTGGTCAAGGAATGGAATGACTCACTGCACCACAAAAAAAACTCAAACTTCACCATCACACTGTAATCAACTCACCAACAACTTATTCAAAGGAAGCACCAGTTTAAATTTTGGTGAGCCAAACAAGCTTTAAAAAAAAAAAAAAAAGATGGAAGATAATCCCACTGGAATTATCTGCTCCTCTCGTACATGATCATACATGCTCTCTCCCTCGATGCATATATATATATATATATATATATATATATATATATATATATATATTATATATACACATTAATAATAATATGTAAAACAAGTTCATAACAACCAAATTACAAGATGGGTAAAGGACTTGAATAGTCTGAAGATCTACAAATGGCCAAAAAGCACACAAAAAAGATACTCAGTGTCATTAGTCATCAAGAAAACAAGAATTAAAACCACAGTGAGATATCCCTTTATGCTCACTAGAATGGCTATGATTTAAAAAATAGAAAACAAATTTGTTGAGATACAGAGAAGCTAGAATCATCATGCATTGTCAGTAGGTATGTAAAATGAAATGGTACAGTAAAATGGTAAAGCCACTATGGTAAGCAATTTGGAGATTCTTCAAAATGTTAAACAGAATTACTATAAGACGAAAAATTCTTAATTCTAAATATACGCCCAAGAGAAATGAAAACAGGTATTCAAATGCTTGTATACAAATGTTCACAGCAGCACTATTCACAATAGACGATGCATAGAAACAATCTAAATACCTATCAATGGATTAAAGTGTGAACACATTGCTGTATATACACACACTGGAATATTATTCAGTCATAAAAGGGAATGAGGCATGGACACATGCTACACAATGGCTGAACCTCAAAACATTACACTAAGTGAAAACAGCTAAACATGTAAACACCATTACACCTGGCCCTTTTTATTTATTATTTTGAGACAGGGTCTCACTACATGGCCAAGGGTCTCACTAAATCGCCTAGACTGGCCTAGAACTTGTGATCTTCCTTCCTCAGTCTCCTGAATCACTGGATTAAAGGCATGCATCACCATGCCTGGCTCCCAATTAAAAGAATGCTAACCAATTAAATAGAATGCCTAATTTTAATTTTAGAAAAATCTTACTAAGAAATAAAAATAATGTCCCTTATCACTAATGTTTCACAATTTACCAGAACTTTTTTCTATTTGTCATATTAGAAGAAATTAATTCACATTTCAATCATCAGCAGCCTAAATTAAATGTTTAATAGTCATAGTTTAGCTCTTTCTACAAACCTTTTTATGTAACAAAAATAAGAAATGTTTTTGTTTGAAAAAAATTTTGTCCCACTCTTGTCATCCTTTGGATGAATCCTATCTTTTTTGTTTCCTCGTTGCTGTGTGTTATCATTCAGTAAGGATGTCTGTGGTGTTCTGTCAATAAAACTGAAAAGTGAAAAGAGGAAGTAAAATAAAAGACACATCCAAGGGACTAGATGAGAACAGGAGTGGGATAAAAATTGTTCTCAAACAAAATTATCACTTCACTGGATTTTACTGATGCTCTGTTTTCCTGCCTTAGAGAAATTTAACATACATTTCAAGAAGCCTGTCATGTCTATTCTTTCCCCTCAACACCATGTTTTCTTTTATTTCAGCAAAGCCCAAAAGTCATGAATTAGTTTTAAATCACAGGAATGCACCAGTCTCTGATGGAGGCATCAAATTGCTATATCCAGAAAAAGATTTAAAAATTGTCGTTGTAAAACTGTTATCAAATGTAACTTTGAAAATTAAGTAAGACCTGTCACAAGTATAAAAAACTATAAAGTTTAAAAGAAATCAGAGAGGGAGAATAGCTTTCTTCACTGTGGATCAGAATATCTGAAAATGCAAAGAACAATTTTATACTATAACTAGCTTGCCTATCACAGCAGCACAGTAATTGAAAAATCCTATCAATAACCCAATAAGAGAGCTTACACAGAACATTGTACACAACACTGGCATTACTCTACAAACTAAAAATGCTTGTTAAACAAACAAAAAAAATTCATATAATTCCAAGTTACTGAATGTAGTAAGAATTTTAATTATTCAATAAATAATGACAATTATATAAAACGCTATAGAGGTATAATACTTTGGTTTTGCTGAATTCTAGTACATTTGAAGAACTTTTTAAAAATATAGCAAAAAGTGATTTATAGACTAATTTCATTCTAACTACACAACTGTCCTTTATTTAATTTTGTTCACTAATAATTGATTACTTTGTTTATATAATCATAAATAATTTTACTTGGAAAAAATGAAGTCATTTAAAATGGAGTTGAAATAGTTTGGTTGATTCACTACAAGGATAGCCTATGTGGTGCCATCTCTGTCAGTAACTTGTAAATGAGGTCAAGCCCAGCTCTGAAAATATTTAATAATGTAGTTAACATCTCCAAGTATTGGGCTTCTTGCAACATCAATACTGAGGAGATAGCTGAGGACCCAACAGCAAACCAAAGAACTACCAAGCATCAGAAACACTGAATTGCCTCGAAGTCCTTTCTACTAGGTTCCATTAGCCCTTGATTCTTATAAATCATTCCATTAACCTCAGTTTCTGGGTTCTTTTGTTACAACAAATCTAAAGCAGCAAGTTAGGGGAAGAGGCAAATGAGAAAATACAAAGCTGGACAAGCAAGTTCATAGGAAAAACCAAAAAACTGACAGCAAGGAAAATGGATTTTTATGACAAAAACAAAAAAAGCAATCCATAAATGTCCAATAATATAGAATTCTGACTACATAATACAAGCGGTACTGGAGTAAGAATTAGAGTTCCAGGACTACACTAATGTAGGAGACCTAGTTATTTTGCATTTCATGTTCTTGTTCTGTATGAGAGTCATACAACATTAACCTGTTTATCATACTGCATGTAATGTCTTTGTTTTTTAAATGATACCTGAACATTGTGCCTGATCATAAAAGAATAATGTTGTAGAGAATTTGTAAAATAAAGTATAAAAAAATTAAAATAGCCTATAACCCACTACCCAGAGATAACCACAACTGACATCTTGGTGCATGTTTTTTCAGATGTCTTCATATATAAATACTTAAACGTACCTTTCTTTTTTTTTTTTTTTTTTTACCTGACATTATCTGTGGACATTTTCCCAACTTGAAAAGTGTTTGTAGAATTATTTTAATGGCTACATAAAATAATTCATTCTCCTATTACTGCAGATTTTGGTTAATATAAAATACTTTACAAAGTACACTTCTATACTGTAGGGGTTGGGGTTGTGGCTCAATGGTGGAGCACTTGTCTAGCAACATGTGCAGCCCTGGTTTCAATCCTCAGCACCACATAAAAATAAATAAATAAAATAAAGGTACTGTGTCCATTTACAACTAAAAATTCTTTTTTTAAATTTAGATACTATACTGTATACATGAGAAGCTATTTTTAAAATGATCATTTATTATAAGGTCTTGAGAAAGGAAATTTAGAGAAATCTAGAGAGAAAGGAATAGAAGACCAATTACCAAGAAAAGATTAAGAAGTTGTACGTTGTAAAACTGTTATCAAATGTTAACACTTAAGTCTTATGAACAAATGAGATACTTGGAGAACCAAGTCTCTGAATAAATTTTGGGAAATGATCATTTTAGGTGGTTTCTGATACCAGCAATAAGAGACTTCTGATTAGGAAAATTCTGGATTACTCTTATTAAATTCCAACCTAGCTAGTAACACTGCACATTAAGAACTTACTCAGTCATTCTGCTCATTCATTCAAGAAGCAAATGTCAGGGACCGCCCTGTGCATGAGCTAAGACCCTCCAAAAGCCTTAAGTAAAGGGGATATTGGACTGGCAACATACGCCACATCATGTGTTATACCAAGCAAGTGGCCTTTACCCCCACTCATCAAGGAAGAGCCTCAGCTCTGGGCTTGAGCGGTACCCAACAGGATTGGGCAACCCCTGCTGAAACACTATCCCCTGCCTTATTGGGTGGAACATTCTATCAAATGTCTTTTCCCTAATAAACAGAGGGGTTCCAAGTGCACTCGCTCTCTTGCCTTCCAGCGTGGAAGAAGACCCTTGAGGTGGCAGAGCAGGCCCACCCTCCACCTGAGAAACTCATGTCCACGTGTTGCATGATTCTTCTTCACTGTTTCCTTACTTTAATGTTGCAGCCAGCTCTTTTGACCAGCTCATCTTGCCAGCATGCACAGCTGGAGAGAACCAAACACTGAATACCTGCTATTTGAAAAGCACTATGCTAGGTTGCATTTAATTGATATTGAGAGTTTTCCTTATAAAATATTCTAGAAAATGAGTCAGTAGCATTTTAAATATTTTAACAAAATGTTGGGGGGGGGGGGTAACATCCAAAATCCTACTGTATCTAACCTCTCACTGTACTTATTACCCAGGAGCATCTGTCTCTCCTACTTTGGAAAGCAGAGACTGTTGCCATTTCTCTATTTCTACCTCTTGATCTAAGTTTGCTGATTATGTGTCTGTTCAAAGTTAACTATGTTTAGTAGAACTGCTTTATAAATTTTGTTTGGTGTTGAGGACTAAACCTAGGAACTTGTGCTCTACCATTGAGCTATACCCCTAGCCCATGAATAACTATATTTATAATAGTTTTTCAATCCCATTCTAAAAGCACATATGTTTATACAAATTAAATAATGTACATATTTTGTTTAGTTTTGTTTGCGCAGTAGTGGAGATAAAGGGCAGTAGTGCTCTACCTTTGAGCTATAATCTAAGCTCCCCCTCCTTTTTTTCCCCCCTCAGACAGGATCTTGCCTCAGCCTCCTGAGTAGCTGGGATTACAGGTGTATACCACTGCAACATCTAAACTATTTCTAATAATGTTGTTTTCACTCTATTTACCATGTCCCTCTCAGACTTAATCCTTTTAATGATTGTATAATATTCCATTGCACTTACATGGCTGAGGAATCATGACCTCAGTAAAGTATTTTATACCAGATAGCTAATGTTGCAGCAAACATATGTTGCCTTAAAAGCCTCAAGGATCTCTTACTGGAAACTGGGCTCATTTCTAGAGGAAAATAAACTACAATAAAAATTAACTTAAAAAGATTTTTACCCCATAGGTAGACTTTTGAAAGACAAATATATACATAAAGAAATCAAAATTCTACTTTGCCAAATCTACTTACAGCAAGCAATTTAATTATTATGAAATGTGACTGTTCAAAGTTAACTACGTTTACTAGAACTGCTTTACATACATTTAAGAAAGATACATTTGGTAGAAGGCAGTAAACATTCTTAGGTAACAAATAAGACATCTAACCAGAACTTCCATGCTTTTGAAAAGGTACACAAAATTACTTTCAATTCCTTAGATGTAGAGTGTTTGCTTAGTCCCTTGGGTTGCACAACTGTAAGCAATTTTGGGCTTCTGAAAATGCCAATGTTCCTTCATTTATATATTCTAGAGTAAAAAACAAAATCTACCTGTTTACATACAAGCATTTAAGTCTTAACATTAAAAGGGGGAGATTATAAAAAAGTCAATTATATTTTAGAAATATGAAGCTGGTTAACATACACATTCCTTTAACACACTTCTGATGAACATCTACTACTGCATCTCTGCAGTAAGGCCTTTCTTTCATTGATTACTGAAATCATTGACCTGGTTTCCTTTGTTTATGTAGAAGAATGAAGAAAGAAAGGAAGAGAGGAAAAAATAGTTAATTGTGTTTCAAGTATGATTGTTATCCATTAGCTCTAAAAAGAATATCACCTATAAAAAGTAGGGAGGAAGGGGGCCTTTCAGGCAAGCCTAAAGAGCTGCTCAAATATGTAATTTTTTTTAAAAAAATGCTATTCAATTTATATTTTGTCTACGATAAATTTTTCATGATGCCCCAAGGATATCTATGCATAATACAGTTTTGTAATGTTTGCGTTACAATTTCCATACATATACACACGCACACACACATAAAATCGGAACTCACTACACCTACACACACACACACACACACACACGTAAAACAAATTATTTAAAGCAGGAATTCTAAAGCTTTGTTCTGTGGAATCTTTCCGTCTTCAGAACTTCCAATCCACAGGATACAAAACCAACTGCCATGACAAAAACCTCCAAACAGGAACGTACAAAGACACGCTTTTAAAAACGCCCCTAAAGCCAAGTTCACAGCTGGCACTTGTGGCACACTCAGGCCACTGCTGAGGCAGCTGTCACAGGCCAATCTCACACACGTCCTCCAGTGCCAGCGTGCCACCTAAGGAAGACAAGCTGATGATCAGCGCACAAATTCCCCACTGAATAAAAGGAAAGCTTTAAATCCCCGCCCTGGAAAACACAATGCCTGCACCACCCATAAAAGTCCCTTTAAAAGTGAAGGGCTGGAGGTTTAAAGGCTATTAATTACCACCTAATTATCAATACGGTTTAAAGAAAAGAGAGAGAGAGGTGTTTTATTGGGGCAGTCGTGAGAAAAGAGCCACACCATTCAATCACCACCGACGTCTCCTCAGCTAGGTAGCAGCACCGGGCTTTTACACGTCCTAGGAAAAGGGACAGGAGGGAGGGGAGGAAACCCAGACCCTGCAGCAACCTCCCTCCGAGCGCAGGGCACCCGGCTGCCGCAAACTCCTTCCCCAGGCCTCCTCCCACCTCTGGCCCGGCGGTCCCCGGCTCTCCTACCTTCGCTCTGCCAGCTTCTATCTTTCTCCTTCTTTCTTCGTCCTCCATGGCTTCTGCGGGGTAGGAAGGGAAAGAACAGGGAGGGGGTGGGGGTAGAAAGGAAAAATCGGTTCAGACCGAGGTGGGACGGCTAGCTCCGCGACCCAGGCCGCAGGGCCCGGCCGGGAGCTGCCTCCCCCCGGAACAAAACCAGTCAGTCGCTGCAATCACTGGCGAATCGTCCTCGTCCACACGAGTACAGCGGTCGCCACCGCCACCTGCGTCTCCACGTAAACACAGAGTGAGGCGGGAGTCCAGACACGTCACAGCGCGCAGGCGCCTCGAACGCCGCGTTGCCTGGCAGGTGCGCCCCGGCCCCGCCCCGCCGGCCTCGCGGGGCCGAAGGTTCTAACCCAGTCCTCAGCGCGCGTGGGGGGGGGGGCTCCAGCCTGCCGGACGACCCCCACCGTGCAGGGGATTCAGTGCTTCCAGAACACCGGGGTTTTCCAAATTACACAAATAACAGATGCTTCTTGGGGCAATTGGCGAACGCTCCTGAAAAACCCCAGGGGAAAGATGGGAGGGAGGAAGCGGCGGGATGCTAGCCTTCAACCTAGACTAACTCCCCCAGGACTCAAAGGATTCGGGGGAAACAGCTCCGTTACTTTGTTAGCCTGAGAGCCCCGCCCTTTTCCCCAACACTGGTTCCCGCCCAATTTCGGGTTCATCCTTCAAGGCCCACCCCAAGCGCCGCCCCCAGATAGCTCTGATTTCTTTGTTCTTTGCAGGGTGACTGGGACTTCCAGTCAAAATTTACTCCCCTCGCACACCTCTTAGGGGCGTCCATTCATCAACAGTGTTCTGAAAGAAGCCTGAACTTGGAAAAATAGGCAGGAAACAAAGCCGATCTATATTAACTTTCTAGCTTTAATGACTTAAAACAAGTTACCTATCATGTCTGACCTTACCTGAAATTTTTGGAAGGGTTGTTGGTGTACTTGACTGCCCCTGGTATACTAAAACATCTGACTTAAAGTCAGTTTTTTTTTTTTCTCTCTCTCTCTCTCCTTGTAGTTTCTTCACTTACTCTGCATGTTTTAAATAATACTCCAGGACTCCCAGTTTCTTGATGACAGAGACTTATCCTGAGTCTTGACATTATTACTGAAATGATGAGCCTACTGCTTTGCATGCAAGAGACACTTGTTGGCTTGAAATGAAACGTGTTTATAAATTGAGCATTACTCTTCACCTGATCCCTTAATCCTTCTGTTTTTCTCTGTACTCTCCAATCCTCAAATCCATTCCTAGGGTGAACTACATATTGCATTGTCTCAGGTTGATAGTTTCTCCTTTTTTGAATCATGAGTTCAATCATAGAAGTAGTGTGAAGTGAAAGTTGGATTTAAAAAAGAAAAAAGGAGAATTTAAAGAACTTAAATGTACATAAACAGAGCTAGTCTGCAATAGTCCTAATTTTTAAAATTTATAAATTTTAAGATTTTGTTTTCTCAAGTTCCCCCATTGCCAACTTGTAACACCCAAGGGTATATTGATTGCCCTGTTATCTCAACCTGAATTGAGAATTGGATGAGGTTAGACAATTTACCATAGGGAACAAAGAATTGATAAAAAAAAAAAGTTATTTACTCGATCATATTTCAAACAGTGCAGAGATTTAAATACTGCCTGGACTAAAAGATTGTGTTTGTAGATTCTGATTGCCTAGACAGAGGAAGCCCCAGGATATTTGATAGACATTCCTTTTTGTTAATGAATACTGCTTTCTCAGTAGCTGAGGAAGTCAACTATTTGTTCTGGTGTGTCTTGAAAATATTCAAGAACATTTGCTAAAGCAACAAGTTTAATTCAATATTTCCCTTCACTAATGGCAATCAACCAAATACATTGTTTTACATGTAATGGGTGCTCAATGAATACTGAAAGTTGTGTGTTGACTTCCATTAAAAGAGGAAGCATGTAAAATTGGTGCTCTAAGTCTTAATTATAGCATCTGTTCATTCATACCATGTTATACCATTCATACATTTGTGTTCATGACACATCATTCATTCTCTCAAGTCATTCCCTAAAAAGATGATATTTCATAAAGAACTTGGAAAAGATGAAAGATAAGTGAGGGAAGAGCAAATCCAAAGGCCCTAAGCTAGAGTATGACTGATATATTAAAGGAAAAGCAGGAGGCAACGGTGGGTATAGTGGAGTAAGCAAGGAGGAAAATAGTAGAACAGAGAAGAAACAGGGCCAGATCCTGTATAATTCTGGAGGTTATTGTAAGAACTTTGGCTTTTACTGAGTGAGATCAGGAGCCATTGAAAAATTCTTAGCAGATAAGTGACCTGACCTGACTTATGTTATTAAAGGACATCTGGCAACTATTAGGAAAAAGGACTCTGAGGGATATGTTTTGTTCTTATTGCAATAATTCAAACAAGAGATAATGGAAATTTGAACCATAGTGTAGTAGTAGTAGTAGAAGAAATGATATAGGATCAGATTCTGAATGTAGAACTAACAGTGCCATAGAAGTTGTAGATTGAATGTGAGGTTTGAGAAAAGAAGAGTCAAGGATGACTCTGGTGTTTTGTGGTCTGAGCTACTAAAGTGATGTAATTGCCAGTAACTTGGAGGAGGGCAAATTTGAAGATCAAGAATTCAGTTTTGATACAGCTTAGACATAAAAATTAGACATCCAAGAAGTAATGTTACCCTTAGAAATCTGAGTTTGAATTTCAGGATGTACACAGAAGGTGTAGTCTCTCTTCTGTGTGTTCAAGTGTTCTCCTTATCTTGTACTTTTAACTTTTTAAAAATGCACTGGGTTGGGGTTAAAAATCAACCACCAAATGGATCCCAACACCAATCTGTAGCCCAGGAGCTCCAGGATGCCAGGTGTTCACATGTCTAAATCCCTTCTCAGCACTGACAGTGAGTCAATTATCTTTTTATAATTAAAAAAAAGCACAAAATTGAGTAATATCGCATAAGAGTATCAGAAACAGCCTGAGTGGAAACCCACTAATTACATTTAAAACCTGTAGCTAAAGCTGCATCCATGACAATGTTGGCAAACACTAGTAGCCTAGCTTATTTTTGGCGCACTCTCAGGAGCTCCTGTGGGCCTCATTCACAAGTTGTCATTGCTGTCTACCACAAGATCAAGCCTTGGGTATCCTGGAAGTAGTAATGTGGTAGCAGGAGGGTCTTGCAGGCCTCACATGCCCCCGTGGTGAAGCTGGTGTTCTAGTACTTATTGGTCTTCACATGAAAAACTAGGTGAGAATGGTGGTCACGATTTCACCAAGCTTCAGTTGGTACATAATTGTCATCTTCCCTCCAGCATCCAGACCCACCATGAGGATGCACATTTCTTTTTTACCAAAAGGCCCTTGAAGAGATTTGCAAAGGTAGTCCCCATGCTCACAGGCTGATGGAAGCTACAGTGGCTGGTGACCAGCAGCAACTGCTCTGGGCCAGGTGTCAGTTTTTTCCCATAAGATGGCAGTACTCCTAAACCATGTTTAAAATGTTACCTTGTACTGAGTCTTATTCCTTCAAATATCTCATCAATAATTTATTGCAGCCAGGCATAGTGGCACACGCCTGTAATCCCAGTAGCTCAGGAGGGTGAAGCTGGAAGATTGTGAGTTAAAAGGCAGCCTCAGCAAAAGTGAGGCAATAAGCAATTCAGTGAGACCCTGTTTCTAAATAAAATACAAAATACAACTGGGGATGTGGCTCAGTGGTTGAGTGCCCCTGAGTTCAATCCCTGATACTGATCTCTTTACAAACATATACTCATTTTTCCTGCTTTTTCTAAAGTATCTGTTGTGAAATTGAAATAGCCAAGTTTTGCTGATTACTTTCTTCAATTTTCCAAATCTAAATTAATATGTAGATGATCCATATAAAAGATCCTATGGTAATGAAACTGCTATATGACTATAACCTAAACCAAAATTATTTAGAGAAAACTTCTATCTGTCTCTTTGGTTTGTAGATCAGAGTAATTATCTACTCAGTTGCTTAACCATTTTGTCCACCTTCATGGTTTTGTTTCCCCTTAGAAGACTTTGCCAGTACCATTTCCTCTGAACATTTCTAATCATCACCTGCAATGCAATAAGCTCCTAGGGGCCTCGTTCACAAGCTGTTACTGCTGTCTACCACAAGATCAAGCCTTGGGTGTCTTGGAAGTAGTGATGTGGTAGCAGGAGGGTCTTGAAGACCTTCCATGCCCCTGTGGTGAAGCATCTTCCCTTAAACTATGCCCAACATCTTTTCTGCAGTGACAACACGTCCAACCTTCTCTATTTCAGTCAATGACCTTCTTCTAGTCTCCTCAACTTTTCATGTTTTGTTTCTCTCTTCCTCATCCATCATAGCTTATCAGGAACTATGTCCCCATTGGCTTTCTTTCCCAGTGTCTCTTGACTCTTTCCCATATTGTCCTTTTTCATTGCAACCATAATAAACCAGACCCTTATTATCTCATATTTTGAAAATCACAAGAATTCAGGCTAGGACATCTGCTTCATTCTTCCCCATTACATTCCAGTCCTCATAACTCTATCAGATTAGCTTCCTAAAACACAAATTTCACTAAATTCTCCCATTGAGTCCTACTGCCCATAAAATGAATCTCAAACTCTTAGATGTCATTCATGTGTCTCAGTTTAACTATGTGATCCTAACTCCAATTCCTCCCATTCATCAATTTCCCATTATAGTCAGACAGATGCTCCCTAGGCATTAATGACATTTTACACATTGCCAGAAATCCACATAACAATATCACAGCTTTCACAAGCAAAGATTTATGGTACTACAATTTAGCTCTTTTGTAAATGTGATTGTTGTTCTTTGTAACTAAGGCTAAACTGAAGGGAAACAAAGCAGACATTAAATGCTAAAACCAACTATGATGATTTGTACTAATTAATATAAGTGAAAGATATAAATTAAAAAAATAGGAGGGAGCATAGTGGCACATCTTCCACATTTTATAGAATAAAAAACTCAAAGCATGAGAAGTTAAGTGACTTACCACCTTCCATGGTTGGGCAGCAAAAGTCCTAGCAAGTCCTAGTTCCAAACCATCTGATTTGAGTCTTACTCCATTTTGCCATAATGCATCTTCAAACAAATAAATAGTAGACTTTTAAATTTATATATATGAATATATAAATTATTTATATATAAGTATATATTTATACATATATAAATTTATATATTTATAAGTATATATTTATACATATAAACATATAAATTTATATATATTTAAATATATATATATATATATATATATGTACATATTGTTCTATTTAAATTGTGTATATCTTCCTGATTCAATTTGGGCAAATCGTATGACTTAAAAAATTTTCCAATGCCTTCAATATCTTCTAATTTATTGGAGTATAAGTTTTCAAAATAATTTCTAATTATCCTCTGTATTTCTGTAGTATCTGTTGTGATATTACCTTTTTCATCACGTATGCTGGTAATTTGAGTTTTCTCCTTCTTTTTGTTAGCGAGGCTAAGGGTCTATCAATTTTATTTATTTTTTCAAAGAACCAACTTCTTGTTTTATCATTTTTTTCAATTGTTTCTTTTGTTTCAATTTAATTGATTTCAGCTCCAATTTTAATTATTTCTTGCCTTCTACTGATTTTGCTGTTGATTTGTTCTTCTTTTTCTAGGGCTTTGAGATATAATGTGAGGTGATTTATTTGTTGACTTTTTCTTCTTTTAAGGAATGAACTTTCCCCTTAGAACTGCTTTTATAGTATCTCAGAGATTTCAATATGTTGTGTCTATGTTCTCATTTATCTCTAAGAATTTTAAAATCTCCTCCTTGATGGCTTCTGCAACCCACTGTTCATTCAGTGTTCATGGACCTTTATTTATTTATATGTAGTGCTGAGAATCAAACTCAGTGCCTCACACATGCTAGGTAAAGGCTTTACCACTGAGCCACAACCCCAGCTCAGTAGTTGACTTTTAAAGGAATAAATTCATGCTTACAGAATGTATTAAATACAACTCAGAACAAATTTGTTAGCTGTTTAGTTTTCAAATGGTTACCCTTTTGAAATAATAACAATGAAACTAATACTCCTTCAAAGTGTCCAATAATTGAATAAAATGTTCTGGGAAATTTAAAGTGTTACTATTAAAGAGGACATAATTATAAGCATACAATTTAAGACATTTCAATTGATTAGTGAATAATATAATATATGCATGGTAATTTCAGGTCTTCAAAGACTTTCATACCATTAGGTAGTCCCAGAATATAAACAAAATGAGTTCCCAAAGAGTTGTCTCAAAGGCCTATATCATTTTTTTTATATTGAAGATGTATTTAGTTTAAATGTGAAGGAAAACTTCAAGTTGTTAGTCTTTCAGTATCTCTTTTGTTTCAGCCAAGATTCTGTGAAATGTTAAAAACCCACTAATTTTTGTGTTACTCTTCTCACAGAAACTCCCTGAAGGTGCTTTGTCTTCTGCTGGTTTTGAGTGAAACCAGCCTTATTATCCTGAGCTACAACTGTTTGGAGCACTGTAAAATGTGACACCAAGAAGACTAACCTGCTGTTGAGTTAGAGCAGCAGAACATTTGAAACAATTTTAGCACTCCATTTTGAATAGCATATGTGGGCCTAATCATATATGCTATCATATATTCCCTTCTTGCGAAATCAGAGGTCTTGTGAACTAAGAGAGTTTAGGTCCTTAGGGTTTAAGCATGATTCCAATTTTCCATGAGGCCTTCCCTGCTCTGCTCCTCAATCTTCAAAGTGCCTGGAGTAACTCTATAACTAAGATAACATCCTGGGCCATATTACATCCCACTATGTGCTTATACAAGGCCTCCATTTCCAAAGGTAATCTGGGTGTAATTTTTCTTTATATTTTTCAGGAGGCTAAAAAAATAGATCTTACATAGGCTATATACCATTTTTCTAAATAGGTAAAATAAGATAAAATATTTGAACTCTTTCTGTATCCCCAGAATTGATGAATTTTTATTCCCTGCATTTTTCATCCAAGAAATGAAAGAATGAAATCCATCATTGTAAGGGTACATAATTCTTTTTTTTGTTTCCAAAAAACAATAACAAGAAATTAAATAAAAATGGAAACAAAAAAATCCCTTAAAAAAGGGAAAATGAAACAAATGAACCCCACTATATACCAAATTAGTGGCTTAACCCCATTGTGAAAAGATAAGTGCAGAAGAATTGATAGAATTTAAAAATAATCATTTTTGTAAACCCCCAGAATAATGAATCTGAACAACATTTATCAATGGGTGTTAAAACCATTAGTTGTAAGACTAACCAGGAACTTTATAATGAAGGGATAAGGCTCTTCCACCTGAAACTACTGATCAAACCCATCATCAAAGTGGAATAAGCAGACAATGCCTCATGGTGTGATGCAACAGAAAGTGCAGTAGCACTGCCCATGCAGTGTTCTTGCCTTAAAAAAGAGAAAGAAATGGCTGACAGGTGTGGTGCTGCATACCTGTAATCCCAGCAGTTCAGAAGGCTGAGGCAGGAGGATTGTGACTTCAAGACTAGCCTTAGCAAATTAGTGAGGCCCTAGGCACCTTAGTGAGACTGCCTTAAAAAAAAAAGAGAGAGAGGGCTGGGAACTTAGCTCAGCGGTAAAGCACCCTTGGGTTCAATCCCCAGTAGAGAGAGAGAGAGAGAGAGAGAGAGAGAGAGAGAGAGAGGGAGCACATTGCCATCTAATTAAGTAAGCCTCTATATCCAAATGCTATTATATAGGAAATCCAAGCAATAAAAGAATAAGTTAAAGGACACTGTGAGACAGCAATCATCTAAATCTAGAACATGAGATATTTTGTATGACTAGCTCTATGTTAAAGAATTACTGTTAATTTTGTTAGGTGAAGTGGAATATGTAAAACAGAAGTATGCTTATGAGAGGAAAACTAAGAAAGGCAGTATTCATAGAATAGATTTTTGTAAATCAAAAGACATTTATTTTGACTGTTAGAGGAATCACCATAGATCACTTTTAGTTTCCAACTCTTGTATATAAAAACAACATGATATTTGTTGGTTGGAAAGCCTTTAGTTGAACATGTTGGCAGACAGTATTTAATTTTCACTTTATTTACAGAAAGTCTGATGATCTGAATAGTTCTCTAAAAGCTAGTAATATAAAATATGTAACCCATTTGTATAAATGTATCTTTAAGATGTTATGTACTACATGTATTGTTATAAGCAACAATTTCACAAAATTTGTTCTTGTTTCTGGTATGTACATTTGATTAGTTTTGCATTATTAAACAATAGGGAATGTGAGTTTGCATATCGATGAAATTTAAGGCTGTGAGGCTGACCAAGGGATTGATTTAAAAAAATACCTTATGTATGATGACATAAAATTAGAAATGGATCATACACTCTGTTATCAGTATTACTATACTTTTTCATGATTATTTTTCTTTTTATTACCTATTCAGTTATTGAAAAACAAATTGGTGTTCAATAAATTTCTTGTGACAATTTCCATTCTGTGTATTTTAATTTCCAAATTATTATAGCAATATCTGCAGTCCTTAGGATCTAGAGATAAAAACACAAAGAATGGATAAAATGAATCCACAGAGCCTTTTATATAGTTTTGATCTTTTTTCTTTAATCTTATATTTCATCATTGATAATTGATGAAAGTTATATCTGTATAATATGAGCTAAAAATAATTAATAAATCTAGACTTTAGTAGAACAACTGAACCATTGCTATAGTTTAGATTTGGAATGTCTGCTAAAGGCTCCTGTGGTAAATACTTGGTGCCAATGTGGCACTATTGGAAGTGGGAGAACCTTTAAGAGGTGGGGTCTAGTAGGAGGTCTCTAGGTCATTGAGTGACTTGCCCTTGAAGAGGATATTGGTACTCTGGACTCTTCCTCTTCCTCTCTTTCATTCCTGGCCCTCAGGTAAACAGGCTTGTCCCATCACATGCTTCTGCCATGTCATATTGCCTTGCCATAGGCTCAAAAGCAACAGGCCAACCAACCATGGATTAAAATCTCCAAAAGGGTGAGCCCCAAATACCCCACTCCAACACACACAACACTCTTTCTGTTTTCTCCTTAGGAGACAGGGTCCCTCCTTACCCAGGCTGGTGTCCAACTCTTGGGCTCCTGACCTTGAGTGATATTCCTTTTTCAGCTTCCCAAGCAGCTGAGACTGCAGATGCACACCATTGCTCCTGACCCTTTCTTCCTTTTAAGCTGATTATCTCAGGTATTTTGGTATAGTGATAGAAAGCTGTCTAACATAATCATCTAACTAATGGCTTCAATTTTCTCCTTCCTGCCTTCCTTCTTCCCCCAAACACTGTAACTTAAGAGAACCTCCCACATATTCTGTAACACAACCCCTATCTTTTGCTTCCTCCTTCATTCTCATTTATCTCTCAAATCTTTCTATTGTGCCCTTGAGAACTCACAAGCATAATCAGCAAAACCCCAAATATCTCTAGCCTTTTCTCTCTTTCCATTTACTTCTTGATCTGCTAAAACTTGGCTCTCCCCTACAACATCACTTTCCCCATAGTCCTCTTACTTGGGCACTATCGCTTCCTAAAATACTTTATGTTACTGGAGGCAGAGGTGGACTAAAAGTCCTCTTGTCCTTTTCTGTGTCCTAGACCATGATCCTATCTAAAATTCATGCCATTAGATAGATGTAACACCTCCTTATTGTAGATCTCAACCCCTCATTTATTGAAGATTTTAGGCCTGCCTCAATGACTCTCTCTACTATACTTCCTATCATAATTCTCATGATTTCAGTATTGTAGCAACCCTTCCAATACCCTGACCTCTCAGTTACTTGATCCTGTATCTTCCATTGATCTTGTCCTTTATTCCCTCTTAGTCGTCCATTTACTGTTACATTGCTAACTTTGTCATTACTAACACTTGAACTTGTTCCTTAATATCTCAATTAAAAGTATCCCACTCTCCAATATATCTTCTTATTTTTCCAGCTGATTTCCTTGGGGACTCCAATTCTCAATCATTCTTTTCATCACAATATTTAATCCATTAACCACCATATCTTCATGCATCTTATCATGTTCTTAATTCCTGTCTTATTATACAGCTTAGATTTATGGTCTGTCATTATAATAACTTTTTACATATACCCTAACTCCTTCAATCCTCCCTCCCTCCCTCCCTAATCTTAAATAGAATTTATGCTAGCAGTTGAACCTGGCTTAATATAGAACACTCAATTATGCTACCCAGTCTTACTTTAAATTTGCTACATTTTCATAGTTAATTATCTTGTCTTTGTTAACTCAATCCATATCTTATCTTCCCTTACTTCCAATACTATTTATAAGATCCTCACTCTTAGATAATAATTTTTATTCTTAATTGCTTAGAAAGTAGATATAACTCTAATAATAAAATGTTGACATTCTCCCTCTGCCATATCAGTCAACAAACCTGCATAGTACTCATATTGTACAAGTTCCTTTCCTCTAACAGTGATCACCTCACTCCAATTTATGGTAAATCCTTCCATTGGTTCCCTTTTCCTCTTTCTGCTTTAGGGTATTGTTTCAGTAATTATACTTTTTCACCTGCAATTGACTCTTAAATGAATCATTACCATTAGCATATAAAAATGACATATCTCCTATCTTAAATAACAAAACAAAAAAACCTCTATTGATTCTATGCCATCTAACTATCCCACAGTTTCTGTAGTTCTTTTTTGCAACAAAACCCCTCATATTCATGGTCTCCAGCTTCTCTACTCTGTTGAACTCACTTGAAGAAGGTTTTTTTTTTTAATACTGAAGATTGAATTCAGAGGCACTTAACCACTGAGCAACATGCTCAGCCCTTTTTGTTTTTTATTTAGAGACAGGGTCTCCTTGAGTTGCTTAGAGCCTTGCTTAGTTGTTGAGGCTGGTTTTAAACTCACAATCCTCCTGCCTCAGCCTCTGGAGCTGTTGGGATTACAGCCATGTGGCCATCATGCCTGGTTTGAAGCAGGTTTGACCTTCACCACTCTACCAACCTGTGGCTAGTAATCATAGTTTGTGTAGTTCACATTGCATGTCCGTGGGTGTAGTCCATAATCTATTCTCACTTTGGCATTTAAAAGGTGGTAATACTTTGCATAAGAAATTAGAATGATATTTATTTATTTATTATATCTTAATAAAGCCAAAAAAGAGTAGAATAATGATCAGTTATAAACTGTTAATATTTGCAAAATTTGAATTCTCAGAGAATTCAAAATATACTGATGTATAATATCTTTAAGTGAAATTTTCTGAAGATAACTGAAATAGTTTCCATTTTGTCTTGGTAAATTTTTTCAAGTATTCACTGCATTTATTGCATGCACCCATAATTTTTAAAAGACAATAATAACACAACTGCAAAATTAAAACTAGTCAGTGAGATTAAATAACCTTTCCTGCACATAAGAAAAAATTAAGAGACCTTTTGAGAAAAGAGTGAGGTCATAGAAATGAAAACTATACTCATCCCTCTCCCTACTCAGTTGCTTAAAGCATCTGGAAAATTCCCATTAAAATGTTTTAGAAAAATCTAGTTTTTGGTCAGGTCCTGAAACTTCACTATTATACTGTTACAGCTTAGAAATGAGGTGTTCCCCAAAAGTTCTAGTGTGAGATAATGCAAGAAAATTTAGAGGTGAAATGATTGGGTTAGAAGAGCTTTAACCTAATCAGTGTATTAATCCACTGATAGGATTAACTTGGTAGTAACTGTGGATAGATTTATATTTTGTTCCTGGTGAGTGAAGCTCTTTGCTTCCAGTTTGCTATGTCCTGAGCTGCTTTCCTCTAACACATACTTTTGCCATGATGTAATGCTTCACCTTAGGCCCAAAGCAGTGGAGTTGGCCATCTGTTGATTTTGAGACTTCTGAAACTGTGAGCCAAATAATCTTTTCCTCCATTAAAATTGTTATCATCATGTCTTTTGGTCACAACAATGAAAAAAAACTGATTAAAACATAGACTAAACTCCTTACTTCATTCTCAAAAAATAGAAACAACACTTAAAATTTACTATTCATTTTCCGTAGGACTAGGGAATAGGAAGAGCCAAGAATAGAATTGTTGTTCTATTGAATTATTTTTAATTTCTTGTATAAATCATATATATATATATATATGATTTATACAAGAAATTATACACACACATACAAACACATACACACACACGGCACCGATTGCTAATTATCAATAGAAAATATAAGATGTATTTAAATGCTTAATTATTGAAAAAGTATTATTTCTTTTATAATTTCCCAAGGTATAAAAGATAATAATGATTACCCATGAGGCAAATAAGATACATTCTTGAAAAGTGGGTTAAAGTAACAAGAAAGTTGTGGCAATGAATGTTGAAGCATTTGAATGTTTTGAATGGTTCTAAAAAGTAAGAAAATATATTAAAGAACTTATTAAAAAGAAAATAACTTAGAAAACTTCATTTTATTTTAATGTGCTTGTTCAGCAAATCATATAGTTAAATGTAAATTTTCTGTCTTTATGAGAAAGTCATAAGGGAAAAGAAATCAAGCTGATATTGAACTTTTATTTGCAAGATTAAGTACTGAGATACATTATGGGGAGATAGCTCAGGGTGGGGGGCATATTATCTATGCCTATGACACAAGTGTTTTTTATGAAGATTCCCATTTGTTAAGGACACAGTATTGCTCAAGCAGCATCCCCTCTGTTCAGAAAAAGGATGTCTTCTATTCTATTCGGAAAGATTCCAAGTGAAGTTTAGCAACCTCCACAATGCCCTGGCCCAACCCATGATCTTTCTCTAAGGTATATACTCTGTAGAGTTTCTCTTGCAGAGACATGAAAATAGTAAAGAATGGTGGGGGATAGTCTGCTGTGGCAGGGCTGATTCAATACTCCTTCCTCTGGGTCAAACTGGGGAAGAGGAACCAAGAAAGGTATGGGAGATAATATTAATTTTATGTTTGTATAGCACTGGGTACTGTGAGTTTTGTTTACATTATTTCAGTTAATCCTCATAATATCCTTGTAAAATAGATATACTAGCAATTAATCTTACAAATAAGAAAATGGAGACTGAGAGAGTTGACTTAATATTTCCATTATCACATGGATAAGAAGTAACAGATATGGGATTCAAACCAAGATCTGAGCCACTAACACTTGACTACAACTGTTATAGGTGGGGGAAAAGGAATAAATGAAGAAAATAGAATACTAAAGCACTTTAAAACCAAAAAATATCTCTCCTTCAAATTCCATCAATTGGACTTTTTGTACCTAAAACAGAAGCAGACACAGCACAGCTGCTTGATAAATACTTGTGAATGAATGTCTTATAAAAGCTCTAAAAGAAAGGGTGTGTGTGTGGGGGGGGGGTGAAACAAATTCAGAGATCATAATGGCATGACCTTTCTCAACTTTAGAAGCTGCAAGACAAGAGATCAATGTCACAAAAATTAGGGGAAAATAATTTTCAGCCTCCCTGAATTCTTTATCCAGCCAAATTTAATCAAGTACAAGGGTAAACTAAAGATACTTTAAGATTTGTAAGATTTCAAAAATAAGCTATAGGATGATATATCGAATTAAAATGAGGAAGGAAATTTTTTTTAAATAGGGAAACATAAGTTCCAAAAAACAAAAATAAAACAAACAAAATAACCAAGAGAGTCAGCACATGGGAAAGGCAAAGAGAAAATGTATAATGATAATTAGGGAAAAATTTAGCCTGTCATCATGCGGAAGTTTTGGAGTACAATTAGTTCAGACAGGGGTGTCTTCTCCAGTCTCCTAGCAACGTGGCTGAAGCTTACAATGGGCATTGGGGGAGGGGATCCCAAGGTTTCCAGGCACTTTCCAAGCACAGAGCCATCCCCAGGCTACTTTTGGCTAAGAGCCTGGGATCCTCCTCTCTCCACCACTTGTACATATGTAGACCATCAGAGTCTACATTACTGCTATGAGGATTCTCTTGTCTTTTGAATTCCTCCCACTGTGGCCCACAACTGACCACTGATTCTCCTCAGATGCTCCTGTGCTCAACCCCAGTCCTCTTCACCCTTGGACTCTATCTCACTGGTTTCCAGGTCCTCCAACTGGGCCTCAAGAAAGGGGCCTGCATTTTCCCAGTGGGGGCACATTCTCAGATGGCAGGCCAGAAAGAGGCAGCATCCTGTGTCGCTTCATGACCCAGGTCTCACCTAGTTGGAAGACAACATCTCAGAAAGTGTGAGAGGGCCCCTATACAGCAGGTTTTTGCAGAAATCACTAGAACTCTGACACCCCTCCCCCTGCAGAAATCAGAGCCTCTGCATTTGAGTAGGACTCCAGACTCTAGACCCAAAGCCCACAGTTCTAGCTCACACATGGCTCTCAAGTGTCTTAGCAGAATCACCTATTAGCACCTCTGCAGAACTCCAGACTGTGCACAGCTCCCACACAGGTCACTTGGCTGCTACCTATCCACAGCACAAGGCCATCGCCCAGCTCCCCCCACCTCACCAGACACCCCGGCATTGGAAGCAGACCAACTCCATCTTGGGAAACCTTTCTCGCCATATTTGGTGGGCGTGGCTCTTAGATGAGATCTCCATCTGAGCAGGTAGCTGGTTTCCAACTCCCTCCTCCCAGAGGCAATAACTCAGCATAATGAGCTCCCAACACAAAAACAGCTCTTAGTTGGGCAGGTGTGCAGTGCAACCAGGGCACTGCCTGCCTAGTGTGAGCCTGGGGGTGAGAGGTCCTGCAGTTGGGATCTGCTAAGTAAGAGAGGGGAGGGTGACTAAAGTTTGGGGCATAACAGAGAGACCAGGATCTGGGAAATCTCCAGGCAAGAAAGGGAGACGATACCTGGGGGCTCAATTCAAATGAGTGGTCCCAAAAAGAGACCCATGAAGTGCAATTTTCCTGCTGAAATTGGTGGGCTGCACTCCCTGCTTCCAGATGCTATACACCAGGTCCAGTCTTCTCACTCTGGTTACCTACACCATCCTGAGGGCAGAGACACCAGCTTAAAACAGACAACCCCACCTACTGGATGAGAAGAAATGCAGGAAAGAAACGGGTCTCTAAAACTAGCAATAGCCCTGGTTTATTCTTTGAAGTATTTTTTTTTCTTCTTTCTCTTCTACCCTTTTATCCTCTGGCCCTCACATCCCCAACATATGTGAAACGAAGAATTTTGCATGAAATAGGACTTTGAGGACAGAGTCACTTGAATAATATAGAGGAGTTGCATAAAGCTTTTTTTCTTTTTCTTCTCTCTTTTCTTTACCTCTTTTCTTTCTTCTTCTTTCACTCTCCAAATTTTACTATTTTTACAACCTATATTTTTCTAAATACATATGTGTGATTGTTTTATGTACTCTACTCTCTTCTCACATACTTGTCTACCATAAATTACTTCCTGTCTATTCCCCTGTCACTAACCCTCTTCATTATATTTTTTTCACATTTCCCATTTTTAACTGTATGCCCTCACATCTTTTCCCCTTAGCATATCATCCTATACCTGACCCCCAGTTCATTGTCCACTGCTAGAAACTATAAACCTTTTTATGAAACTGCTGGTTATATTTTAAATAATAATTGAACCCAATATTTCTGGACATTGAGACTAAACTGTAAATGTCTTAATAACAACAATTTATTCATAGGTGATATATTGTTGATATTGGGATCTGTTAACATTGTCCTTCCCCACAAAGGAGGGATCTTGGAACCCTACAAGAGCACTACAATTCTATAGGGTAAAAACAATAACACACCAGACCCACAGAACTGGAAAGGAAGACACATGGGCAACATGAAAAGACAAGGGATGAAAGTACCATAAACAAATTAAGACAACACATCATTATTGGCAGCTACAGCAGAAAAAATGACAGAGAAATATTTCAGGATATACATGGTTAAAATGTTCTGTGAACTCAAAGAAGACATAAGAGAACAAATACAAGCAGTGAAAGATCACTTTGATAATGAGCTACATGAACAAATCCAAGAAGCAAAAGATCACCTCAACAGGGAGATAGAGGTTATAAAAACAAACAAACAAACAAACAAACAGAAATCTATGAAATGAAAGAAAATTAAAAGCTCAAATGAAAGAATCACTAACAGAGTAGACCACTTGGAAGATAGGACATCAGCCAATGAAGATAACATATATTATCTCAAAAAGCACATAGATCACACATGGTAAGAAACCACAAGCAGAACATTCAAGAAATATGGGAAAGCATAAAAAGACCAAATTTAAGAGTTATTGGGATAGAGGAAGGCATTGAGGTCCAAACCAAAGGAATGAACAATCTATCCAATGAAATAATATCAGAAAACTTTCCAAACATGAAGAATGAATTGGAAATCCAAATTGAAGAAGCCTACAGGATGCCAAATGTTCAAAATCACAACAGATCCACACCAAGGCACGTTGTAATGAAAATGCCCAACATACAGGATAAGAAGGGAAATCTTAAAAGCCACAAGAGAAAGGAATCAGATTACATATAGGGGAAAACCAATTAGGATAACGGCAAATATTTCAAGACATACCCTGAAAGCTAGAAGATCCTTGAACAACATATATCAAGCTCTGAAAGATAATGCGTACCAACCAAGAATCTTGTATCCAGCAAAATTAAGCTTTAGATTTGAAGATGAAATAAAAACCTTCCATGATAAAAAAAAAATTTATAGCTAGAAAACTGGCACTACAAAATATCCTTGGCAAAATATTTCGTGAAGAGGAAATGGAAAACAACAATGAAAATGAACAGAGAGAGGTAGTACACTAAAGGAAAAACTAATCAAAGAGGAAAACCAAGTCAAGTTAAATAACAAAAACAAACAAATATGGCTGGGAATACAAATCATGTCTCAATAATAATCCTAAATGTTAATGGCCTAAACCCACCAATCAAAAGACATATGCTAGCAGATTGGATTTTAAAAAAAGACCCAATAATATGCTGCCACCAGGAGACTCATCTGATAGGGAAAGACATACTCAGACTATAGGTGAAAAGTTGGGAAAAATCAAACCACTCACACAGTCTGTGGAAGCAATCAGGTGATTCAATTCTTATTTCAAATAAAGTAGACTTCAAGCCAAAGTTAATCAAAAGGGATAAAGATGGGCAATATGTACTGCTCAAGGGAACCATACACCAACAAGACATAACAATCATAAATATATATTGCCCAAACAATGGTGCCGCTATATTCATCAAACAATCTCTTCTCAAGTTCAAGAGTGAAATTGACCACAACACAATGATCTTGAGTGATTTTAACACTCCTCTCTCACTACTGGATATATCTTCCAAACAAAAGTTGAATAAAGAAATTATAGAACTTAATAACTTAGATTAAACTGGCATATAGAGAATATTTCAACCTGCATCAAACGGATACACTTTCAACACATCATGCTTGGAATACTGGAAATCCATATGCAACAAAATGAAATTAAACCCCTATCTCTCACCCCCATGCTCAAAACTTAACTCAAAATGGATCAAGAGGGCTGGGGTTGTGGCTCAGTGGCAGAGCAATTGCTTTGCACATATGAGGCACTGGGTTCGATCCTCAGCACCACATAAAAATAAATAATAAAAATAAAAATATTTTAAAAAATGGATCAAGAGGCTCTATGTCTAATAGAAGAAAAAGTAGTCCCTAATCTTCATCATGTGGAATGAGACCCCAACTTTCTTAATAAGACTCCTATAGCACAAGAATTAAAATCAAGAATCAGTAAATGGGATGGAATCAAACTAAAAATTTTTTTCTCAGCAAAAGAAACAATCTGTGAGGTGAACAGAGAGCAAATTTTTACCCCTCACTCATCAGATAGAGCACTAATCTCTAGGGCATATAAAAAAAAACTCCAAAAGCTAAACACCACAAATCGCATAAATGACCCAATCAACAAATGGGCCAAGGACCAGAACAGACACTTCTTAGAATAGGATACACAATCATTCAACAAATATATGAAAAAAATGTTCATCATTGCTAGCAATTAGAGAAATGCAAATCAAAACTACTCTAAGATACCATCTCACTCCAGTCAGAATGTCAGCTATTATGAAGACAAACAACAATAAATGTTGGAGACGAAGTGCGGGGGAAAGGCACACTCAAACATTGCTAGTGGGACTGCAAATTGATGCAGCCAATATGTAAAGCAGAATAGAGATTCCTTGAAAAACTGGGAATGGAACCACCATTTGACCCAGCTATCCCTCTCCTCGGTCTATACCCAAAGGACTTAAAAACAGCATACTACAGGGACACAGCCACATCAATGTTTATAGCAGCACAATTCACAATAGCTAAACTGTGGAACCAAACTAGATGCCCTTCAGTAGATGAATGGATTTTTAAAATGTGATACACACACACACACACACACACACACACATCACACACACATACACAATGGAATTATTCAGCAATAAAAGAGAATAAAATCATGGCATTTTCAGGTAAATGGATAGCATTAGAGAAGATAATGCTAAGTGAAGTTATTCAATCCCCCACAAAAAAAAATGGCGAATGTTTTCTCTGATATAAGGTGACTGACTCATAGTCGGGTAGGGAGCAGGGAACTTGGGAGGAATAGATGAATTCTAGATAGGGAAGAGGGGTGGGAGGAGAAGGGAGAGGACAGGGGTTAGTAATGATGGGGGAATGTGATGGACATCATCATCCAAAGTACAAGCATGAAGACATGAATTGGTGTGAACATACCTTACATACAGAAATATGAAAAATCGTGTTCTATATGTGTAATAAGAATTGTGAAGCATTCCGCTGTCATGTATTTAAAAAATAAAATCAATTAAGAAAATTTTAAAGTGTAAACCTCAGGGTATTTCATATAAAAATCTGTAAAAATATGCCTTTGAATTATCCATTCTTTTATAAACACAAGACTAAGTGATAGCTCTTAACTTGGGTGATAAACATGAAATTTCTGTTGTTTTGGGAAAAAAAGCATCATGAAGTCACAGATTGCAGGAGTCATAGTCATGTATCAAGTGATCCTGGTGAACCCCTAGTTGAAGAGAGGAAGATAAAATTTTCTGGAGATATTGGTGATGGGGTGTCCCCAACACAAGTCAAGCCTGTGGGGAGCAATGGTCATGATAGTTTCCTTTGTCATATACTTTGGAGAAAACTTGAAATCACAAATGGAATAAAGTGTCAGGTTGTTATTTCTCTAGAAGGCAGAAGAATTCTTGGGGGAGGAGTAAAGACCAATTGACCTGGTGTTTTACCTGGTGTCTTGGGAACAGAGAATCTGTAAGAAAAAAAAATGCTTTTGGTGTGGAGCAATATTCCACAGGGAACTGACACCTCAGGGTTGGGATAAGAAGAGACACAGGAGCCTAATTTGCAGACACACAATTGTAAATCTCTCCCCTGCTGCTGTCCCTTTGCTTGTACACAACCTTGGTCAGGATGGGACCAGGTTTTGTACTTCAGCGTCCTGCATGTGGCTTGGGGGCTGTGGCTTGACCCCCCTGTGGCCTCATTTGGTGACAGAGATGGTCTCCATGGTGCAGCATCCTGGGAGGCATCTGATTCTCCTCCCAGAAACTCTCCATTCAGAACTCACCCAGGTGAGTCTGAGAGCCCAGCAGGTGCTGCAGGAAGGCATCAGAGAGGCTGGAAGCCAAAGACAGGTATCTAAGGTCACTTGAGAGCCAGTCCAGCCTCGCCCAGCCCTGACAGGTTGCTGAGGTGTTTGCTGCATTGTTTGATGAGTTCATTGGTGGATATGTTCACATGGTGGGAGGAGGAGTGAACAGTGAGCTCCGCAATGCCAGGTCCTTGATGATCATGGGGTGAGGGCAAAGGCAGCCCCCTCAGAAGAGGGCCTGGAGGCTCAGGTGGTTTCAGGGTAAGTAGAGCGTGTGTCCTGGAAATTTGCAACCAATTAGGTGGAAAGGAGAAATGCATATCATCCACGGAGGGACACACAGTGAAGGGAGGGCACTTGGGATCTCTGAGGTGGGCACCCTTTCGATTGGCTACTTACTATCATAAGCCTTTTTTCTATAGTTATCCATATTTTACTGAAAAATTTCAGTCACTTCTTTTTCTATATTGACTTTTGGAGTGATTTTTTTCTTTTTCTGGCCACAAAAGATTTTGAATTTTATGTAGTCAAACATGTTTGTCTCCTTACTTCCGAATCTTTAACTTATTCTAGATGATTTTGTTCTGCTGCCCTCAGGAAATGCAAATGAAAAACAAATGGTTGTTTTTCCAAGATGTATTCTTACTCTAAAATGTGGAAGTTGTAAATTTCTCTCAGTTTTTTTGACATGTGAATTACAGGACCAACTTAATTTCCTCCAGATAGACGCTGATGCAAGACTTTATTTAATTATGTAAGCTTTTCCGAGGATGTAGATATACAAATTTGTCAAATATTAACTGTCCACTTTTACAGAATGCCTGTTTAATTTTATAAATAGCATTGAATATCAGCTTCATGCCACAACTTGCAAGGAATATTCTTTGCTGCATTCTTTTGTGTTTACCTGTTTGTCAATTTTCTTGTTAATCCATTCTCATAGAATTAAATTTTTGGTATTATATATATTGTTACACTGAACTTCAAATGTTCTATTCAGTTTGTTTAACATAGCTGTTTTGAAACACTGAATTTCCTCTGTGTTTTTCTCCTCCTCCTCCTCCTTTTTTTTCTTTTAGGTATTCTTGATTTAACACAGAATGGCTTTACCATTGAGCAACATCCCCAGCCATTTGTTTTTTCTTCTGAGACACAATCTTGCAAAGTTGCTGAACTGACTTTGAACTTGCAAATCTCCCAACTCAGTCTCCAGAGTCCCTGGGATCACAGGGCACAGCCACTGTGTCCAACTCCCATTCTTTTTATCTCACAATTTCTTTTGCTTAATTTTATTCTCTGTCATGAACATATATTCCCACATCACCATGACAACATAAAGGTGAGTAAAGCTGTGAAAGCCATGCTCTATCAGACCTACCCAATGTGCAGGCAGAGCTTAGTGTGAGAAATGTGTGTGGGAGGAGATGTCCCCAGGGATTTTCCACCAGCAGGGCTGGTTCTGTGTGGAAGGGTGGAATTGCAACGATGTGTGCAGGGCATTATAGAATGTGATCTGAGGGTGGCGGGGGTTGCATGAGGTGAGGCCCCTTCCTTAATTGACTCCTATACTGTCTATTCCCAGATGTCACATTTGAGCTCTATGGAGAAAATAGTGGGATTTGCCTGTGGAGTTCAATTGCAAAGTCCAGGAGACAATTAAGATTGGGTCCTGTCTAAAGGGCTCCTGACCATATCATGACAAATTGGTATTTCTCCTTCACATCTGGCTTGTTATTCAGGAAACCAAATGCCAGTTGATTTCACTGTATGCTCTATAAAAGCTGATCTCACCTGAGTAGTGGACAGAAAGTGCTTTCCAGGGACTGGGGACAGGAGGGACAGGGGAGGTGGACCAGGGGCTGCAGTCACAGGTAGGCAGGAGCAGTGAGTTCTGCTGGGCCATTGTCCAGGATGAGTGGAGTTCACCAGCCTGTGAACTTTAAATATCCACACGAGAGAATCTGAATGTTCTCATCACAGTGAAAACTGGTGGAGGTGGTGGCTATGCTAGCGACCCTGATTTGATCTGAGCCCAATGTATGTATCTATTGAAATGTCACCTTGAACTGTATAAATAGGCACCATTTTTATGTATCCATTCAAAATGCAAAACACCAGTGACTCAGATCAGCCGTGAATGGTGCAGGAACACAGCTCTGTTAATATTTCATATAAACGCCCGAGTTGTCTTGCTCTCTGCACACCCCCCTTTTGAAGTTTTGGCTACTCGTTCTTTCCTGCCTGTGCTTTTCTATATGAATGTTCAGCCTGTAAATTGGTGGCCCCAACAAGACATCATTATGTTCACCTGCTATTTGTTTTGACCTTCTATTATTTCTGCTGGTCCTCATGAGGGTTGATTGGAGTGGAGTTTCAACCAGAAACAAGGAAGCTTTTCCTGTTCTTTTTTTATTATTGTTTCCTTTCAGTTATATATAATTTTAGGATTCATTTTGACATAATCAACAAATCACAAAATCATGGAGTGATATTTGCTCTGATTCAGTCCCTAGTATTTCCCCTTCCTCCCCTGTCTCTCCCCTCCTCCCTCCCCTCTCCCTGATCTTTATTCTATTTGATGGAAATCCCCTGCTCTTCTTTATGTCTTTCTTCTTATATTCAGTTATCCAAGGACGCTCTTTCCCTCTCACAGTCTCTCATGGACACCTGAGCATATTAGACCATTTTCTCCTGAGAGCCATTTCTCATTCTCCCTCTCTCTCTCTCTCTCTCTCTCTCTCTCTCTCTCTCTCTCTCTCTCTCTCTCTCTCTCTCCCTCCCTCCCTCCCTCTCTCTCCACTGAACCGATTGTATATTCATTTTTTACTACAGGGTGAAAAGCGTTCTTGCAAAATGGAGGCCCAAGAATGAATGTGTGGGTGTCATTACCAACCTGGGAATTCTTGGCGTGATTCAGACATTAATTTGTTGAAAAATAATTTGACATTGACAGCTTCCCTGTCATCCTTTCATTGTAACTCGTGTAACTGAAGGTGAGAAAGATGGGGCATAGCATGGGCCCCAGGGGGACAAGGACTGCAGCTATGTGTGTGTTTGTATGTGTGTGTGTGTGTGTGTGCACATGCATGTGTGTGCTTGTGTGTGTGTGTGTGCACATGCATGTGTGTGCATGTGTGTGTGTGTGAGTGTCTGCATGTGTGTGTGTGTGTGAGCCTGTGTGTTTTCTTTTGATTTTAGGGGCAAGAGCAGGTTTTAGAGAGAGGGGACCTGAGCTGAGAGTATTCCAGAAGGCGACTCATAACACACAACCCCTAGCATAAGGCCACTGAGAGAAATAAACAAGGTGCTGCCCATTCACAGAAAGCCCAGGAAGCTCCTCAAGGGGGAATCTGTGCCTTGTCACCCTGGGACACCAGCTCACGTCCCTCTCCCTCTTGCTCATCCTCCTGCCACTCTGGCTTCCTGGTTGAACTTGAACATCAGGAACAAGCCCCTTCCTCAGGCCCTCTGCACTGGCCATCCTCCATTCTGCCAGGCACATGTGTCTGCAGGTGACTCTGTGGCTCCGTCCCTGTGTTCCCGGGGGACTCACATCATGTGTCACCTAAGGGCTGACCTTACCTAACACATAGAAGGAAATGACACTTTCCAGTGCCCTTCACCTTAAAAGCTTCAGTGTACCCATCACCATCTGAATTTGGGACGATTGTTGCTTTGCCTATGTGCATTGACTTTACCTTCTTCCACTATTTTCCATAGATTCAAGGAACATTCCGTTTTGGGGGAGGGACCCTCATTATCCAGACAGTGCCTAGACCAGCATCATTGCTAATGATATTCCTCAAATACAAGAAAGAGTTCGTGTGTAGTGATCTGTAATACAGCGCCACCTGGGGAGAGGCTGAGAGCAAGACAGGACTCCAAATCAGAGAAGGCATGGGATCCCTTAAAGGGGCAAACAATCATAAACAAACTAGAAAAGAGAGTCTTGACTACAAACGCTTTCTGTTTTGTTTAATTCTTTGCTAGTCACAGCAGATATATGGAATCCAAGAACAACACACTCATTCCACAATTTCTTCTTCTGGGAATTTCAGAGGACCCTATATTGCAACCCTTCCTCTTTGGGCTATTTCTGTTTATGTACCTGGTCACTGTGCTGGGGAACCTGCTCATCATCATGGCCACCATCTCAGACTCGCACCTGCACACGCCCATGTACTTCTTCCTCTCCAACCTGTCCTTTGCAGACATCGGCTTGACCACAACAAGCATCCCCAAGATGCTGGTGAACATCCAGACACACAGAAAGGCCATCACCTATGCGGGCTGCCTCACCCAGATATACTTTTTCATACTCTTTTGTGTTTTGGACAACTTCCTCCTGGCTGTGATGGCCTATGACCGGTATGTGGCCATCTGTCACCCCTTGCACTACATGGTCATCATGAACCCTCGGCTCTGTGGATGGCTGGTGTTGGCTTGCTGGGTCACAACTGTTCTCAATTCTTTGTTAGAAACTTTAATGGCCTTGAGGCTGTCCTTCTGCACAGACGTGGAGATCCCACATTTTATGTGTGAACTCAACCAGCTGGTCCAACTTTCCTGTTCTAACACCTTCCCCAATGTCATGGTGATGTATTTTGCAGCAGTGTTGCTGGCTGGTGGCCCCCTCACTGGCATCCTATACTCCTACTCCAAGATTGTGTCCTCCATCCGTGCCATCTCCTCAGCTCAGGGCAAGTACAAAGCCTTCTCCACCTGTGCATCTCACCTCTCTGTGGTCTCCCTGTTCTACTCTACACTCCTGGGGGTGTACCTCAGCTCTTCCATGACCCAGAACTCACAATCCACAGCAAGAGCCTCGGTGATGTACACTGTGGTCACCCCCATGCTGAACCCCTTCATCTACAGTCTGAGGAACAAGGACATCACGGGAGCTCTGAGGAGACTCTTCCGAGGGAAGCCGTAGAAGAAACATGGACCAGACCCTGCAGTTCTTTATCCAGAGCACAAAGTAGACCTTGTGCCTTCTGTTGATTTCCTGGAAGTCTGATTCTTTGTTTTCAACCTCTTTATTGTGTCCTAACCTCATTGGAAAGTCCCTGCTCTCCCGACACCCAACATGTCTTCCCTCTCAGGTTCCTGCTTTCCCAATGTCCTTTCCCCCAGATCAGACAGTCTGGAGGTTCCCAGGAGTCTCCCATGGTGACGAGTTGCACTGTCCAGTGGTTAGGGAACCACACTCAGAACTTGTGCCGTTTCCTTTATTTTATGAAGGAGACATGCTAAGCCTTCTGTTTTTAAGGTTTCTGTTCTTGATTCTGTGTGTGTTGGTGCTCTCACTGCTCATGATAATCCGGACTTCTACCCACTGGTGGTTGTACAGTAGACCATGCCCATTTATTACGCTCACAGGGGTGCTCTTTTCTTATCTTGGTCCTTTTCTTGTGTGTGCTATATTCTACTATAGAGAGTACTGGTGAAATTTTCTATCAACAGCACAGAGCCCTCAAAATGAACAGACATATGTGGAACCGAATTAACTGTTTGTAGATCATCTGAAAAGAATTGCTCCGAATTTTCTGGTGAATTAATTTGTACTTTAGTACCAGTTAATCAATATTTTTTCTGAGTTGTCAAAAATAAATAGAGGCATTGAATGTGTAGTCTATCCAGAAAGGCAAATTTGTGTAAATCAGTTGACATTCTGTGGTCCCAAAATCTGAGAGGGCCTTATATATGTTAAATTTTCAATCATATACATTAGGCTGAGTTGCACCTTTTCCATAAATTGCAAGCTTTTGATGATGTGCATCTGCTCACTGGAACATGAAACCCCTGTCATGCACGGAGGGGTCCCTTCAGTGGATCAGAGGACTTGGTGTCATCTTCTGCAGTATTCCTTGCACCGTCTCGGTGTTTCTGCTCAGAAGTTTCCAGTACTGCCTCTGAATATGATTCCTTCTGTTACTCTAAGAAAAATATTTCCCCATTTTTAAAATTTTTTCCATAAACTTTAGCATGCAATGAACATGAATACACACCTGTGTATCCACTTTATTGTATTTTCCGTCTTGTATTTGATGTTCTCAAGTTTCTTCAGTGCTCATAAGCAAAGGTCAACATGAACAATAACTGGACTCCTGCCCAGCAATGCCCCTGGGAATGAGGACTCACGCCTCAGGGGTCCAAAGGATTCCTGCATTTATCCCCTGTCCTTCCTACTCTGCTGATTACCTGGCGTGGAAACTCAACAGTTTCATTCAATTTCATTCTATCATTCCTCACACATGTGAGACACTGGGTTCCATCCTCAGCACCACATAAAAATAAAAAAATAAAAATAAAGATATTAAAAAATGGGGAAAATGTTGTCCTTGTGTTTTGTGCAGCCTTTAATGGTTGAGACTCTTCATATGGAAATCAAATATTCCCCTCCAATTTCCTCATGGAATGAATTCTAGGGAGTGCCAAAAATAATGAAGCAGTGCTTGGGACTGATCAAATAATATATCATTTAATATAATTATTTAGTAGAATTATTGTAAGAAACTAGTTTTCCTCCCTACAAAAGATACTTTATTATCCTCTCCATCAAAGATGAAAATGTAGTTCAGTGTCTTACACATATTTATTTTTAAAGCCATTAGTCAAATAAATAGAGTAGGAAGTAGTTAGAAGTCTTCCAGTTGCAAATGATAAAAACACCAACTCAAGTGATTTAAACAAAAGGGGGGGTGGGATTTTTGGTTCATGGACCCCAGACAAGGTAGTTCTCTAATCTGTGAGGTTTAGACCAGCAGTTAGCAGTCCTCAGCCTCCAGTTCTGTTTTTCTGGAATTCTTTCTACTTTGCCTTCCTCAGTGTGTAGAGTTCATCCTTACCTGGGCTCTCTGTATGATAGCAAATGGACTACAGCAGTTCAGATCCCACACCTCAGAAAGAGATCCTGAGGAATAAAAGAATTTGACTCCCACTACTCTCCCTTTATTTATTTAGAGTTTCTTAAATTAGTGTTTTATAGATATACATAAAGGTGAAATTCACTGTGGTGTACTCATTTATGTACATAGCATAATTTGGTCAATTTCATTGTATCATTCCTCCCTCTCCCCATCCTCCTTCCTCCCCCTCAATATCCCTCCCCTGCGCCATTGATCTCTCTTCTATTTTCAAAGGATTCCCCCCTGCCTTTCCCCTATTTTGGTCTTGTTTCTGCATATGAGAGAGAGCATTCAGCCCTTGACTTTCTGAATCTGGATTATTTCATTTAGCATGAGGATCTCCAGTCTCATCTATTTTTAATGAAAACTCAAAACCCATTCCTCTGGATTTTTGACATACAGGTACATTGTTGTTATCTGTTGGAGTTTAAAGCAAAGAAATTCTTTGTTGTGAAGAACAGGGTATGCATACCTCCAGTGAAGCGGCAAGATTGGAATAGGAGTGGGAATGACAAGATAAAGAGAGACCTAAGGAAGGAAATCACCTGCTACAGACTTGGAGATTGCGGGGAGTGAGGTGCAAAGCAAGGTCAGGAGTATACCTCTGGGAATCCCAGGGGCCCACCCTAGATAACTTTCCAGAATGTTCAACTTGAAGACCTTGGTCACCACGCATCTGTCTTTTGTCCCCAGAGCTTCTGCAGGTGCAAACCACCCTTCTCTGCTCTCCTTTCTTCCGTCCCTTACTGTGACTGCTGCCTCATGAAGATGGTACCATTGAGTCCACATCCCCATAGTTCAGTTAATGAATGTTAGACATACGATTCCCAAGCTAAGATGGACACAAGGGATAAAGATTTATTTCTTCTTAGTCTAGAAATGGTGAGATGGTGGTGAAGGGTAAGAGAGCGTATTCATATCTGAGAAGTCTTGACCTTACAAAGTAGAATTTCTACACCTTCTACATGCAGTTGGATGCTCACTCTCTTCTCCAAGAGAAAAAAAAATTATTCTGCAGCTGCTGATGGAGGTGCAAGGAATCATCCCTCGGGATTCCTGCAGAGATCTGCTGAATGGAAATTGACACTTGTGTTCGACCCTTAGCAGGAGATGGCCGCCATTCGCCCCCTTTCCTTTGTCCCTGACTTTTTCAACCTGTCGGTGAAGCTCTTCCCATTGAGAGACGGGGTCTTTTCCTCCACCTTAAATCTTGGCAGGTGGAAGGAGTTTTAATGTTCTTTGTTAAACAGAAAGTGGTGAAAGTGCAAGTGTGCTTCAAGTGCCTGCATGCATCCCTGCTGCTCCCTGTTGCATTGCTGGCTCTACCTCGAGAGTGAATGCAGGCTGGGCTGATGCAGGATGGGGACTGTGTGGACCAGAGCCCCTTTCACTAACTGTGGCTGTCCTCCCAATCTGGGCGATGTCAGCCGAGACAAACTGAGCATCTCACCTGACTCACACCTGACTATATACATAGGAAGAGGCCAGAGACATACCAGGAAAAAGACCCGAAGACCTGTACAACCAAGGCTCCTACGGGTAAAGAAAGAAAAATGTGACCTTAAACCATTTATTTGGGGATGGTTTATTACAAGGAATAAATAGCTCACTAATACAATAATAAATGCACACAGAAGACATTCAGAATACCCTGCTCCGTCTGAAACTGGATGTTTGTTCTAATACTCAAAGACCATAATCATGACGACCTGACTGGGTACATGTACTTCAAACAACTGTATTAAAAGTGAACACTGATGACTATCATTCCAGGTAACCAGGATATTTGGAAGGACAGGGATAAGTGCAGACATACCTTGGGCCCCTGAAGCATAAATCCTTGGGCATCATGCGAGTTCTTGTCCATGTTATCCTTTGCTCAAGAGCATTAAAGAAACTTCAGAACACCAAAGACAAGACAGAAAACAAGATAGAATAATGCAGAAGTGTGCATATTAAGGTAAACTTCACATTAAAGTTTATGGAAAATTTTTGAATAAGGGGAACTATTTTCCTTCGGGTAGTGGAAAGAGGCATAATTACAGGGAGCACTAAAAACTTCTGGGCAGAAACAGAAAGATGGAGCAAGGAATACTTCATAAAATGACACCAGGTCCACTGAAGTGACCGTCCATGCATGACACGGAATTCACATTCCAATGAGCAGACACACATCATCAAAATCTGGTAATTCACAGAAAATGTACAACAAAAGATAATTTATATGATTAAATATATACATTTAGCATACGTAAGATATTTGCTGACTTGAAGATCATAAAATGTCAATTAATGAATGCAAATTTGCCTTTCTGGAGAGACTATACATTTAATGCATGTTTGGTGGCTAGTACTTTTTACTAGTATTTTTAAATTTTTTTTAGTTGTAGATGGACACAATACCTTCATTTTGTTTATTTATTTTTATGTGGTGCTGAGGATTGAACCCAGTGCCTCACACATGCTAGGTAAGTGCTCTACCACTGAGCCACAACCCCAGCCCTCACTAGTAGTTTTTACAAAAGAATATAGCACACACAAGGAAAGGACCAAGATAAGAGCACCACTGTGAGCGTAATAAATGAGCATGAACTACTGTACAACCACCAGTGGGTAGAAGTCCCGGATTATCATGAGCAATGAGAGCACCAACACACCCAGACTCAGGAACAGAAAACTGGAAAACAGAAGGCTTAGCATGTCTCCTTCATAAAATAAAGGAAACGGCACAAGTTCTGAGTGTGGTTCCCTAACCACTGGACAGTGCAACTCGTCACCATGGGAGACTCCTGGGAACCTCCAGACTGTCTGATCTGGGGGAAAGGACATTGGGAAAGCAGGAACCTGAGAGGGAAGACATGTTGGGTGTCGGGAGAGCAGGGACTTTCCAATGAGGTTAGGACACAATAAAGAGGTTGAAAACAAAGAATCAGACTTCCAGGAAATCAACAGAAGGCACAAGGTCTACTTCATGGTCTGGATAAAGAACTGCAGGGTCTGGTCCATGTCTTTGAGGCCCGTGTCCACAGGCAAGACGTGGACAATATCTCCTCTAGGGCTTCCCTTGGAAGAGTCTCCTCAGGGCTCCCGTGATGTCCTTGTTCCTCAGACTGTAGATGAAGGGGTTCAGCATGGGGGTGACCACGCTGTACATCACTGAGGCTCTTGCCGTGGATTGTGAGTTCTGGGTAATGGAAGAGCTGAGGTACACCCCGAAGAGTGTAGAGTAGAACAGGGAGACCACAGAGAGGTGAGACGCACAGGTGGAGAAGGCTTTGTACTTGCCCTGAGTTGATGAGATGGCACGGACAGAGGACACGATTTTGGAGTAGGAGTACAGGATGCCAGCGATGGGGCCACCAGCCAGAAACACCACTGAAAAATACATCACCATGACATTGGGCAAGGTGTCAGAACAAGCCAGTAGAACCACTTGATTAAGTTCACATATAAAGTGTGGGATTTCCAGTTCCGTGCAGAAGGACAGTTGCAAAACCATTAAGCTGTGTAACAAGGAATGCAGGGTGCTTGCGATGCTGGACATCAGAACCATCAACATGCAGAACCTGGGATTCATGATGACCATGTAGTGCAAGGGGTGACAGATGGCCATATACCGGTCATAGGCCATCACAGCCAGAAGGAAGTTATCCAAAACCCCAAAAAGCATGAAAAAGTATATCTGGGTGATGCAGCCTGCATAGGTGATGGCCTTGCTCTGTGTCTGGATGTTCACCAGCATCTTGGGGATGGTGGTGGAGGTGAAGCAGATGTCCGCAAAGGACAGGTTGGAGAGGAAGAAGTACATGGGCGTGTGCAGGTGGGAGTCTGAGATGGTGGCCACGATGATGAGCAGGTTCCCCAGCACAGTGACCAGGTACATGGAGAGAAACAGCCCAAAGATGAAGGGTTGCAATGTGGGGTCCTCTGAAATTCCCAGGAGGAGAAATTTTGAAACATGTGAGGTGTTCTCTGCCTCCATGAACTTGATGTGACTAACAGAGAAAGAGACAGATTATGTAATATTCACCTATAAGAATCATATCTAATCTTTAATAGTATTCAGACTAATTTCTCTGTTTTCTGATTCAGTTCCCCTTTAAGGGAAGCCTTGCCTTCTCTGGTTTGGAGTCCCTGTCTCCCTCTCAGACTTTCCTCACGAGGTCTTGTACACAAATCACTAAAGACTAACTCCTTCTTGTATTGGAGGAATCTCAAGTAGTCATGAGCTGGTCCAGGCACTGTCTAGACACTGATGGGTCACTCCCAAGAAACGGAATGTCCCTTGAATCTAATGAGGGGGAAATCACAGACGAAGGTAAAGCCGATGCATGCAGGCAGAGCAATAATCCTTGCACACAGAGATGGTGACAGAAACACCATAGGTCTTGAGGAGAAAGGGCACCGGGAGTGTCATTTCCTTCTGGGTGTTCAGACAAGATCAGCCCATTGGTGACACATGGTGTGAGCCCTCCAGGAAGACAGGGAGAGAGCCACAGAGTCACCTGCAGACGTGTGTGTCTGTGGAATGGTGGGTGGCCTGTGCAAAGGGCCTGAGCAAGGTGCTTGTTTCAGATGTTCAAGTTCAACCAGGAAAACAGAGTGGCAGGAGGATGAGTGAGAGGGCAAGGGACGTGAGCTGGTGTCCCAGGGTGACAAGGCACAGATTCCCCTTGAGAAGCCTCCTTTGCTGATGCATGAAGGCACAAGGAATTCCTCTGTCCAGAAGTTGTGTTTCATTAAGCTGCGTGCCAAGGTGCTCTCTGTGAGTTGGAAGGCACCCCCCATTTATTTCTCTTGCTGGCTTTATGTTCTGGTTTCTGTATGATGTGCTATCTTTTGGAATACATTTGACCTGGATCCCATTTCTCTGAAATCTGCTCTCACCCCTAAAGTCAAATGTGAACACACACCCACACACAACACACAACACACAACACACACACAACACACAACACACAACACACACACACACACAACACACACACACACAACACTTGAAAACGGCAATCCATCACCTCTGGGAGTTGTCTTAATACCGTGATCTTCTCACCTCCAATCACACTATTTTAAAAGAATGAATAAAAGAGAAACTGTCAATATTGAATAATTTTTCCCTAAAGCAATGTTTGAATGGCACGCGAAATCCCAGGTTGAAAATCTCCCCCCACATTTATCCTCAGTCTCCATTCAGCAAGGAAATTTTCCATCCAGTATCTAAAGAAATATAAACAATCTTCTCAATAAGAAGGAGGGGGGTGGTGGGAGACTCAGAGGGGGAAAATGCTCTGCTAAGCTTAGGTGTCCCTGGAAGACAGTAAAAAAGAAAAAAAAAATCCTTGTTTCTGGCTGCAATCCAACTCCTTGATGAAGATCAGCAGAAACAATAGAATATTGAAACCAGATTTCTCAATCAACAAAGTCAATACAAAGAGTGAATATTTATAGAGAGAAAAATAAACATGAAGGAAGAGTCAACCAAAAGGAGATATACAAAGAACAGAACAATTAGGGCAATTTATATGAAATATTAACAGAGATGGGTTCCTGTACCATTCACAGCTGATCTGAGTCACTGGTATTTTGTGTTTTGAATGGATACATAAAATGGCACCTATTTATACAGTTCAAGGTGACATTTCAACAGATACATACATTGGACTATGATCAAATCAGGGTGACTAGTGTAGCCACCATGTCCACCAGTTTTCACTGTGATGAGAACATTCAAATGCTCTCGTGTGGATATTTAAAGTTCACAGGCTGGTGAACTCTGCTCATCCTCCTGAACAATGTCCCAGCAGAACTCACTGCTCCTGCCTACCTGTGACTGCAGCCCCTGGTCCACCTCCCCTGTCCCTTCTGCCCCCAGTCCCTGGTAACCATTTTCTGTCCACTACTCAGGTGAGATCAGCTTTTATAGAGCATACAGTGGAAACCAATTAGCATTTGGTTTCCTGGATAACAAGCCAGATGTGAAGGAGAAATACCTTCACATATGATACAGACAAGAGCATATTAGAGAGGACCCGATCTTAATTGTCTCCTGTGCTATCTATTCCTGGACTTTGCAATTGAACTCCACAGATAAATCCCACTATTTTCTCCATGGAGTTCACATGTGAATTCCAGGAATAGATAGCAGAGGAGTCAATGAAGGAAGGGTCCTGTCTTCATGCAACCCCCGCCACCCTCAGATCTCATTCTGTAATGCCCTGCACACACCTTTGCAATTCTACCCCTCCACCCAGAACAAGCCCTGCTGGTGTCAAATCCCTGGGGACATCACCTTCTGCACACATTTCTTACACTGAGTTGTGCCCACACATCTCTAGGTAGGTTCAAAGAGCATCGATTTCCCAGCTTTACTCACCTTTCAGTTGTCATGGCGATGTGGGAATATGTGCTCATGATAGGGAATAAGAATAAAGAAAATAAGTTGTGAAATAAAAAAAGAATGGGAGTTGGGCACAGTGACTCACACCTGTGATCCCAGGGACCCTGGAGATTGAGTCGAGAGGATCGCAAGTTCAAAGTCAGCACAGCCACTTCTCAAGACCTAGTCTCAAAATAAAAAATAAAAAAGTGCTGTAGATGTTGCTCAGTGGCTAAGCCATTCTGGGTTAAATCAGGTGTACCAATAAAAAAGGAAAGGAAAGAAAAAATGCAGAGGAAATCCAGTGTTTCAGAAAAGCTATATTAAACAATGTTGAATTGAATTTTTACAATTCGGTGAAAAAATACATATAATACCCAAAATTCCATTCTATCAGGTTATATTAATAAGCAAATTGACAAACACCATAAGGAATGCAAAGAAGAATATTCCTTGAGTGTTGTGGCATGAAGCAGGTATTCACATCCCATTTATGAAACTGAGCAGGGATTCTGAAAAACTGGACAGTTAATAGGTGACAAATTGTGTTTAAACAGAGAGGGAAAATCTTAAATCCTAAAATAAAATCTGGCATCAATGTCTATCTATCTCGGGTAAAATGAATTTGGTCCCCTAGTTCACATATGTAAAAACCTCACAGAAATTAACAACCTCCACAGGAGAGTAAATAACATATCTAGGAAAAACATCAATTAAGGACTGGGGTAGTGGCCCGTGGTAGAGCACTTGGCTAGCATGTTCGAGGGCCTGGGTTCGATTCTCAGCACCACAGAAAAATGAAATAATAATAATAATAAAGGTATTGAGTCCAAATTCAACTAAAAAATAAATATATTTTAAAAAATCAACTAAAAAGGTCATTTACGATTCATGAGAACAGAAGAACAAAATCACCTAGAATAAGTTAATGACTCAGAAGTAAGGAGATTAACATGTTTGATTACATAAGATTTAAAATCTTTTGAGGCCAAAAATATCATTCCAAAGCCCAATATAGGGAAAAAATGGAAATTTTAATTAAAATGTGGAGAATGGTAGAAAATGGGATTATCATTATAGATGTCAATCAAAAGGGTGCTTGGGGCTGGGTATGTGGCTCAAGCAGTAATGTGCTCACCTGGCATGCGTGGGGCACTGGGTTCGATCCTCAGCACCACATAAAATAAAATAAAGATGTTATGTCCACCAAAATCTGACAAATAAATATTTTTAAAAATCTCTCTCTCTTCTCTCTCTCTCTCTCTCTCTCTCTCTCTCTCTCTCTCTCTCTTTCTCTTCTCTTCTCTCTCTCTCTCTCTCTCTCTCTCTCTCTCTCTTTAAAAAAAATTATAAATTTTAAAAACTGTGCTCCATTTTAGACATACAAAGTGCCCTCCCTTCACTCTGTGTCCCTCCCCCTAATTGGTTGCAAAGGTCCTGGGACACTTGCTCTACTTACCCTCAAACCACCTGAGCCTCCAAGCCCTCTTCTGGGGGGGCTGCCTTTGCCCTCACCCCACGGTCATCAAGGACCTGGCATTGCGGAGCTCACTGTTCACTCCTCCTCCCACCATGTGAACATATCCACCAATGAACTCATCAAACCATACAGCAAACACCTCAGCAACCTGTCAGGGCTGGTCGAGGCTGGATTGGCTCTCAGGTGACCTTAGGTACCTGTCCTTGGCTTCTAGCCTCTCTGATGCCTTCCTGCAGCACCTTCTGGGCTCTCTGACTCACCTGGGTGGGTTCTGAATGGAGGGTTTCTGGGTGGAGAATCAGATCCCTCCCAGGATGCTGCACCATGGAGACTGAAGCTCTGTCCCAGATGAGGGCACAGGTGGGTCAAGCCACAGTTCACATGCAGGACCCCAAAGTACAAAATCACGTCCCATCCTGACCAAGGTTGTGCACAAGCAGAGGGACAGCAGCAGGGGAGAGATTTACAACTGTGTGTCTGCAAATTAGACTCCTTGCCTCTTCTTATCCCAACCCTGAGGTGTCAGTTCCCTGTGGAATATTGCTCCACACCAAAAGCAATTTTTTTTTCTTACAGATTCTCTGTTCCCAAGACACCAGGTAAAAAAAAAAAAAAGAAAAAGAAAAAAAACAGGTCAATGGGTCTTTATTACTCCCCAAAGAATAACTCTGCCTTCTAGAGAAATAACACCCTAACACTTTATCCCAGTCCTGAAGTCTATTTTTCTCCAAAGGATATGACAAAGGAACCTGTCATGACCATTGCTCCCCCAGGCTTGGCTTATGTTGAGGACACCCCCACCACCAATATGTCCAGAAATTTTCCTGGATAGCAACTAGGGGTTCACTGGGATCCCTTGATAGATGACGGTGACTCCTGAAATCTGTGACCTCATGATTTTTTTTTTCCAAAACAACAGAAATACCATGTTTATCACCCAAGTTAAGAGCGAGCACTTAGTCATGGTTTATAAAACATGGATAATTCAAACACATATCTTCAGATCTTTTTACATGCTATGCCCTGATATTAGCAACTTTTAAGAATGCTCTTATTTAGTTTTCATAAAACCCCACACTTTGTGGTCTCTACTGCTCTGAACTCATTGCACTTTCATACCCACGGGGCTTGGAATGCCTCAGTGATTTGCACTATGAGGATCTCAACATCAGAGGTTCAGAGGACACAGAAATATTCAGTCCATAATAGAATACAAAGGCCACAAAGACAGGGACGAGGTGCTTAGAATGCAGCAAGAGCTCAGCAGACATTTGGGATCCATGAGTTTAAGGAGGTGGAAAGGCTAGCAGTCCTGATTTCACCATTGCCTCTTGTATGCACAATTCAAATTCTCTCTCTTCCCTGTAAATATGACTAATGATGTGTCAAGGGGCAATACGCCTTCAACACTCATGTCATCTGCAAGGAGCTCTGTGACCTCCTCCTCTCGAATGTGCAGCCCTTGTTCTTCCTCTTCTTTGGTTGCTATGGTGACAATGGGCAGAACAGTGGTGACTAAGAGTGGGCACCCTCTTCTCTTCCCACACCTTCCAGGACACATCGCCTGTCTTTCCCAGTTCGGCATGTGACCTTAGCCATGGGCTGGTCATCTACGTCCTTTGTGGAGATAAATGGCTTCAACACTTAAATTTCTTGAGGATTTGTACCATGAGAGGAAGTTGAGTCTCAGGAAATGTTTCCCTCCATCTAGTCAGATCATCAGATTATTTGAATTTTCCTTCTGTTCAAGATCCCCGTTTCTTGATTTGCATATAAAAACCACACCTGCATCCCTTTGATAGATTCCAGCTGATCATGGTGCACAGTCTCTGATATACTTGTGTGTGGGTGACCGACTAGCACTAGCACATGACTGAGTCCACTCCCCTGCTGAGAGGTTGGCATCCTGCAGCTGCCACACTGCTAGATAACCCTGGTCTACTAGGGTTCCAGTGACTGTGTCTTCGTGCATGGGCATGCCTTCCTACATTCCTATGGGTGGAGTGGTACTCACCTATTCCTTTGTAATATTACCCATTTCCCTGTTTAGGATAGAATGTTCCCTGGAAATGCCTTTTGTGTGACACCTTCTCTTACTCTGCCCTTGGGTGTGGCCTTCCTAGATGTCAGTCAACCTGCTGACAGCAGACATCATGAAGCTAGACTCAGCCCCTTGAAACCTGACCCCTTGCCTCATTTGAATGGCTTCTCCTCAATAAAAGGAGTCAGCACGTGTGTGCTTGCTCTCTCTCTCTCTCTCTCTCTCTCTCTCTCTCTCTCTCTCTCTTTCTTTAGACTCTTAAAGTCAGAGGAGCCATCACAGCAAAAGAAAAAGGTATTTCTGACTCTTGTGTGGTTATTTTGCTTAGCCCAATTAGCCCAGTTGCCCTGGAGTGACCCCTGAGTGTTTTAATCGCTAGCAGCCTGGCACTTGTGGGTTTGGTTTGCTAGCTCCTTGGTGGAGATTTTAATTTACCTTCATTAAGGACATTGCCATATAGTTGCCTGGGTACCCATCTGGTTTTGTTATCAGCATAATGTTGCCCCTGTAAACTGATTCTGGAAGAGTTGCCAACTTTTCTTTTTTTCCCCGTAGGATAAGTTGCAAATGCTGCTATCAGCTCTTCAAGTGTTGGGTGGAATTCTGTAGTGACGTCATCAGGTCCTGGCTTTATCACATGGGAAGTTTCTTATTACTGATTTATTCTCCTCTCTCATTATCAGGCTTTCAGATTTATTATTTCTTCCTGATCCAGTTCATGGTAGGTTTAATGTGCCCAGGTATTTATGCATTTCTTGGAGGTTTCCCAGTAGGGTAAATAATAAGAGTTCATAGAGTTCCTCGAGTCTATATTTCTGTGTTTCCATTGTAATGTCTTCAGTGTCATTTCTGGTTTATTTCAGTCTTACCTCTGTTCTCAGTCTATCAAATGATTGCCAATTTGTTAAACTTCTAAAAGGACAACCTAATTTGGTGGATGTTTTGTACTGTTTGTCCAGCCTCTGTATCATTTGTTTCTGCTCTGATTTTTTTCCTCTATTATCTTGAGACTTCATTTGTTCTTTTTCTATTTCCTTGAGGCAAAATGTTTCTCATTGGCAATCTCTCCTTTTGTGATGTCCTTGTTGTATAAACATTCTCCTTAGAATTGATCTTGCTGCATCCCTTAGGTTTCATATGTTTGGTTTCCACTTTTTTGTTTCTCTCAAGATGATTTAAATTGCCTTTTAATTTATTCATTCACCCAGGGGTTGTTCAGGAGCAGTTGTGAATATTCACAGGTCCTCCTACCATGGATGGGGGCTTTCAAATAATTGCAACTGGAAAGTTTAATACAATGAATTTGATAGTCCTAAATTTTCTGAGACTTCTCTTGTGGCCCAGCTTTTGATTTTTTTCTGTAGGATGATCCAGTTGCTTGAGATGAATCTGCACTGTTTTGCAGCTGTGTGGAATGTTCAGTGAATATCTTGGGTCCACTTGGTCTGAAGTGGAGTTTTGCTAACTCTGTGTCTCAAGTGCCTGGACGTGGTGTATAAAATTCCTCTGCTCTCATGGCTTCCCAACCTGCCCTTCCCTTCTGCTCCTTTAATATTTTCGTGCATATTTAGGTGCTCCACTGTGGGTACATGGATCTTTAAATGGTTGTGTCCTCTTCTGACACTAGACCCTTTCTGATCACACAAAGGACTTCTTTGTCTCTTTTTACAATGTCGATAATTGAGCCTGGAATATTTCAAACTTATTTTAGTTGATAACATAAAAACATATCAGGTAAAACATTGTTATCCACTAGACATTTACTATTATATCATGGTAAAAACTTCAAAATCCCTCCTCCTAGCTCTTTGAGGACACCAGCACTGTCCTCCTCTGTAGACTAAGGGTATATCAAGGGTGGGAGAGGAGAGGAGGAGATGGGGGCACCAGTGATTGAAATTGGCATAATTATGCTATGTGAGTAATAACTCCAGGAATCCCTCTTATAGGCAGAATTATCAGGCACCAATGTGAAATAAATGATAAGTGAAGGGGACACCAGTAGAGAGAGGGTATCAGGGGAGGGAAGGAGGCATGGAAAGGAGAAGCAATGGGGAATGAAAGGGAGACACACCTGTTATGTGCATAGGGGAATATTCCACACTCAACCCCACTATCACCTGTGATTATAAGGCACTAATTAAAGCACCATGCAGAGGGCACAGTGCAGTATTGTCATTTATCTGATAATGTATGTGAGTCTAGCCGTATTTGAATGGAAGAAAGATGCGTGTACTTCTTCAGGGAAAGAGTGAGCCTTGGCATGGGGGGGGTGGGGGAAGCAAGATAAAGAACAAGTATGGGAGGGGCCCCCAGAGCTAAATTTTGCAGAATGTTCTACTTGGAGATGGTGCTGACCGTGTCCAGCACATGAAGCCTGGAGTTTCTGCAGGTACCAAACATGCTCCCCTCCTGTTCCCCTCCACCCCTTCCTGAGGTCTCCTGGGTCAGTAAGATGGGCCCTAGTGAAACTACAGTTCCTCATCCCTCCTGGTCCCCATGTCAGATTTAAGGTGTTTGGACTCGGAATTTAGAGGGAAAAAGGAGTTGGTTTCTTCTTAGTCTAGAAATGGTGAGGTGGGCTGAAGGACAGGGGAATAATAGAACTGAGACTCTTGACCTTCTGAAGTCAACTCCACAGCTTCTCATTAAACATGTAGTTGGACACACTCTCTCTCTTCTCCAAGAAAAATTAACTCAGCTGCTGCCCATAGAGGTGGAAGGAATCATTCCTCACGATTGACTTTCAAGAATTCCAGTAAAAAACAGGAAACGGAAATGGACACTCGTGTTAGATTGCTTGCAGAGATGACCTCAATTTACCCCCTTTACCATGTCCCTAACTTTTTCATTGTAACTGCGAAGCTCTTCCCTTGAGAGGTGGAGTCCATTTCTCCACATCTGAAACTTTGCTGGGCTTCAGTGCCTTATTTTCGTTGACCAACAGAAAATGATGGAAAGACAATGTGCTTCAAGGTCCCAAGTGGGTATCTGTTGCTCCCTTTGTATGGCTGGCTCTGGCACGGGGACAAACTCAGGTTATCCTGATGTAAGATGAGAAGACAGGAGGATCAGAGCCCTGTTGATCCAACCACAGTGTTAGGGATTGGATATGAGGTGTCCTTCAAAGCTCCTTGCTAGGGACTCAGAGGTAAAGCAAGTGGATTGGGGGAGCTGTGACCTAATCAGTCCACCCCAGTTTGAATGGACTGACTCAGTGCTAACTGCAAGCAGGTGGGCACTGCTAGAGGAGGCAGATCACAGGGGCATGTCCTGGAAGGATGCAGCCTCCCTGGGCACCTGCTGCTCCCTCTCTGTCTCCTGGCTGGCATGAGATGAGCACCGCTTCTCCACCAGGCATGTCTGCCATGTTGATCTCCTCATCTTAGGCCAGAGCAATGTACACAACTTCTGGAACCAGGAACCAAAATACACGTTTCCTCTTCTAAATAGTTCTTGAGTACTTTGGTCACAGTGATGCAAAGTCGGGTGATACACATAGCCAGCTTCCAACTCCATCCAGAGAACCCCACATCTGAGATTATCACCCAGGTGATATTTGAATGGAAGAGCCACCACGGGCATATAAAGGAATCAGAGAGACATAAAGAAATGGAAACAGCCAGAAGACTTCCACCATACACTCCAATGTGACCATAAAAAGAACAGCATTGTTTTGAACTCTTTATTTTGGGATAGTTTTCTTCATGCGAACAGCAAAACTGAAGAAATTCAGAAAAACGTGCTCTATCTTCTCTTTCCCATTTGCTCTGATATTTAAAAGCAACACTCATGACTAGCTTGTTGTTCAAATGTATTTCAGAAAAATGTATCAGAAAGTGAGCATGGGTGTGTAACCTGGGGAGAGTGTACTGGTGTGTTCAAGGAGGGGTGTCTTAGAACCTGCAAGTACAAATCCTCGATCCCAGAGGCATTACTGGGCAGGAGACAAGCTCTTGTGCATGTCTTCCTCACAGGGTCAACTATAAGGCCACCACTGTATGGTTCTCTACATGTTAAGGAAAAGCATTTAAGGTAGCAATTGAGAAAGAAACCAGAACAGAAAATTGAATAAAAGGTGATCTCATAATTTCTTCTCCACAAAATAAAGAAAACATTCTCACTTGCCAAAGTGTCATTATTCCACAGGACACTGCAACTCATCAGGATAGCAGACTCATGGGAATCTGCAAATCACTTCTGAACTGAGGGGGAAGGACATTGAGAAAGCAGGACTGAAAAGGGAGAGAATGGGTGAAATGAGAGAGAAGACAGCCTTTCCCAATGAGCTAACTTAAACACTAGCACAACTGAGATTAAAAGAAACTCCAGGAAATTAACAGAAGGCAGTGTCTGGTCCAGTGTCTCTGAGGCCCATGTCCACAGGCAGGACTTGGAAAATATCTCCTCTATGGCTTCCCTCGGAAGAGTCTCCTCAGAGCTCCCATGATGTCCTTGTTCCTCAGACTGTAGATGAAGGGGTTCAGCATGGGGGTGACCACGCTGTACATCACTGAGGCTCTTGCTGTGGATTGTGAGTTCTGGGTAATGGAAGAGCTGAGGTACACCCCCAGGAGTGTAGAGTAGAACAGGGAGACCACAGAGAGGTGAGATGCACAGGTGGAGAAGGCTTTGTACTTGCCCTGAGTTGATGAGATTGCACGGACGGAGGACACAATCTTGGAGTAAGAGTAAAGGATACCAGCAAAGGGGCCACCTCCCAGCAACACTGCTGCAAAATACATCACTATGACATTGGGCAAGGTGTCAGAACAGGCAAGTAGGACCAGCTGGTTGAGTTCACATACAAAGTGTGGGATCTCCACATCTGTGCAGAAGGACAGCCTCAAGGCCATTAAAGTTTCTAATAAGGAATTCAGAGCAGTGGTGGCCCAGCAAGCCAACACCAGCAGACCACAGAGCCGGTGGTTCATAATGACCATGTAGTGCAAGGGGTGACAGATGGCCACATACCGGTCATAGGCCATCACAGCCAGGAGGAAGTTGTCCAAAACACAAAAGAGTATTAAAAAGAATATCTGGGCAATGCAGCCTGTGTAGGTGATCACCTTGCTCTGGGTCTCGATGTTCACCAGCATCTTTGGGACGGTGGTGGAGGTGAAGCCGATGTCTGCAAAAGACAGGTTGGCAAGGAAGAAGTACATGGGCGTGTGCAGGTGGGAGTCTGAGATGGTGGCCACGATGATGAGCAGGTTCCCCAACACCGTGACCAGGTACATAAAAAGAAACAGCCCAAAGAGGAAGGGTTGCAATGTGGGGTCCTCTGAAATTCCCAGAAGTAGAAATTTTGAAATGCGTGTGTCATTGCCTGGCTCCATATATTTAATGTGACTAATGAAAAAAAATACAGAGAAATCATTTGACACAATTAGGCAGTACTAACCTGAAGGAAGGGGATCTTTGAAGTGTACAATCAAGACTAACTGCTATGCTTTGTTCCGCTTTAGGGGATCCCCTGGCCACCTCCAATTTGGAGTTGCTGTCTCACTGTCTCGGTCTTTCCCCAAGAGAACCTTGATTACAGATCACTGAAGACTGACTCTTTCTTGTGTTTGAGGAATATCAGTTAGTGACAATGGTGGCCCAGGCACTGTCTAGGCAACGATAGGTCACTGCCAACAAACTGAGCGTCCCTGCAATCCAGTGAGGGGGAAATAATGGAAGGAAGTCAGAGCAAATACTCATTGGGGAAACAGTAATCCTTCCACATTCTGATGAAGGTCAGTACACTGAGGCTCCTAAGGAGCAGGGCAGCAGGAGTGTCATTTCCTTCTGGGTGTTCGGACAAGATCAGCCCTTAGGTGACACAGCATGTAAGCCCTCCAGAAGGACAGGGAGGGGGCCACAGAGTCACCTGCAGACACGTGTGTCAGGCAAAATGAGGATGGTCAGTGCAGAGGGCCTGAGGAAGGGGCTTGTTCCTGATGTTCAAGTTCAACCAGGAAGCCAGAGTGGCAGGAGGATGAGCAAGAGGGAGGGGGACATGAGCTGGTGTCCCAGGGTGACAAGGCACAGATTCCTCCTTGAGGAGCCTCCTGGGCTTTCTTTGAATTGGCAGCACCTTGTTTATTTCTCTCAGTGGCCTTATGCTAGGGGTTGTGTGTTATGAGTCGCCTTCTGGAATACTCTCAGCTCAGGTCTCCTTCCTCTAAAAACCCTAAAGTCAAAAGCAAACACACAAGTGCACACACACACACACACACACACACTCACACACTCACACACACAACTTAAAAACATGCTGCAATCCAAGGCGTCCTGGACCCATGTCAATGCCCTGTTCTTTTCACCTGTTCTTTTCACACTAGTTAAAATGAAAGAATGCCCAGCAAGCTGTCAACAGCAAATTATTTTTCTCTCTGAGAAGGAAAGGATGGTTCCTCAGAGATCTCCATTTGTCATTCTGCCACACACATTTGTCTTTGGGCTGCCATTTGGAAAGGTGATTTCCTACTGTGCCTTCAAGGTAACAAGAAATTCTGCTTAATAAACAGAGTGAGATAAATTAGTTGGTTCTAAGGATAAAACCGTGTGTCTAAGATTTTGTTAGGAAAAAAGAGCTTCTTGTTTCTGGCTGCCTCCCAGCTCCAGGTGTATTCCAACCAGGACCAGCAAAAGTAATAGAAAATCAAAAATACACTTCTCAAGGGACAGACCTAATATCTACTTTGTGCCAACACACAGATTGAATGTCCATGTTTAAAAAAAAAAGGAAGAATAAACGAAAAAATGAAAAAAGAAATATACAAAACAACACAACACATTGGCTATTTTTATATGAAATATGAAAAAAACTTGTTGTTCCTGCACATTCATTGTTCATATGAGTTAAGTGAAGTTTTTAACTTTTAATTGGCATATAACTGTGAATGTTAGAGGGAACAAGATGTTTTAATAGACAGAAATATTATATATTGGTGAAATCTGGGTTTTAGCATATCCACCATCTCAGATATTTTAATTATAATAAGAAAATTAAAATTCCTCTCTCCTGGCTATTTTAAAGTTTATAAACCATTATCATTAGCGATATTTACCCTACTGTGAAATAACTCACCCGAACTTCTTCCTCCAACCCAACAGACTATAGCCACTGATCATTCTTGGCCTTTCTGCCCCATTCTCCCCTCCCCAGTCTCTGGTAACCACTGTTCTGCCCTGTGCGTCTATGGCACAAGTTTTTTCAGGTTTCATAATAAAAAATAAAAGTTCATTGAACTAGTCAAAGGGGAATGAAGGGAAGGGAAGAGGATAGGAATAGGAAGGACAGTAGAATTAATCGGACATAACTTTCCTATGTTTGTATATGAATACAAACGTAGTGAATTAACACCACATCCTATACAACTACAAGAATGGGATTCTGATTAGAATGAGCTATACTCCATGAATGTGTAATATGTCCAATGTACTCTACTGTCATGAATGTCTAAAAAGAACAAATAAAAAAAGATTCAAACTATAACTAAAGTGCCCTCTTAAAATATCAATTTTTGAAATTCAATGTTTTAAATTTTAAATTTAAAAACATTAAAGGCTATATATGTTATGCAAAAAAATGGCATTTGACTTGCCAAGCCAGAGGCAGAAAGACAAAGGTAGATTGGTTATTGTCTGGGCAGTAGCAGATGAGACAAACACCTTTCTCCATTTTCTTGTTGACTCTCCATTTCTCCATTTTCTGGGTTATTTCAGACTTTTACTTTGGAACTCTTTGGACAAATCCTTTGGACACTGCCTCATCCTGACTGTGATCTTCATGCAACATGCAAAGGTCTCTCCAGATCATACCCTATAATATTCTGCAGGCACTTTTACAACTCCCTTTGGCACCAAATGAAATCCTGCAGGTAGCCTGTCCCCAAGGGGCATTACATCACACACACTTTTATTATATTGCAATAAATTTGACATTAAGATGCAAGTCCCAAATGAGCATTTTTGTTCAACTTTCTGCTTCCACAGTGGCATGTGTATATTTCTGCAGTATATACAACAAACTTAAAGAAAAAGGAAAGTTCTGAAGAATGGACAAAAACTGAAAGGTTAAATTGTGTGGTTTCAAAACAGTGTTATCAGACAAAATTGAATGAAGCATCAGACATTAAGTGAAAGAAAATATGCAATAACATCATTTGACACTATCAAGATGTAATGATGAAAAATCGGCTAGTGCCCAGATATTAAAGAACATAGCAAAGTACCTTCCTCAAATGCTAGAGCATGCAGAAGATGCCTGTTGACAAGAATTCTGCTTCAATATGTATGCACAGTGAACATGCAACAAGGTTGCCTTTGAACCGAGGAGTAAAAGCTTGAAGATCTACACAATATCCAGCATGAACAGCTATGTATCTGGAAGAAAAGGAAGGTGGTTCTCAGGGGTCCCATGAACCACACAGAATGAAGTAAACAGTAATTCTGGAGAAACATCAAGAAACATTGTGTAGAGTTCACAGGTGAATAAAATCATTCTGGAAAAGGCAAGAAACTCGGGAGCAAGAAGACATCATATTATATTAAGTGAAATTTAAAATATTTTGTGGCCCCCCCAAAAAATCACTCCAAAGCTCAATAGAGAAATGATAAATTGGAGAATTTCATTAAAATTCTGATAACTGTAGAAAAGAGGCTTATGATAATAACAAGGCAATCAAAAAGGTGCTCTGTCTCAGAAATACATAATACCCTCCCTTTGCTGGGTGGCCCTCCTCAATAATATGCATTTCTCAAGGTCTCTGGACATGGGTTTATATATTTAAATTTTAAATGGAGGCGTTGGATTTGCAATCTGTGGAAGAGGAATGGGTGGTATAGGTGGTTCACCCGAAGCCTCCACTCCTTCTTCTGGTGGGGCTGGTTTGCCATCCTGTTATTGTGAACAAGGACCTCATATTGCTGAGCTCACTGTTCACTTCCTTTTTCAATATGGTCAAAGAAAAGATTTAATTCACATCAGTGAATTAAACAAACAATTCAACAACCAACCACAGCAACCTCCCAGCTCTGTGCAAGGCTGGATTGGCACTTGGGTGAACCTAGGCAGATGCTCTTGGCTGCCAGCCTCTCAGAAGCCTTTCTGCAGCATCCACTGGGCTCTCGGGCTCACCTGGATGGGTTTCTGGAAGGAATTCCAAGTTCCTCCCTGAATGGTTGATGATGGAAACTGAAGTGGCACTGCCAGACAAGACTGCAGGAAGGGGTCAAAGCTCAGATTCCAAAGCAGAGGTAGAGCTCTAAAGCAAGGAAGCATACACCATCCAGACCATGGCTGCACACATGCTGGGAGACAGGGGCAGGAAGATAAGCACTCCCTGTGTGTCTCCTCATGAGGCACATTTTCCTCTTGTTATTCCAACACTCAGACATCATTTCCCTGTGGGACTTTGCTTTGCATCAAGAGCAATTTACTTTTTTGCTGATTATCTGTTCCCAAGACAACAAATTAAATGCTAGATGAATTAGTCATTATTACTTCTCTCCCAGAACTGACTTGCCTTCTATATATCAAACTTCCTACACCTTTCCCCAACTTACTGTGTGGTGATTTCTTTTGCATCACTGCCAAAGAAAGATGCACATTCTATCTCTCCAATTGTTTCTATTTTCTTTTTTTATTTTTAATGCATGCCAAATTTTACAAATTTATGGTATGTGATGTGATATATATATATATATATATATATATATCATTAATATATATATTAATGATTTATTCAGGATGATTAGCATTCTATCATCTCAAACATTTATGATTTATTTGCATTGGAATTACTTGAAATTTTATTTTCCAGCTGTTTTGAAATTCACCATAAATTACTGTTATAGAAGATGATAGCCTTTTGCACTAACTGTGTTTTCCCACCTAATCACACACTTCTTTCTATTCTCCCTCCCTCTTTATATTCCCAGACTCTGGTAACCACTATTCTACTGTCAACTTCAATGAAGTCAAATTTCTTAGCTTCCACTTAAGAATTAGAAGATACACTTTTATGTCTGTGCCCAGTTTCTTTCACTTAAAATAATATATCCTTGATACTTGTTACTTCAAATGACAGGATTTCTTTCATTGTCAGGGCTCTGTAACTTTACAATGTGTAAATATACCACATTTTTGTTATCGATTCATCTGTAAATGGACACTCAGGTTGAGTCCACATCTTAGTTATTGTGAAAATCCTGACACACACATGGGAATGCAGATATCTCTTCAACATACTCATTTCCTTTCCACAGGATTTATCCTTGGCAGGAGAATTGCAGGATCAGATAGTTCTGTCTTTAGATGTTTTAGGAATCCCCCTACTGTTCTCCACAATGGTTGGGTTAATTTACATTCTACGAACAATGTGCAAGAGTTCCTCTTTCTCCCCATCCTCAACAGAATTTTTGTGCATGTTTTAGACTAATCATTCTAACTCAGGTTAGATGGTTTCTATTGCAGTTTTGATTGGCATTTCCGTTATAATTAGTGATGGCGAACATTTATGAATTTACAGGTCCCATTTCTCTCATCTCCAAATGGATATCTAGGGTTCCCGGCACCATTTTTGTAGATGCCATCCTTTCTCCCATAAAGGTTCTTAACAACTTTACGAAAATTAGTTGGATTTAAACTTATAGATTTATGTAAGGGCTCTCTATTGTATCCATCGGTCCATCTGTGTACCATACTATTTTGGTATGGTTACCAATACCATACCAGTACCATACCAGTACCATACCAGTACCATACTATACTAAGAGTACTTGCTTTGTAGTATATTTTGAAGACAGATGTTGCCATTTCTTTAACTCTGTGCTGCCAGATCAGGATTGTTTTCATTATTTGGGATTTTTTAGTGCTTCCTTAAAACCTTTAAGATTACTTTCTGTAATTCTGTGAATAATGTCTTTGCTATATTTTGATAGGAATTGCATTGAATCCAAGGATTGCTTTGTGTAGACTGGACATTTTGACAATCTATGCTTCCAATCCATGAACATAGGATATTTTCCCTTGTGTGTGTCTTCATCTATTTCTTTCGCCAAAGCTTTCTACTTATTGTAGAAATATCCTACCTCCTTGGTTTATTTTATTTCTCTGTGTTTAGAAAGCTATTGTGAATCAACTTGTTTTCTTGATTTCTATTTCAGCTAGTCATTAATGTTGTATATAAATGCTGTCGATTTCTGTTGTTGATTTTGTATCCTTCAGGTTTCCTGGATTTATCAGTTCTCATTGTTTTCCAGTGAAATTTTTCAGTTTTTCTATCTAAAAGATCATGAAGCTTGGATAACAAGTACCAAAACACAGTTTTGTAAAGGGAATAACTTCTGGTGTTCTCTAAAACAGTAAGTTCATTTTAGTTTTACAACATCTCATAAAGAACTAGGAAGAGAGGAGTTTACAGGCTCCACACATAAGGAAATAGCACGTGTTTAAGGTGATGGAAAGGCTGATAATGCTGATTGTATTATTGCACACTGTGCACAATATCAAATTATCAATATATCCCATGAATATGTAAAATTATGAGACAACTATAGTGTTAAAAATCAGGTCACCTCAAATGAGACAACCTGACATTTTCCTGTCCAGTTTGGATGCCCTTATTATTGGAACTTCCAGAATCATGATGAAGAACAATGGTGAGAGTGAACACCCTCACCTTCTTCCACATCTTATAGGAAAAGCTTTCAACTTGTTAGATTTCATTAAATGCTCTTTCTGTATCCTTTGAGATAATCATACATTTTTTAATCTTTATTTCATTCACATGATGTGTCACATTCACTGATTTGTGTATTAAGAATCCCCATGTGAGAAAAATTGTGTGATATAAATTCTATTTAATCGTGGTGTATCATCTTTTTTATTCATTCTAACTAGTTACACATGACAGTAGAATGTGCTTTGGTACATCATAAATGCATGGAGTATAATTTATCATTCTTCTGGTTGTACATGATGTAGAATCCCTCCAGTCATGTAGTTATATATGTTCATAGAGTAATAATGTCTGATCCATTCTATTATCCTTCTTACCCCTGTATCCCTCCCCTCCCCTTCATTTCCCTCTGCATAATCTTAAGTAACTCTATTCTTCCCCTAACCTCCCCACTTATTTTGAATTAACATCTGAATATCAAAGAAAACTTTCAGCTTTTGGATTTTGGAGATTGGCTTATTTCACTTAACATGATATTCTCCAGCTCCATCCATTTACTGACAAAAGCCATAATTTCATTCTTCTTTTAGGTAGAGTAATATTCCATCATTTATTCCACATTTTCTTTATCCATTCATCTGTTGAAGGGCACTTAATTTGGTTTCATAGTTGAGCTATTGTGAGTTGAGCTGAGATAAACGTTAATGTGACTGTGTCACTGTAATATCCTGATTTTAAGTCCTTTGGGTGTAAAACGAGGAGTGGGATACCTGGGTCAAATGACGCTTCTAGTCCAAGTTTTCTGAAGAATCTCCATATTGCTTTCCATACTAGTTGCACCAATTTGCAGTCCCATCAGCAATGTTTGAGTGTAACTTTTTCCCCAGATCCTTGCCAGTATTTATTATTGATTTGTTTATAAAGAATCCTCATGTGAGAAAAATTGTGTGATATAAATTCTATTAATCATGGTATATCATCTTTTTTTAATTCATTCTAATTAGTTATACATCCACCCTCAGGACCCTAAAAACACTGTTGGGTGTATGTGTTAATATTTTTTATATTCTCTTTTGGAATCAAACCCTTTATCATTATTTAATGTCCTACTTTGTGTTCTTTACAGTTTTTATAACCAGCTTTAATGCCCCCCGTGGGAAGGCCACATTCTTCCTGACTTAAAGATACCCCAAGGTGACAAAATTGACTGGAAATTTCCCAATCATTTCTTGTCCCCAGTTCCTAGCTGATATATACATTGCCTAGAGATTACAACATTAGAAGAATAATAAAAACTAGACAAAATGCTCTGAGAATTCAGACTCTGGAATTCAGGACACACTGCTCATCCTGATGTCGTCCATCCACCAATCCAAGGACAGAAGGAAAATCTCTTCTGCCTCAGGAACATGACTGTGTTCCGTCCCCTGATGGGGAGGGCACAGCGGCTGTCTGCACCACGCACCTGCCTGCAGGACAAGATCACAAGCTCATCTGCCCAGGACCACGGTAGAGAGAGCAGGAGCAGCAGGGTGAGGTCTCTGCAGATGAAATCAGGGGACTGAGAGGCAGCTCCTCTTGGGGCATCGCCTGGGGCCAGGAAACAGGAAAGTTCACTTATTCAGAAAAGAATTTTAAAAGTACCAGCGCTCAGACAAGAAGGAGGCCTCCAGGCTGAGTGACAACCACTGATAAACAAGAGAACTATGTTATCATATTTTTTTCAATTTTTTTATTTGTTCGAATTAGTTATATATGACAGCAGAATACCTTTCAATTCATTTTACACAAATAAAACACAACTTTTCATTTCTCTGGTTGTACACAGTGTAGAGTCTGACCACATGTGATGATGTTTCTCTTATTTCATCATCTTTCCTACCCCCACGTTCCCTCCCCTACACTCCCTCCCCATGGCCCAGTCAAAGTTCCTCCATTCTCCCCACACACCTCCCATTATGGATCATCACCCACTTATCAGAGAACACTAAGCCTTTGTTTTTTAGGGATTGTCTTACTATGCTTAGCATGATATTCTCCAACTCCATCCATTTACCTGCAAATGCCATAATTTTATTCCCTTTTAATGCTGAGTATATATAGTAATATACACTATTCCATTGTGTATATATACCACAGTTTCGTTATCCTTTCATCTATTTAAGGGCATCTAGGTTGGTTCCACAGTTTAGCTATTGTGAATTGTGCTGCTATAAACATTGAAGTGCTTCATCACTGTAGTATACCATTTTTAAGTCCTTTGGGTATAGATCAAGAGGTAGGATAGCTGGGGAGGTTCCATTCCTAGTTTTCTAAGGAATCTCCATACTTCTTTCCTTATTGACTGCACCAATTCGCAGTCAACCAGTAATGTATGAGTGTGCCTTTTCCCCGATATCCTCGACAACACTCATTGTTGTTTGTATTCTTGATTACTGCTATTTTGACTGGTGTGTCCTTGAAACTCCAGCCAGAGCAATTAGACAGACAAAATAAATAAAGGTGAAACATATAGGAAAAGAAGAACTCAAACTAACATTATTTGCCAACAATATGATTCTACATTTAAAGGATCCAAAAAAACTCCACCAGAAAACTTCAAGAATTAATAAATGAATTCAGCAAAGTAGCAGGGTATAAAATTAATACCCATAAATCACATGCATTTCTAAACATCAGTGATGAATTCTCTGAAAGAGGAAAACTACCCCATTCACAATATCCTCAAAAAATAAAAATAAAATACTAGAGAGTCAATTTAACAAAAAAGATGAAAGACCTATACAACGAGAACTACGGAACACTAAAGAAAGAAATAGAAGAAGGCCTTAGAAGATGGAAAGATCTCCTATGCTCTTGGATAGGCAGAATGAACATCATCAAAATGGCCATTCTACCCAAAGCACTATACAGATTCAATGTGATCCCAATTAAAATTCCAACATCTTTCCTTATGGACATAGAAAAGGCAATCATGAAATTCATTTGGAAAAATATTTTATCATATTTAAGTGAGGTCATTCTACCTGTAACACCCTGCCACACCCTGGGGGGTCTACCCTTTCACACAGAACAAAATCCTGCCCATGGCAAGTGCCTGAGGACATCACTTCCCATGCACATTTCTTACCCATGCTTTGCCTGTGCATCTCATGGTAGGTCCAAACCAGCATAGATGCCACTGCTTTGCTCACCTTTCTCTGGTCTTAGAGGTACATGAATATGTGCTCATAATATAGAATATACTTCAAGAAGAGAATTGGGGGAATAAAAAGAATGGGAAAGGAAAAGAGATGAAATTCAGTAAAATTAACCAAACTTAAGGGAGCATTAAAATTCCATGAAACAGTACATGTAGTAGCAAAAATTTGATTCTATCATGATGGACTAATAATTGGCAAATACCTAGACATAAAAGAGTGTAATAAAGAATATTCTTTTAGGGCTGGGGTTGTGGCTCAGTGTGAGGCATTGGGTTTGATCCTTAGCACCACATAAAAATTAATAAACAGAATAAATGTATTGTGCCCATTTACAACTAAAAACTTTTTTAAAGAATATTCCTTTAGCATTGTGGCATAAAACAGATAGTCACCTACTTTTTATGCAATTAAACAGCGATTCTGTGCAAGGGCAGAGTTAACAGGTGACTAAATTGTATTCCAACTTTGTGGGAAAAGCTTAAATAAGTAAATAAAATCTGTCATCAATGTCCATCCATCTGGAGGAAAATGAAGTTGGTCCCCTGGCACACGTATCTTACAAGAGTAGGAGACATTAACAACCTCTGTATGAAAGTGAACCACACAGCTCAGAAAAACATCAAAAGAGTGTCATTTAAAATTCATGGCTGGGCAAATCATCTGGAATAAGTCAACAAAATCAAATTAAGAAGATAAACATGTTTGATGACATAAAACTTAGAAAGGTTTTATGTCCAAAAAAAGTCATTCCCAAAGTCAATTGAGAAAAAATAAACTGGAAAATTTCATCACTAAAATGTGAATAATCATATAAAATTGACTTGTGATAATAATAAGCTGATCAAAAGGGTGTTCCATCACAGAAATAACAAATGCCCTCCCTTCATGGTTTGTCCCCCCACAGAGGATATACATTTATCTTTTCAACCTAATTAATTGCAAAGGTCCTGGGACACATGCTCTTACACTGAAACCACCCTGAGCCTCCACACCCTCTTCTGATGGGTGTGGAGGCCTTTGCCCTCACCCCATGGTCATCAAGGATCTTGCCTGGCATTTCTGAGCTCTCTGTTCACTCCTCCTTCCACTACAGTAAACACATACACCAATGAGCTCATCAAACAATACAGCAAACACCTCAGCAACCTGTTGAGGCTGGGTGAGGCTGGGTTGGCTCTCAGGGGACCTTAGGTCCATGTTCAATTTTTCCCAACACCAGGTAAAGTCAATTGGTCTTTATTACTCCTATAACTCTTCTGCCTTCTAGAGATCTAATACCTTACACTTTATCTTAACACTTATATAAAGTTTTCTCCAAAGTTTAAAGCAAAGGAACCTCTTGTGACCATTGTTCCCCACAGGCTTGGTTTGTGTTGAGGACACCACCCTGATATCTCCAGACAATATCCTCTTCCTCTCTTCAGCTAAGGGTCCATCAGGATCCCTTGAGAGATGACTGTGACTCCTACAATCTGTGACTTCATTATGCTTTTTCCAAAACAACAGAAATATCATGTTTTTCACCCAAGTTCAGAGCTAGCATTTAGTTACGTGTTTATAAAACAGTGGATAATCCAAAGACATAGATCTTCATGTATGTATTATGATCAACTTAGGAGAATGCTCTCATGTAGTTTCTATTAAGTTCCACTCTTTGTGATCTGTACAGTTATGAACCTCATTCTACTTTCTCACCCAAGGGGCTTGGAATGCCTCAGTGATCTGCACTGTTTGGATCTCAACATCAGAAATTTAGAAATGTTTAGAAATATTCAGTCCATAACAGAATTCAAAGGCCACAAAAGCAGGGGTGAGTCACCTGGAACACAGAGAGAGCTCAACAGACATTTGTGCTCCATGAATGAAGACAAAATCAGAGTTTAAGGAGGTGGAAAGGCCAGCAGTCCTGATTTCACCATTGTCTTTTTATGCACAATTCAAATTCTCTCCCTTCCCTGTAAATATGCATCATGATGTGTCAAGGGGCAATACGCCTTCAACACTCATGTCATCTGCAAGGAGCCCTGTGACCTCCTCCTCTCGAATGTGCAGCCCTTCTTCTTCCTCTTGTTGGTTGCTCTGGTGACAACTGGCAGAACTCTGGTGACTAAGAGTGGGCATCCTTGACTCTTCCCACACCTTCCAGAACCTGTGTTTCCCCAACCAGCATGACCTTAGCCATGGGCTGGTCATCTGCATCCTTTGTGGAGGTCAATGACTCTGACACTCAATTGGTTGATAATTTGTACCATGAAGGGAGGTTGGGTTTTAGCAAAGGCTTTCTCTCCATCTATTGAGATATTTAAATATCCCAATTTAATTTAATTTAATATTTAAATATCTTCATCAAGGACATTGCCGTATAGTTAGTTGTCTGTGTCCTCACCTGGCTTTGCCATCACGTTATGTTGACCTAGCAAAATGATTTTGGAAGAGTTCCCATTCTTCCTTTTCTTTTCTTCTTTGGGAAAAGTTTGAGATGGTGGCTATTAGCTCTTCAAGGATTGGGTGGAATTCTGCTGCGAAGTCCTCAGGTCCTAGTTTTACCACATGTGAAATTTCTTATTACTGATTCTTTCTCCTCTCTCATTATCAGGCTTTCAGATTTTCTGCTTCTTCCTAATCCAGTTCATGGCAAGTTGTATGGGTCCAGGGATTTTTGCATTTCTTGGAGGTTTTCCATTGGGGTGGATAATAGTTCACAGCAGTTCCGCTGTGAATCTGTATTTCTGTCATATCACTTGTAATGTCTCCAATTGCATTTCTGGCTTACTTCAGTCTTTTCTCTGTTCTCAGTCTATCAGAAGATTGTCAATTCATTAACCTTCTAAAAGTACAACCCAATTTTGTACTTGGGTTCTTTTGTGGGGATTTTTGTTGTTGGATGTTCATTCTCTAAATCATTTATTTCAACTCTGCTTTTATTTTTTCTTTTATTCTGTTAACTTTGGGTTGGCTTATTCCTTTTCTATTTCTTCGAGGCAGAATGTTTTTGCATTTGCAATCTCTCTCCTTTTTTAATGTCCTTGTTTAGTTCTATAAACATTCTTCTTAGAATTCATTTTACTGCATCCATTATTGCAGCAACCTACGCCGCATTAAAAAAAGGATATTAAGTAGGGGGCTACGGGAGGTGGAGGAAAACACAGAAACAAAGAGAACACAGAGACATTTCTAAGTAAAGCTGGGGCCAGGTGTGACACTACCCTCTGATGGAGAAACTAGTAAAATTATAGGTGCATTGTAAATTATTCAAGGCTTGTGAGTTACCAAGAGGCTTCTTTTTTTTTTTTAGTTGTAGATGGTGTGCACTAAAAGTTACAGAGCTAGAAACATTTTTGCAGCTATCCTACTGTTGCAATAAAAGGAACATCCTGCTATTACCCTGCCACACCCAAGAAGCCCATTGTACTGGAACGCCTGATGCCTATTAGCATCAGAGCCAAGTGTCAAAGCTGTTCACATCCTCACTTTTGGGAAAGGAATGTTTCCCAGGCCTGGCTTTTGCCAAAACTTCAGGATCAGCTGATGACCAGAGGCTTGTTCACTCTCCACACATTTTCTTTTTATTCTTTTTCCATTTTTATTTCTCTCAGGATACTTTAAATTTCCTTTTATTTTCTTCACTGGTTGTTCAGGAGCATATTCTTCAAGGACCCTGCATTTGTAAATTTCCAGAAATTCCTATTTTTTTTTATTTTTAGTTTTCAATGGACCTTTTATTTTACTTAGTTATATATGGTGCTGAGAATTGAACCCAGTGCCTCACATGGGCTAGGCAAACACTCTGCTGCTGAGCAGCAACCCCAGCCCCCAAGTGTGGAGAGCAGTGACAGTGATTGGAGACCAGTGTCTGAAACTGGGGTCCCTGATGAATTCATGGCTGTGGCATCCTTGGCGCCTGGGAAAGTTTCTGAGCAAAGGTACAGATACCCAGTTGCTATGGCAATGCCCTTTATGGGGAGGCTCCATGCTAGAGTCTTATCAGCCTCACCTTGCTCTCAGGCCCACAGCTCCTGGCAATGAAGGAATTCTCTTGCTAAGAAAACTACAATGTTTCATCAGTTCTGCTGCTACTGAACCTTTCATGAGAGCTACACAATGCCCCTAACATTGCACATTGCAACTGTAGAATGTAACTGAGGAGTAAGATGCATAATGTTGCTAACTCTGTAACTTTCATGAATACAAAGAATAATGCTTGCATAGTCTTTAATCTGATTAATGAGACATATATAATAAAGATTGCTGGCATAATTCTTTAGACCTGCTTCTCCATCAGAGACCAGCACTCCACCCAATCCCAGCTGTTAATTTCACAATCTGCATACATGAGTCTTATTTCTTCCAATCTCCAATCACCTCTCACAAGAACCTGCTAGTTTGGCTGCGCTGGTCACCGCACCCCAGAAATTTCTATTATTGATTTCTGGTTTCACGCTATTAGAGTTGGAAAGGACACCAGATAATATTTTCTTCTTCTTGAGTTTGCTAAGATTTGTCTTGTAGTGCAATATAAGGTCTCAGCTTGAGAAATTTCCACTGTGCTAAAGAAGAACTGGTATTGTTTTGCTGTTCTGTGGAATGTCCAATGAGTGCCGTGGTTGCATTGGGCCTAAAGTGGAACTTAAGTCTCATGATCTCATAACTTCTGTCTGGATGATCTGAACTTGGTGCATAAAAGCCCCCTATTTTCACCATTTGGCCATCTGCTTCTCCCTTCAGCTACTTTAATATTTGCTTTAAACATCTGGGTACTCCACTGTTGAGTGTATAGATATTTATAATTGCTATAGCCTCTTCTAACACAGGACCCTTTCTGGTCATATAATGTCCTACTCCTGGTCTCCCTTTACAATTTTCACAATTGTCCCTGAAAGTTTTCAAATTTATATTTAGCTGAAAACAAAAATATTAAAATATATGCTTATTCACTTTTGTTCCTGATGATGGTCAACACATGCACAAATTGTGTCAGGTCCAAGTCAGGTTGTATTTATCTAATCAAGCATTTAATTAGTACATCATGGTGAAAACCTTCTGGCTTCTTGCAGTATACCACATTGTCCTCCCTCTGCATAGTGGAGAAAGGGGACCGAGCAAGAGAGGAGGCACTAGAAGATGAAATTGGCAAGATGATGTTGCAAGCGTGTATGAACACATCTCAATGAATACCATAGTTGTACAAAATTATAAGGCATAAATGTAAAAAAATAAAAGGGGGACCAGGAGTGTAGGGGAGGGGAATCAGGAGAGGGAAGTAACAGGGGAAGTATTGGGGATTGAAAGGGAACACATTGTGTTATGAGTACGTATGACAATGCAGATGAACCCCACCATCAAGGATGATTGCATGCCACTAATGAAAACACCATTTCAAAAAGCATATAGTGCATGACTGTTTTCTATCGAGTAATATATTTGAGTCTAGCACTATTGGAATAAAATAAAAGTACATGCACATCACTAGTGAAAGAGTAATACATGGCACAAGAGTGGGAATGGCAGGATGAAGAACAGACCTGGGGTTTGGAAAACTGTGAACAGACACAGAGGCTCCAAAAGCTGAGGCTTGGACAGTGAAGGGGAGCACTAGGAGAGGGTCCATCACTGAACTTTGCAGAATGTTCTACATGTTGTAGTTTGGATATGAGGTGTCCCCCAAAAGCTCCTGTGTGGGGTACTCAGAGATAAAGAAAGTGGAGTGGGAGAGCTGTGACCTAAACCATCCATCCCAGTTTGAATGGACTGAGTGGGTGGTAGCTCTGGGCAGGTGGGCATTGCTATAGGAGGCGGATCAAAAAGGCATTTCCTGGAAGGATGCAGCCTTCCTGGGCACCTTCCCAGCTGCTCCCTCTCTGTCTGCTGGCTGGCATGAGATGAGCACTGACTCTCCACCAGGCATGTCTGCCATGATGACCTTTCTCACCTTGGGCCAGAGCCATGGACTCAATCTCTGGAACCAGGAGCCAAAACATTTTCCCTCCTCTAAATTGTTCTTGGGTATTTTGGCTACAGATATGCAGAGTTGACTAGTGCACATCACCACCCTCGGCCTCTAACCAATAAGACCTCAAGTCTGAGAGTATCAGCCAAGGTTAGCAGAGTGTCCTCGGTTGACTCTTACCTGACAACAAACCTTGAAAGGAACTGGAGGCATGTGAAGAGATGGAAAAGACCAGAAGATAAGGAGTGATATTGGCCAAATCATTACAAACATGTGATGACAAATCCCATCACAATTTGCAACTGTAATGTTGCAAATAAAAAAAAATTTTAAATGTGGGGGGGGGAAGGCCAGAAGATTTCCCAACATACACACCAATATGAACAAAACTACAAGCATTATTTTAAAATCATTTATTTTGGGATAATGCTTGTGGTGGCAAAGGCTTGATACCATAACCAGTGCCAGCAGAATGGAAACAGTCAGAATAACCTGCTACATTTCTATTTACCATTTGCTCCGATATTTAAAAGCAATAATCCTGACTACCTTGTTGTTCATATTTATTTCAGATAGTGGTATCCATAAATGACCATGGTGGGTTTCCAGGAAACCTGGAGACAGAGTACATTATGTTTCATCAGGACGACCACTGAGGCATGAATCCTCATTCCCGGAAGCACTCCTGGGCAGCAGACAAACTCTGGTGCATGCCTTTCTCACATGGTCAAGTGTAAAACCACCACTCAGTGGACCTCTACATACTAAGCAAGAGCAGTTAAGGTAGCAACACAGAAAGGAAAAAAAAAGAACAGAAAATGGAAAAACTGTGGTCTCAGATTTCCTCCTTCATAAAATAAAGGAAACAGCCTCAGTGGGTTATATTCCACAGGACACTGCAGCTCATCAGAATATCAGACTCACGGAAATCTGCAAATCTCTTCTGATCTGAGATGGAAAGAATTGAGAATTTAGGTCTGAAAAGGTAGAAAATGTTGGCAATCAGAGAGCAAATGATACTTCCTAATGAGCTTCCTTAAATATTAACAGAGTTGAGATTAAAAGGAACTCCAGGAAATTAACAGGAGGCACAAGGTCTACCTCATGGTCTGGATAAAGAACCGCAGGGTCTGGTCCAGGGTCTCTGAGGCCCGTGTCCACAGGCACAACTTGGAAATGTCTCCTCTATGGCTTCCCTCGGAAGAGTCTCCTCAGAGCTCCCATGATGTCCTTGTTCCTCAGACTGTAGATGAAGGGGTTCAGCATGGGAGTGACCACGCTGTACATCACCGAGGCTCTTGCTGTTGATTGTGAGTTCTGGGTAATGGAAGAGCTGAGGTACACCCCCAGGAGTGTAGAGTAGAACAGGGAGACCACAGAGAGGTGAGATGCACAGGTGGAGAAGGCTTTGTACTTGCCCTGAGTTGATGAGATGGCACGGATGGAGGACACGATCTTGGAGTAGGAGTACAGGACCCCAACTAGAGGGCCACCTCCCAGCAAGACAGCTCCAAAATACATTACCATGTCAATGGAAAAGGTGTCAGAACAGGCAAGTAGGACCAGCTGGTTGAGTTCACATACAAAGTGGGGGATCTCCAGGTCTGTGCAGAAGGACAGCCCCAAGGCCATTAAGATGTCTATTAAGGAGTTCAGAGCAGTCAAGGCCCAGCAAGCCAGCACCAACAGTCCACAGAGCCGGCGGTTCATGATGACCATGTAGTGCAAGGGGTGACAGATGGCCACATACCGGTCATAGGCCATCACCGCAAGGAGGAAGTTATCCAAAACACCAAAGAATATGAAAAAGTATATCTGGATGATGCATCCATTATAGGTGATGACCTTGCTCTGGGTCTGGATGTTCACCAGCATCTTGGGGATGCTCGTTGTGGTGAAGCAGATGTCTGCAAAGGACAGATTGATGAGGAAGAAGTACATGGGCGTGTGCAGGTGGGAGTCTGAGACGGTGGCCACGATGATGAGCAGGTTCCCCAGCACAGTGACCAGGTACATAAACAGAAACAGCCCAAAGAGGAAGGGTTGCAATGTGGGATCCTCTGAAATTCCCAGAAGAAGAAATTTTGTAATGCGTGTGTCATTACCTGGCTCCATTTATTTAATGTGACTAATTAAAAAAATACAGAGAAATTATTTGACACAATTAGGCAGTACTAACCTGAAGGAAGGGGATCTTTGAAGTGTACAATCAAGACTAACTGCTGTGCTTTGTTCCTCTTTAGGGGATCCCCTGGCCACCTCCAATTTGGAGTTGCTGTCTCACTGTCTCCATCTTTCCCCAAGAGAACCTTCATTACAGATCACTAGAGACTGACTCTTTCTTGTGTTTGAGGAATATCAGTTAGTGACAATGGTGGTCCAGGCACTGTCTAGGCAATGATAGGTCACTCCCAACAAACTGAGCGTCCCTGCAATCCAGTGAGGGGGAAATAACGGAAGGAAGTCAGAGCAAATACTCATTGGGGAAACAGTAATCCTTCCACATTCTGATGATGGCCAGTGCACTGAGGCTCCTAAGGAGCAAGGGCAGCAGGAGTGTCATTTCCTTCTGGGTGCTCAGACAAGATCATCCCTTAGGTGACACAGCATGTAACCCCACCAGAAGGACAGGGAGGGGGCCACAGAGTCACCTGCAGACACGTGTGTCAGGCAGAATGGAGGATGGTCAGTGCAGAGGGCCTGAGGAAGGGGCTTGTTCCTGATGTTCAAGTTCAACCAGGAAGCCAGAGTGGCAGGAGGATGAGCAAGAGGGAGAGGGACGTGAGCTGGTGTCCCAGGGTGACAAGGCACAGATTCCCCCTTGAGGACCTCCTGGGCTTTCTGTGAATGGGCAGCACCTTGTTTATTTCTCTCAGTGGCCTTATGCTAGGGGTTGTGTGTTATGAGTCGCCTTCTGGAATATTCTCAGCTCAGCTCAGGTCTCCTTTCTCTAAAAACCCTAAAGTCAAGAGCAAACACACAGGTGCGCGTGCGCGCGCGCACACAAACATACACACACACACACACACACACACACACACAACTTAAAAACATGCTGCAGTCCACGGCCTTCTGGGCCCATGTCTTCCCTGTTCTTCTTCCTTTATTCACACTATTTAAAATGAAAGGATGACAGGGAAGACTCAACAGCAAATTATTTTTCCTCAACAAAGGAAAAGACAGTCCTCAGAGCTCACACTCTGCCACACACATTTACACGTGGGTTCCCATTTGGAAAGGTGATTTTGCACTCTGCATTCAAGGAAACAAAAAGAAATTCTGCTCCATAAAACCAAAGAGAGGAATCAAGTGGCTCTCAGGATAAAAACAGTCTATTAAACTCAGGTGTATCTGAAATTTTGTTAGAAAGAGCTTCTTGTTCCTGGCTGCATCTCAACTCCAGTTACATTCCAACAAGAATCAGCAAAGGTAATTGGAAATCAAACACACATTTATCAAAGCATAGACATAAGTCTACTTGGTGCCGACACACACGTAGAATGTCCATATTTAAAAAAAAACAAAGGAAGAATAAATTTAAAAAATTAATATACAAAACAACAACACAAATGGGTATTTTATATAAAAATAGAAAACATGTGTTTCCTACACCATTCAATGTTGACTTGAGTAACTATGTTTACTAGTTAATTGACACACATGACCATACATGTAAAGCCTCCACTCCCTCTTCTACTGGGGCTGCCTTTGTCACCACTTTATTGTCAGCAAGGACACTGCATTGCTGAGCTCACTGTTCACTTCCTTTTTCAACATGGTAAAAAAAAATACATCAGTGAATTATTGAATAATTCAATAACCAACCACAGCAACCTCCCAGCTCTGGGCAAGGCTGGATTGGCACTTGGGTGAACTTAGGCACATGCTCTTGGCTGCCAGCCTCTCAGAAGCCTTTCTGCAGCACCCACTGGGCTCTCAGGCTCACCTGGATGGGTTTCTGGAAGGAAGTCCAAGTTCCTCCCTGGACGGTTGACAACGGACACTGAACTGGCACTACCAGGCAAGACTGCAGGAAGGGGTCAAAGCTCAGATTCCAAAGCAGAGGTAGATCTCTAAAGCAAGGAAGCCCACTCCACCCAGACCACAGCCGCACACATGCTGGGGGACAGGGGCAGGAAGACAAGCACTCCCTGTGTGTCTGCTCATGAGGCAGACTTCCCTCTTGTTATTCCAACACTCAGACATCATTTCCCTGTGGGACTTTGCTCTGTACCAAAAGCAATTTATTTTTTGCTGATTCTCTGTTCCCAAGATGACTAATTAAGTACCAGGTGAATTAGTCATTATTACTTTTCTCCAAGAACTATTCTGCCTTCTATATATCAAACCTCCCACACCTTCCCCCAATCCTGACAAAGTTTTTTTCCTAAGTCTAAGACTGAGAAACCTACTTTACCAGGTCCCTTGAGTCCCCATGGGCTTGAGCCCCATCTCCAGGAAATTGACTCTTCCTCTATTCAACCATGGATGAACTCTGATCTCTGAATACAGAATCAGGCTACTATAACCCTTGGCTTCATGAGACTTTTTCCACAACAACAAACAAACAAAAAATATGCTTATAACACAAGCTGAAAGTTGTCATGTGTTTGTATTCATAAAAATTTTATAATTTAAAGAGAGAAATTTAGATCCTTTTATGCACATTGCCCTGAGATTAGCAGTGTGTAATAATTCCCTCATTTAGTTTTTATAAAAGCCCATTCTCTGGGGTCTGTATTGTGAACCTTGTCCTACATTCAAACCCATTGGGTCTCAGAATGGTTAAGTGATCTGCCCCGTTGGGCCCAATGGGAGTTCCAATCTCCACACAGGAGGACTCAGAAATGTGCAGTCTGTAACAGAATGGAAACACTGTGAATGCTGTGTTCCATGTACCTGGAACATAGCAGGTGCTCAATAGACACTTGCTGAATGAATTAATCCATAGATCATTTGATAGAGCAAGTGGTTTGAGAGGTTAGTGGGAAATGCTGCTGAATACTGAGGAAGGTGGATGAGTGAGAATTCACTCTGATGGGAAAGAAGGCAGAAGACTTACAAGTGTGGGGGAAAGGGTTGGGGACAGCAAATAAAGGAAGTCTATAAATGCAGAGATAGGGAATGTGCCAGCAATGACAAGGGGTCCTGAGAGGGGGATTGCTCAGTTGTTCTTGCCATAGTGAGCCACCATGTTGGGAGAGGCCCCAATGGCTACAGACCAAGGACAGTTCCTGGTGCTGAAAGTGAACCTTGTCCAATAACCAGTCAGATAACGGGAGCTAGTTCTACCAAGGCAAAAATAGAATTCTGCCAATTTCCTGCATGAGCCCAGAGGAGACTCCTGAGCTCCCACTGAGAACATAGCCTGACCAGAGGTTTGATTTGGCCAATGTGTGAGAAGCCTTGAGCAGACAAAGCTGTCATGTATAACTAAATTCATCTGGAAATGGGCACTCGGGTTGATTCCATATCTTAGCTACTGTGAAAATCCTAAAACAAACATGGGAATGCAGATATCTCTTCAACATACTCATTTCCTTCCCAGAGGATTTAATTGCAGAATCAGATAGTTCTATCTTTAGATGTTTGAGGAAACTCCCTACTGTTCCCCACAATGACTGTATTAATTTACATTCCACCAACAATGTGCAGGAGTTCCTCTTTCTCCCCATCCTCACCAGAATTTTTGAATATATTTGATAATAGTCACTCTGACTGGGGTTAGATGATTTCATTGCAGGTTTTTTAAAATTATTTTCTTTAGTTGTCAATGGGCCTTTATTTTATTTATTTATAAGTGGTGCTGAGATTCAGACCCAGGACCTCACACATGCCAGAGGATAATACATGGGTGTTGCTTTAAGGCACTTACTATGTGGTGATTTCTTTTGCATCAATGCCATGGCAAGATGCACATTGTATCTCTCCAATTGTTTAGGTCTTCTTTGTTATTTTTAATGCATGCTGAATTGTACATATTTATGGTATGTGGTGTGCTATATTTATAAGCCTATAAATAAACATAATGTGTAATGATTTATTCAGGGTGATTAACATTTTCGTCATCTCAAACATTTATGATTTATTTGCATTGGAAATACTTGAAATTATATTTTCAGCTTTTTTTCAAATCCACCATAAATTACTGTTACCTTTAGTCACCCTACTGTATTATAGAAGATGAGAGCCTTTTCTGCCTAACTGTATTTTTACACTTAATCACACACTTCTTTCTATTCTCCCTCCCTCTTTCCATTCCTAAATTCTAGTAACCACTATTCTACTGTCAACTTCAATGAAGTCAAATTTCTTAGGTTCCACTTAGGAGTTAGAAGATATGGGACTTATATTTCTGTGCCCAGTTTCTTTCACTTAACATAATTTATCTGGATCTATCCATGTTACTGAAAATGACAGGATTTCTTTCATTGCCAGGGCTCTGTAACTTTACAATGTGTAAATATACCACATTTCATTATCCATTCATCTTGAAATGGACACTCAGGTTGATTCCTATCTTACCTACTGTGAAAATCCTAAAACAAACATGGGAATGCAGATATCTCTTCAACATACTCATTTCCTTTCCACAGGCAAAGCAATGAAATAAATCCTCTAGTTTGAGGTCAGGGCTCTGCAGAAAGGACATGGGGGAGAATCCTTATGTTTAGGAGAATGAGACTCAAGGGACAGCATTGATAGAATAAAAATAATCTTCAGATAAAGAAACAGATTGCAGGAATGGGAAAACATGGCTGCAGGAATGGAGTGACCCAGCAGATCTCACCTAATCAGAATATTCATCTCTGAGAGTGTTAGAGGACCACTAAACAGCTGCTCTCTGGAGAAATCACCAGCGCTTGGACCCCGAGTGGAGCTGCAGGCCTCAGTGTTGGAGTAGGACACCTTGTGTTAGAGCAGGACCCAAAGCCGAAGTTCTAGCCCAGGAAGACTCTGGAAGCACCTTAGCAGAATCACCCATCAACACATTTGCAGATCGCCAAGACTTCCCTCCTTTCCCACACCAGAATTGCAGAACCAGATAGTTCTATTTTTAGAAGTTTGAGGAAACTCCCTACTGTTCCCCAGGATAGTTGCATTAATTTACATTCCACTAACAGGGTAGGAGAGTTCCTCTTTCTCCCCATCCTCACCAGAATTTTTGCATATGTTTGATAATAGTCACTCATACTGGGGTTAGATGGTTTCCATTGCAGCTATTTTTTTTTAAGAGGGAGAGAGAAAAAAAGAGAGAGAGAATTTTTTAATATCTATTTTTCAGTTTTCAGCGAACATGACATCTTTATTTTATTTTTTATGTGGCAGGCATTTTTTAATAATTTTTTTAGTTGTCCATGAGCCTTTATTTTATTTATTTATATGTGGTGCTGAGATTCAGTCCAGGACCTCACACATGCCAGGCAAGCCTCTACCATTGAGCCTCAACCCAAGCCCTCCATTGAAGTTTTTATTGGAATCTCAATTATAATTAGTGATGGCAAGCATTTTTTAATTTATATGTCCCATTTCTTTCATCTCCAGATAGATATCCAGTGCTCCCAGCACCATTTTTTTGTAAATATAATTCTTTCTCCCATGTACGTTAACAACTTTGTTGAAATTAGTTGAATTTAAATTTATAAATTTATGTCTCGGCTCTCTATTCTGTTCATTGGTCTGTGTCCATGCCAGTACTGTTTTATTACTATTGCTTTGTAGTATGTTTTGAAGACAAATATTGCTCTTTCTTCACCCTTATGCTTCTTGCTTAGGGTTGTTTTCATTGTTTGGATCTTTAGTGCTTCCTCAACATCTTTAAGATTGCTTTCTTTACTTTTGTGAAGAATGTCACTGGTATTTTGATAGGAATTGCATTGAATCTATGGATTGTTTTGTGGAGATTGAACATTTTAACAATATTAATCCTGCCAATCCATGAACATGGGCTATCTTTCCCTGTGAGTGTCTTCATCAATTTCTTTCTCCAATGTTTTCTACTTATTGTAGAAATCTCCTACCTCCTTGGTTTAATTTATTTTATTTTTATTATTGTGTGTTTTTAAAGAGCTGTTTGTAAATGAGATTGTTTTCTTGATTTCTATTTCAGCTAGTTTATTATTGTTGTGTATAAATGTTGCTGATTTCTGTTGTTGACTTTGTATCCTTCGGGTTTCCTGGATTTATCAGTTCTCTTTGTTTACCAGTGACATCTTTCAGTTATTCAACCTAAAAGATCGTGGAGCTTGGATAGCAAATACCAAAACATAGTTTTGTAAGGGGAATAACTTCTGGTGTTCTCTCACACAGTAAGTTCATTTTAGTTTTACATCATCTCATTATGTGCCTCATGAAGAACTAGGAAGAGAGGAGTTTGCAGGCTCCACACAAAAGGAAATAGCACGTGTTTAAGGTGATGGAAAGGCTGATGATGCTGATTGTATTATTGCACACTGTGCACAATATCAAATTATCACTATACCCTATGAGTATGTATAATTGTGTGAGAACTATAGTGGTAAAAATCAGGTCACCTCAAATGGGACAACCTAACATTCTCTTGTCCAGTTTGGATGCCCTTATCATGGGAACTTCCAGAACTCTGATGAAGAACAATGGTGAGAGTGAACACCCTCACCTTCCATATCTTACAGGAAAAGCTTTCAACTTTTCCCCATTCACTAAGCTGTCGGCTGCGGGTCATCATATGTAGCCTTTATGTGTTGAGCTATGTTCCTCCTATGCCTAATTTGCTGAGAGTATTTTTCATCATGCAGGAAGGTTACATTTTATCAAGTGCTCCTTCTGTATCTTTTGAGATGATCATATGGTTTTTATCCTTCATTCAATTGATGTGATGTGTCATATTTATTGATTTGTGTATGTAGGATCATCATGTGAGAAAAATTGTGGGATACTACTCCTATTTGATCATGGTGTATAATCTTTTTTGATACACAGTACTCATTTTTTTGGAAAAGATACTAGATATGATTTCAATCTGCTTGAATTTTCTACGTCTTGCTTGTGGCCCAACACATGATCTCTCCTGGGGAGTGTGCTGGAGAACAAACGTATTCTCTTGCCGATGGTGAAAATGTGCTGTATATGTCTAATAGGTCCATTTACTCAAATGTGTGAGGTCTAGTGTTTTCCTAACTTTCTGTGCAGATTATGCAAACGTGGTATATTAAAGTCCCTTACTATTGTGGCATGATCTCTGTCATTTCTGGATTCTATAAAAGCTTGATCTCATGAAAGTGAAAAGCAGAAGGGGGGTTCCTACAGGCTAGAAAGATAAGGGAGATTGACAGATGGAGGAGACTAGTCAATAGATACAAGATTACAGATAGTAGGAAAAAATTCCCATGATCTGTTGCAGGTTGGGTGACTATAGTCAGCAATAGTATGTTGTACGTTTCAAAATGGCTGGCGGTGAGGACTGAATGCTCTCAGCACAAATGATAACTATGCAAGGTGACGGATGTGCTAATTATTCAAATTTGCTCATTATACCTTATATGCAAGTCTACTCCAGAAATACATACAATACTCCATAAATATGTACAGTAATTATGTGTCAATTAAAAATACCACTCCTTCATATTTATTCAAAAGAACTAAAAGCAGCATATACCAATACAAATTGTTATAGCAGAACAATGCAGAATAACCAAGTTATGAAATCAGCTCCGGTGCCCATCAATAGACCACATGACAAAGAAAATGTGTTTTATATACACAATGGAAGTTCGCTCAGCTGTAAAGAAGGATGCAATGAGGGCATTTTCTGGTGAATGAACAGGACTGGAGGACATCATGCTAAGTGAAATAAGTCCTCCAGTGTCAGAAAGTCACAGGTCAAATGATCTCTGTCGTATGCTCGTATGCGGAGATAGATTGAAATAAGAAATGTTTTAAAAGGTGCGGGATTCCCATGAAAAACAGAAGGGAGGTCCATAGAGCAGATGAAGGGATCAAGGGGGAAGGAGAAGAGATGAGAAAGGGAAGGAACTGTAGAATGAAATTGACCAAACTTTGCTATGGGCATGTATACCACAGTGAATCCTACTTCCATACATGCTTACAATGCACCAGTTTTTAAAAAACAATAAACTAACAGAAGGAAGACCAATAGAGGAGAAGGGAGTCTGGGGTAGGAGAGGAAGGAAAATGGAAATACTGGGGATTAAAATGGAACTGATTATATAATATGCACATATGAATGTGTAAATTACTCCCACCATGATGTATTACTCTCATGAACTAATCAAAGCATGTTTTTTTTAACAATCGGTATTCTATAAAAATACTACCACATTATCTTATGTAATTGTTTTTAATAATGGGAAAACAAGAGAGGGTGTAACAAATTTAAATTTGTTAAATATGGAAAGCTTGTACTCTAATTTAGAAATGCCATAATAAATAAATGCATTTTCATTAAAAAAGGCCACTTACTATTCTTTTATCACAACCATCTATTTCTCCCTTTACATCCTGAAATACTTCCTTTACATATTTGGGTGATCCACAGTTGGGTGTATGTGTTTATATTTTTATATCCTCTCATGGAATCAAACCCTTTATCATTATTTAATGACCTGCTTTGTGTTATTTAAAGTTTCTATCACCAGCTTTAATGGCTCCCATGAGAAGGGCACTTTTTTCCAACTTAGAGATTCCCCCAAGGGGACAAAATTGACTGGAAATTTCCCAATCATTTCTTGTCCCCAGTTCCTAGCTGATATATACATTGCCTAGAGATTACAACATTAGAAGAATAATAAAAACTAGACAAAATGCTCTGAGAATTCAGACTCTGGAATTCAGGACACACTGCTCATCCTGATGTCGTCCATCCACCAATCCAAGGACAGAAGGAAAATCTCTTCTGCCTCAGGAACATGACTGTGTTCCATCCCTTGATGGTGAGGGCACAGGGGCTGTCTGCACCACGCACCTGCCTGCAGGACAAGATCACAAGCTCATCTGCCCAGGACCACGGTAGAGAGAGCAGGAGCAGCAGGGTGAGGTCTCTGCACATGAAATCAGAGGACTGAGAGGCGGCTCCTCTCGGGGCATCGCCTGGGGCCAGGAAACAGGAAAGTTCACTGTGTCAGAAATTTCCAGGTGCCCAGCCTGAAAGAAGGAAGCCTCAGGGATGACTGCAGCCTCTTCTCTCCAAACGCCTCCCTTGCCCTCTGCTCACTCTGACCTCTTTCCACAGCCCTCTTCTTCCTCATCAGGAGCCCATTGCTAGTTCCCCTGGGGGCAATGCTGGCTTCCCCTAACTTCTTTCCCAGTGTCCACATCTCCTGCTTTCCCACAGGTCCTGCTACATCACAGTCACCTTGCTCCACCCACTCACATGGTCAGTGACCCCTCAATCCACCTACAGTCATTTCTGCCATGTGCACAAGAGACACCTCTCTCCTCCCATGTGTTTCTAGGCAGACAAAATGCTGTCAATCAGCAGAAAGGACTGATAAATCCTCTGCCACCGGTAAGTGCAAATGAACAGGACTTACTGTTCTTATCATATCCTGTTCACCTTCAATGAGCCAAACCCTGGTCTGTGGGTGTGACATTTTTGTACTATATAGAATACAACCTTTATGCAGGGTGGATTGGTTAATTGCTGCACATAAGGAAGAAAGTTAAATCTGTGTGTTATTATTTAGCCTTATCAGAAAGACTTCTGAGTAGTTAGACTTTGCAAAGAGTTTTAGGTTGTTCATATGTTTCCACAACATATGAAGCTGCGGTTACTTTTTTCCTTCTGTGGTCACATTGGTTTGAAATTTCAGAACAACATTGGGTAGTGGTAGCAGCAGGTGTATGATCTTCTGTAAATTCATGATGTTCATGTAATTTCCTCAGCTTCATGTGAGAGTGGATATAGCTGATATGCAAGGGAATTATTTTTGTCATATTTAAGCAAGTTAATTGTACTTTTCCAGATCTATTTCCACAAAATTTTTTCTGCATCTAATTATATGATCCGATTATAGCTAGAGGATCATTATCTTGCTGATTGTATTATTAGAATGAGTGACCAGCATGAAATATTCCTTGCTTTCTCGGATCATATGCCACCTGTTTATCATATTTGACACACAATAAATATACTTTGTGACTTTTTCTACATGTGCTAATTAATGCAAATCATGGCTGCTTTGTCTTGTAGTGCTACAGAACAAGCAGTTGTCCTTTGGTATCAGGGTTAATATAGACTTGGAAAATTCCTTGATCCATTTATTTCCATGTGATTCCCAGTAATTTATATGCATTGAAATTAGGTGAGATTTCAAAATTAAATGAAGAAATGGGTGATGAATTGGGTGAGTCAATTTCTTCATTGATTGGTCCATTATACTTTTTAATTAAAAATTAACCGAGCCTATAGAAAATGGGGCTTCCTCATCTTTGATGGAATTATACAGAATCAGCTTTTAACATTTCACCTAAATGGTGGTTATTACCAGGACATTTCAAAGTGAAGCACAAAAGTCATTCCTAAGACACCTGAGATCAGGAAGGCTCTGACCAGGTGCAGGGGAGTACCCAGGTCCAGTCGGCTTTGTGGAGTAAATTAGGTTTGGTGACTGGGATTTCCAGCTGGTGGTGGCAACAAAAGGGAACTAGGGTCACTAAGGAACCCCAGTGTGACCCACAGCAGAGGAGGGGCCACCAAGCCAATGCCTCCTAGAGCACTGGGTCCACGCCCAGGCAGCCAGGGTCCTGAGGTGGCCGTGGACTTCCTCTAGCTGCCTCTTCTCCCCTGGGGACATTTACTTTACATGGAACCAGAAAACCACACGGGGTCTCCAGGATTTCTCCTCCAGGGACATTCTGAGAAGCCAGAGATGCAGTCAGTTCTCTCTGGGCTGTTCCTGGCCTTGTACCTGGTGACCATCTTTGGCCACCTGCTCATGATCCTGGCGATTATCTCAGACTCCCACCTGCACACCCCCATGTACTTCCTCCTCTCCAACCTGTCCTTTTATTACCTCTGCTTCACCTCCACCACCATCCCCAAGATGCTAGTGAATATCCAGTCACAGAGCAAGGCCATTACCTATGCAGGCTGCATCACCCAGATGTGCTTCTTCACCATTTTTGGACTGCTGGACAATTTACTTCTTACTGTGATGGCCTATGACCGCTTCCTGGCCATCTGCCGGCCCCTGCACCACATGGTCCTCATGAGCCCCAAGCTCTGTGCTCAGTTCTTCTCCTGAGCTGGTTCATCAGTGTGCTGGGAGCCCTTCCTGAGAGCGTGAGTGTACTGAGGCTCTCCTTCTGCACAGACGTGGAAATCCCACACTGTTTCTGTGAATTCCCTGAGGTCCTCAAGCTCGCCTGCTCTGATACTTTTGTCAATAGCGTCATATGTACTTAGTGACAGGCATCATGGGGTTTTTCCCTCTTGCTGGGATCATTTTCTCTTATTCTAAAATTGTGGCTTCTGTCCTGCGGATATCCACAGCAGGAGGGAAGTGCAAGGCCTTTTCCACCTGCGGTTCTCACCTCTCAGTTGTCTCCCTGTTCTATGGAACCTGCCTGGGGGTCTACCTCAGCTCCACAGGGACACGCACCTCCTGGACAGGGGTGTTGGCCTCCATCCTGTACACCCTGGTCACCCCCATGGTGAACCCCTTCATCTACAGCCTGAGGAACAGAGACATGAAGAGGGCCCTGGGAACATTTCTGTGCAGCTCCTTGTCCTCCAGCAGACAGGAATACTGACCCTGTGCCTGCACAGTGTGGTGAAGAGTGACGGAACAGGGCGCTTCACGGTGTGGAGGCTGCCTCTCCTGCTGGGCTCCAATGCAGATGCTTTGCTTTTTGTGCTTCTTGGCCATATACACGGATTTTATGATAAAGGGTGTCTATAAGTCTATTGCCTATTTTGTATTTTTTTCTTCCTTTCAATCTGTAGAAGCAATTACTTGTTGGTTTGACTGTTATTGTTGTTGTTTTCTTTTGTATTTGTTTGAGACAGGATGTCTCTGGGTTGCCCGGGCTGGCCTTAAACTCAGGATTCCCCTGCCTCTGCCTCCCAAGGAACTTGGATGACAGGTGTGCACACCATGCACAGCTGCAGTTAACCTGCTCTCAGATTTGTTTGTTTGTGTGTGTGTGTGTTTTTGTGAGTGTGTGTGTGTGTGTGTGTGTGTGTGTGTGTCTTTTTCTAACCTGGGGCCTTCCTTTTCCAGTATGTTCATGGCTCACCTGTACAGTTTCCATGAAATCCAGTGTTGCTCCATTTTTAAACTTACTTTTCCATACTTTAGATCACAATTTCAGATCACAAGAACTATTTGAGCTCAGGAGGTGATAGACATGGACCCCAACTGTGGGGAGCCCCTCTGAATGCCCCCCACCTTCCATCCTGAAGTGAGAGGCTCTGACCCATCACTACATTTCCTAGTGACTTTGGCATTGTCCAAGTTCAGGAATTTGAGGTCCTGTCTTCAGATGTAGATGACACCCCTTGGGTTGAATCACACTCACTTTTCCCTTGTAACCCTGCCCCTTCTGGCCTTTTTGGGCTAGAACTTTCTAAGAACAAGGGTACCTCCAATACAATCCCACTTCTCAATGTGCTCGCTCACTCTCATTTGTGACTTTCTCTTGCTCTCCCATTGGGAAGCCTGAGGCCAAGAGTGGAGAAAATGTGGGCATGATGACTAATTGTAAAATTTGTAACCAGTTCTCTGTGGTGCAGAATCAGAGAGGAAAACAGTTTATATTCCTGGTGACATCAAAAGTTTATTGATTACAGGCAGGTGTAATGGCTCACTGGTAGGTCGCATGCCTAGCACGAGTGGGGCACTGGCTCAAGCCCCAGCACCACATAAAAAAAACTACATAAAAAAACAAAGGTATTGTTTCCATCTGGAACTAAAAATATCTTCTTAAAAAAGTGTATGAATTTTACTTTATGGATTTGAACCAGAAATAGTAAGACGCAATGGGGAAATAATTTGATGTGCCAAGAAACATCAGTTTTATACATTTTCCCAAGAGTGGAACATGCTAAAATAGCATTAAACACTCTGAAAACCCTTACTGTGCCCACTTGGAGCCATCATGAGTGGTTCAAGATGATGTCCATGAGTCTAACACAGGTGGTGGACAAAGGCTCTGAGCTGCCTGCCTGGGTCCTAGGACGATGTCCCCTGCACCACCACCCCTGTCTCCCAGGAGCTGCCCAATGCCTGGGTCCTAGGACGATGTCCCCTGCACCACCACCCCTGTCTCCCAGGAGCTGCCCAATGCTGTACTCTCTGTGCCATGAAACCCTTGTGATGTCACAGTGACCTGAGCCAATGAGGAACAAGGTGATGGTCACATGGCTGCTATCCCTGGAGCATCTGATCTGGGCAGGTCATTTCCTGTGAGCTATAACCTACAGCTTCGTCCACACAGAAACACCATAAAGAAGGGGGGAATGATCCAGTTTGTAAATAAGGAACCAAGGTCAGTAACTTGGACTTCCTGTCATGAGGGAAACATTCAGGATGCAAATATCAAATTGTTTAGGCAGAAGCTGAGCTCAACAGTGTCCACATCTGACCACCTAAATTCAGAACTGAGATAGTGGATAGTTCACGGTGGAGAAGGCCTCAGAACACCTGCACCTAACTCTGACGCTGGACCACAGCCTCAGTGCACAATAATGGAACCACCATGTGACAACGCAGTACCACCACTGGAAAAGATCACCCAAAGGAAATAAAGGTGACATCTCAGAGACTTCTGCACTTCCATAATCAGGGCAGCATTGTCCAGAGTATGTAGATATGGAATCCACATAGGTATCTATCCATGGATGGATGGATAAAGAAAACACCACATGTATACTCAGGGGAGTTTGGTTCAACCATAAAAAAGGAAGAAAGCCTTTCAATTGTGACAGCACAGATGGAAATTCTAGTTTACAGGGAAGTGAAAGTGAAACAGGAAGACAAATGCTGCATGATCTCACTCACATGTGGGATCATAAAATGTTAATTCATAGAAATAAAAAGAGTGAAATGGTGGTCATCAGGGACTGAGGTGGTTTGTGGGGTTGTGGGGAGAGATGTTGGTCAAAGGATCTGAGGTTCAGCTAGACAGGAGGAAGAGTTCAGGAGACCTACAACCTGGTGACCATAGTTAGCAACAGAATCTTTAACAGTGGTGAGTAGATATCGAGTGTCTCACCACAGAAATAATAACCACAGGAAGTGATGCGCATGATGATTAGCTGGAGCAGTCACTCCACAGGGCATGTGTTCTTGAAAACATTCTGTTATACCCCATTATCACAATTTTTCTGTGTAGTATCAAAAAACAAGAGAGTCCAGCAGCCAGGACTGGCAGACTCAATGCCAACTGGGAGCTCTTACAAAACCACAATCTCTGGCCACACCAACCTGCCCCATCACAACCTGCATTTCAACCAGATCCCCAAGTGATTCATATTCTCACTGAAGTTGGAAAGATTCTGGTCTGGAAAAGTGTTTCTCAAACTCTCCACTCTCAACCTGCTAGGCACAGTGCAAATCCAGGTTGTAACAACCCCAACTTCCTCAGCCATTGCCACCCACCTCCAGGAGCCCTCATCCTGCCTGGTGGAAGACCAGGGCCCTGGAGCAGGAGACTTGGGAGGGCCAGGAGGAAAGCTCATGACACTCAGTTCATCATTGGAGGCAGGTCCTGCAGGAAACGTTCATCAAGAACAGAAGCTGACAACATGACCCAGTCCAGATCTGAGAGAGCTGAGTGCTGACTCACTCACCTGCCACTGGTTAACATGTTAAAAAGAGAAGAGACTCTCAGACTCTGCAATGCTTAGATCATTGCTGACAACATATAATGGGATCAGAGTCCAATTGGACAAGACTGGGAAAGTGTATCAAGTATTTTCCTTAAAATGAGAACATATCCAGGGAGCTCCCTGGAAGCAGGTTGGGCAAAATGAGTCTCAGGGGTGGTGGGTTGTGCAGTGACGTGAGGGCATTTCTTCTTTAATTTCAGCCTGGAGTGTATTCAAGCCACTTCCATATTCATTACAAAGGGGAGACTAATGGGCTGCTCACAAATACTGCCTTGCCACCCTCCTTCAGGGGACACACTTCTCACAGCATCCTCTCTCATGCTGGGTGGTCATGGAATAACTTTTATTTTGATGGATTAAAGTAGAAAATTGAAGGGCTTTATTTTGCAATTCTTTCCTACACTACAGGCTGAACACAATGTTTTTAGCTTTTTAGCCTTTTCTTTGGTATTGCAAATTTTTGCTTTTATGGGAATAGTAATCTTTATATTCTGAGTTAAAAGAAAGAATTGGAAGTGATTTTCACTAAGGTCCTGTTTGCCATGTAGTTCTTTATATATGTTTTGACAGTGTGAGGGGGAACAGGTGAGCTTATGAATTTTATGTGGCCAAAACTACGAGTAGGTCCCCTTGCTGACCCCCCTCCATTGCTTTTTATATTTAAAGTTCTGCATGATCCATGGTGATCGAGTTCCTCTTACACCATTTTCCATCTTATTTCTCATCTGTTTTTCTGAACTATTCCCTTTTGGCCTTTGACTTGGTTCTGTTTTCACGAGCAGCAATCACCCTCCGCCCTTTTGTAGAACATACTCTATTGCATTCAAGTGAAGATCTCCCGTGTCCTTCTCATGAGCACACGTTTCATACACAGGAGTTTCATCACATCTGCAGAGATGTCCTCTCTGCACAGTTGGAATAGGCACCTGGCCTCATGGGCTTCCTGCTGGGAATAGGTGGGAAGATGCAGGTGACACTCCTGGACCACATGCATGGTGGGGACTCATGAAGGGAGCGGTGGTGGTGCTCTAACCTTGGTTTTTACTCACTCCATCACTCCTGCTGCTATGTCCAGTGTCCTAAGCACATTTTTGCACACTTATGTTTTTATAGGATGAAATTGTACCTTTGGACTCCACTTCTTTCCCTGATCCTAAAAAAGTATTTTTTATCATTTTATATCCAGGTGTTTTTCAATCTCAAATTACTCATGATGATGGAATTAAATAATTGTTGTTTTAATTCTTTGATGGAAAATTTATTTTATTTTTTAAAGTAATTTCTTTAAAAATAAGTGACAGCAGAATTCATTATAATTTTATTACACATATACAGCACAATTTTTCATATCTCTGGTAAATTTTATTTTAGATTTTCAATCAATTTTGTTTAACGATACTGTTTTGAAACTATGTGTTGATCTGGGTAGAAATATGTATTTCTTTAAATTTTCTCAATATAAATGCCCACCTTTGAAAACACAAAATGAATAGAACATGGAGACTCTCTTCTTGTTTGGACCTTACATTATAATGGAAAAAGTAGGATACACAAAAATAAATGCATGTATGTTATAATGTTCCCAGGGATAAATCCTCTGTAGAAAGATAACAAAATGTCAAAAGAGGTTCAGGATTTCATGGAGATCAGTCTAAATCAGGGGCACTCACTCATATATACCAAATTGGGAATGATCCTTTTAACACACTGTTGAACTCATTTTGCAATTCTTTTGTTGCAGAATCTATGCTTCAGTGTTCATCAAGGATATAGGGATGTAGTGTTTCCTCTTGTATGATGCTTGTCTGATAAACGGAGACCTTGATAATACAGACATCTGTTCCCAACTAACACAGAGAAACAAGGATTGACCCACTGTGGTCCAAGGATACCTTTGACATCAGAACAATGCGTGATTATGTATCCATGAGATACCTCAAGTTGTCAGACTCATAGATACACATAATAGAACAGTGGTGTCAGAGCCTGGAGTAGGGGACATGTGGGATGTGTGTCCATGGGTGTAAAGTTAAAGTTGTACATGGGATTAATATCCAGACACCTGCTGTACAGCATAGAACCAGCACAATGATTGTAATGGTATAATATCCTGGAGGTGAAAATTCACTCGTGGGGTAGACCTTAGGGTAAGAGGTCCTGCCAAAGGAAAACAACCACAAAATAAGAAGCACAAGGGACCTGAGACACTCATGGAGGAGATGGGCACATCTATGACACTGAAGTGGTAAAGGGACAGCCAGGGTCGCGTGTGTCTGAATTTATCCTCTCATCCACATAAAGTATGCACAGCTCCTCGGGGGTCAGCCACCTCAGTAAAGCTGCCTCCAGCAACAGTCACAAGAGGGCAGGGGAACAAAGGCCCCTCCTGAGGATGTCAGCATCTCCACAGCAGCCAGGAGCAGCTCCCTCCTCAGCATTCACAGACGGGGCCTCCTGTGCACCCACCAGCTCACACTTGCTGCCCCCCGGGGCTCCTTTGAAACGTGGATGTGCCAGGCCAGCGCCATCCTCAGGACCCTGCACTGTCGCCCTCCCACCAGGCCCAGGCCTACGCAGACCACCTAAGGGCACCCTCCTCTACTGCAGGCCTCTGCTCAAGGGTCACCTTTCACCTCTCCTACTGGACCCCCATAGGACCAGCACCTCCATCCCCTTCCCTTATGACCTCTCCATGTTTGATTCATAGTGGTTATACCATCTGACATATTATGAGAATGTTTCTTTTATTTTTCACTGTAACGACCCTTTACGCATATGCAAGGGATCATCACTCCAACAGGGATCATCACTTTATGGAGAAAACATTGGAAATCCTCGGCTAGAGCTGTTGTTTTTAACAGCTGACTTTGTACGTTCTTTCTCCATGATGGGATCTTAAGGACTTTGTTTTTCAGCATGCTGTGCCCATGGCCAAGCCAGTGCCTTGAACAGGATCAGAACTCAAGGCCCTTCCCCAAGGACATGGAAGAATTGCTCACTAAAACTGTAGAATACACAAAATGCTGACAAAATTGTAGTGAAGCTACCTTTTTCCTAATTCCAAATTAGGAATGAATCAGCTAATAAGAGAAGGAGTCTCCTAAATAGGAATGAAATTGGGGTCATCCTAAAGTGGAGTAGGTGCAAAAACTACTCATGTGTTATTTTTTCTCTTCACAGCACATGGAACCAAAAAATTTCACAAAAATTTCAGAATTTCTTCTGCTGGGATTTTCAGAGGATCCAGATCTGCTGCCCCTCATCTTTGGGCTTTTCCTGTCCATGAACAAGGTCACTGTGCTGGGGAACCTGCTCATCATCCTGGCCACCATCTCAGACTCCCATATACACACACCCATGTACTTCTTCCTCTCCAACCTGTCCTTTGTGGACATCTGCTTCACCTCCACCACCATCCCCAAGATGCTGCTGAACATCCAGACACAGAGCAAGGCCATTATCTATGCACGTTGTATCACCCAGATGAGCTTTTTAAAATTATTTATGAGGTTGGTAAACTTCCTCCTGGCCATGATGGCCTATGACAGCTTTGTGGCCATCTGTCACCCCCTGAAATACTCTGTCATCAGGAACCCCAGGTTCTGTGGATTTCTGGTTTGGGTGTCCTGGATCATGAGTTTTCTTCATTCCCTGTTTCAAAGTTGAATGGCATTGTGACTGTCCTTCTGCACAGACTTGGAGATACCACTTTTTTTCTGTGAAACTAATCAGTTGGTTTATCTTGCCTGTTCTGACACTTTCTTAAATAATATGGTGCTGTAATTGTAGCCGGCTGCTCGAGGTGGTTCCCTGGCTGACATCCTTCCCTTCTACTCCAAGATCATGTCCTCCATCCGTGCAATCTCATCAGCTCAGGGCAAGTACGGAGCCTTCTCCACCTGTGCATCTCACCTCTCTGTGGTCTCCTTCTTCTATTACACACTCCTGGGAGTGTACCTTAGTTCTTCTATTGCCCAAAATGCACACTCAAGTTCAACAGCCTCTGTGATGTACACTGTGGTCACCCCCATGCTGAACCCCTTCATCTACAGTCTGAGGAACAAGGACATCAAGAGCGCTCTGAGAAGACTCTTTGAGGAAGAAATAATTCAAAGGCCCATTTTCCTGAGTCTTAAATATGGCTTTGATCACAGAGTTCAAGACTCAGAGCAAAAAAAAATTACAATATTTTGATCAGAGAGAGAGAAGTATGACTTGTTCCTTCTACTTGTTTTCTGGAGTTTCTCTTCCTTTAATTTCAACTTCCCTGTGAAAATAATAAAGGTCACCCTGCTAAACTCTCTGCTCCGAGATCTGAGCAGTCTTCCTCTCTATCATCTGCATACTCCCTCTATGTGATTTTCCATCCTGGTTTAGAGATATTGGAACTTCACTTTCATCTCATGGGATGACATGCATTTCTGAAAACCATTTCTTCTCCCATGATGGATCATATGGAGTAATTTTTCTTTTATTGATCCTAAAACACACAGTCGTGCATGGTACTCCTGTGGGGGAATGCATTTGACAGTTAAGATGGCCTGTGTAATAATCCTATACTGGAGGGAATTCCACAGCATGGCTTTGCCCTGTGGGTCCCTCATGCCTCGGTGTGTCCCCATCTCAGCTGCTCTTCCTGATGAGGCAGATTCCAACAGACCAGTGAGCTTCATGGATGAGCACTGGCTTTTCTTCTCACCATTGGGATTCTTTTCTCTTGCCCAGCTTGGTGTCCACAGTCTCTACCATAATCACTGGCAAAGCTTATTTTCAAATACATGTCTCCACTTGAAGTCTAGATGGAAAGAAAAACTTAAAATGAAAGTTTGGTTACTTTGGCCTCAGAATCAGAGAGGACTTTAAATATGATGAGAAAAAATGTGTACATTACACATATTGCTATGTAAATGTGTCTTTTCATCTTGCAAATATAATCACTGAGGTGTGGAAGGTTGGTGTTCTTGTGTTGGGGAGTTCGCTCACTGAGATTGTTCAGCATTTTGTAGGTTGCATTACTGAGTCACTGATCTGCTTGAAAACATCAGCACTGCCTAGAAATATTAATCCTTCCATTATTCTAAGTGAAATATTCCTCCCCTTTCTGAACTTTGCCACAGCACTAGAAGGGAACTGAATGAGCAATACCTGTATCCTCCATTATGTGTGTCCTTCAGGCTCAGAATGGCTTCAGTCCTCAAGATCAAAGGATGGCTCACAATGGAGATGAATTTCCTGCCCATCATATTATTTCTAGCCACAGGCTCTCCTGTGAACATGCATATTCTTTTCCTGAACCAGACTCAGAAAACCCCCAACAGATAGTCCCATTGGGTAATAAAAACCTTATTAAACCATTTACATTGAGGACTGCTTGTTCTGCAACAATAGCTAGCCCTTGCAATAACTAAGGGAACAGAGCTGATGATAATTTTAATAAAGTTCCAGTGTATACACACACAAAAAAAAAAACCACACACACACTCACTCACTGATATGGTTTTCACCTTGACTACTTCCTTGAGTGGAGGGCCCAGCAAACTTCTCTGAACGTGCAGATTGTCAATGTCTTAGGCTTCACAGGCCACATGGTCTCTCACAGTGACTCAGCTCCGCCATGAGGGTGGCAGCCATCATAGATACCAAAGGAGCGGGTGTGGCTGTCTCCCATCGAAACTTTACTTATGGAGACCAAAATTTGAACTTGATGCAAAACCACAGTGAGATGCACTTCACACCCCAGAATGAACATAGAGAGGCACAGACTGCAGAATCCTCCTTGAGGTGGAACCCAGAACTGCTGGTGTCTGGGGAGCAGAGAGGAAACTAATGGTTACCAGGGCTGGACAGGGAAGAGGAAGGGTAGTAGAGGTTGTCAACAGGCACAAAGTCACAGTCAGGAGGAATGTGTTCCAGTGTTCTGTTGCATACTAGAGTGACTAAAGCTAGTCAGAAAGTAATTTTTTTAAAAAACCAGAAGAGAAAATTTTGGGTGATCTCAACAGGAAGAAATGATATGGATACATATCATACATTTAGGATACACATTTGACAATGGGCCTGAAATAATCATTACAGAATATTGACAATCCTGTCATGAATAAGTAATATAAAAGTAACATTTCTTTAAAAAGAAAATAATAATATTGGTGAGGATGGGAAGAATCTGGAATCTTCATGCACTACTCCTGGGAATGGAAAATGGTCCAGCCAGTGTGGAAAACAGTTTGGCAGTTCCTCAGAAGGTTAAACATAGAATTATCACATCACACAGCAACTCCACCCCATCCGTGTGCACCCCAAAGAATGGAAAACTGGGACTCAAATGAATGCTTGCACATCAATGTTCATAGCACATATTTAATGCTGAGTTGCAGAGGCTGGTTTTATACTTGCAATCCTCCTGCCTCAGCCTCCTGAGCCACTGGGACAAAGAGAAATTTATGTGTTCTTAACTGAAAAAGAAAAATGAATGGCAAATAAATATCCAGCAATCAAGGAAACTGAAATTAACTTTTAAAAGAGAGCTAATATTTCAAGCATTAGTTCAGGAAAATCTGCCAAATTGATTATATTGAATAGTTGTTAGACCAGCAGTGAAATGGATATTCTTAAATGTTAGATTGTGGAGTCAATTTACTTAGACACTTTATTCAGCAATTTGGTACCAGTTATGAAAATTTAAGTGGTGCATACCTAAGTCCCAGCAAACACACTTCTTTTAATCTACATCACATTAAACAATCCCATTTTTACAGAAAGCTCTAAGGTTTGCTGCAGTATGTTTGCAAGAGTGAAAAATTTCATAACATATAAGCAACCATCAATAAAGTATAGCAAAATAAATAGGGTATGTCAGTATACATTTTTTTAAAATAGCACATACCTGTCCATAGTATAGCTCATATTTTTAAAAAATCTCCAATACACAAAGTTGAATGGGAAAGGCCAGTCGAAATATAATGCATATGGTTTTATCAAGTTAATACTTACAGTATAATATTGTATCTTTACAGGTGCAAGATGAGGAGCCTGAGTTTAGGAGAAGTGATTTGGAAAAATAACAGTCCCCTTTGGGAATATAAGATTTTTTTCAATAGTGCATATACGTATTAATATTATTTACTTGTTACAAGTGTCAGCTTAGAGCTTATAAGGGAGAACAGACGTCATATTCACAACAGATGACATTTCTGCAGGTGAACTCAGATTGGGCCAGGAAGCAATACAGAATTTGGTGTATGCTCGGCACACTAGCACACTTAACAATAAAGACTGCAAAAAATAAGGTTTCTCCTGGGTATTCAAAAGAACAGTCTGATTTTTCACAGCAATTACCCATTTTATTTCAATGTGATTATGAAAAGATAAATACAGAAAAATAATACTAAAATTTGTAACAAACAATAGTAGTATGGGGACCAGGTGGCTCTTCGGGACCTACCTTCTCAGACTTTCCAGGTGTGAGCGTTGGGAATGCCAAGTCTTGCCTCTGGTTGGGGACACGGTGCTTTTGGTGGAAGGAAACAGTAAGACACAAACTTACACAGACTCACCTTCTCCCTGCCCAGGAGGAGAGTCACGTGTTGGGCTGTTTGACTTCTCCTGTCCCCATCTACTGAAGCCCTGAGTTCTATATTTAATCATGAGCCTTGTTTTCATGTAAGTTACACAAGTAAGTCTAGGGATAGGTAATAACTAGATAAGTCTATTCATTCTGAACCAAGGTCCTAATGGGGCAAGAAGACCAGGAGAATGATCCTTCATGCCTGAGCTTCTAATATACAGTGTCCCACCTTCCTGTCTCAGAAGATGGGAGTCACGCCACAGAAGATTGTCAGCACAGTTATTACCCAAACTAAGCAAATATTTGGAGTTCTGAGAAATTCACAGGGAACTGATTGGAGGAAGAAACCATCCAGACCGAGATTTCCTCTCTGTGGTCAACTTCATCACGAGTCATATTTAAACAGGAAGCATTCTTAACTCCAATCAGAACCAAAAGTCCTCCTTCACTGGGCTGGCTGGTCTCGGCACCATGAGGAGCGGATGTCTAAGACTGCTCCACGGTAAGTCGAATCGTGACCATGTGACAGGCAAGAAAGGGAGCTAGGAGCCACCAGCAAGTCCTTTGCTTCATTTCTGGCTGGATTTCTCACTGTCCCTTAAGGGAGAGCAGGGAGGGTATTTGTAAAGGATGTCAGCTCCTTTTTTTAATTCTTAAGTTCTCAAAGGAGAAAGTTGTTCCTAGGAAGTTACTCCCTAGGGCAAACTTTAGCACACAGGGGGGTTTCTCATTTACTCCCTGATGCAGCACGGCTCTCCAGATAAATGGGACCAATGGGGCGCTACAGAGAGAGGGGAACATGGTTATTTTAAGGACATGGCTCATGCAGTTGTGAAGGCTGAGAAGTCCAGACTCTGACAGGTAGGTGCAGGATGGAGACCAGGGAGGAGGTGGCAGGATGGAGACCAGGGAGGAGGTGGCAGGATGGAGACCAGTGAGGAGGGGGCAGGATGGAGACCAGGGAGGAGGGGGCAGGATGGAGACCAGTGAGGAGGGGGCAGGATGGAGACCAGGGAGGAGGTGGCAGGATGGAGACCAGGGAGGAGGGGCAGGATGGAGACCAGGGAGGAGCTGATGTCCCATCTCAGGTCCAGAAGCAGTCTGGGCCAGAACTCCGTCCTCCTCCGGGGGCCAGTCTTGGTCTCTTAGGGCCTCCATGGGTTAGATGAGCCACACAGGAGAGGGGATTCTGCTTTACCTGCATCTTCACATTCAATGGGGTCTCCTCTGATGAAGGCCTCACAGCAATGTGTAGAGCCTGACCAGCTGTCCAGCAACGCATTAGATAAACTGACCAAGAAGGAACCACCAATGCCCCTAGACTTTATTTTAGGGATTGAGAACCAGACTCTCTTTGACTCCTCGCCTGTCTCTGTTGAACAGCAAGAGGCTCATGTACCTAAGGCCCCGTTGATTGGGGAGGGTCCCCAGGATGTGCCCTGGGAGGGGACAGCTGCTCAGTGGCAGGAACAGCAGGAGGAGGCCCCCAGCCTGAGCCCAGCACCTGCCCACAGCACTTTCCTGTTGGGGGGTAATAGGGCACCACGGGGTCCCAGGACAGGCCGTGGGGCTGACAGTGGTGGTGGCAGATGTGGCTCTCAGGTGCCCCAGCCACAGCTGCAGGCCAGGTGGCTGCTGTGGTGTGTGTCCCTGAGGTAGGGGACAGGGCCAGAGCACCTGAGAGACCAGGCAGGGGACCTGAGAGAACAGCTGGCCCTGACCCTCCCTTCCTACCTAAAGGTCAGTGATGGTGGCAAACACCCTGACACACTGGGGTTTGTTCCCACGTGACCTAGGACGTGGGTGTCATCTTGTCCCCACTCCACAGAAAGGGAAACTGAGGCAGGGCAGTGAGGCAGCCTGCCTGTGCTCCAGGGTCTGAACCAGGGCCACCAGGCTCCAGTCCCCCACCCACAGGCCAGGAGAGCCACGGCTGGAGCCCAGAGCTTGCCAGGCTCAGCCCCTTCCCATCCCCCAGACCCTCTGGGAGGCCCCACCTGGGCTCCCTCTGAGGAGTGGACCAGGTCTAAGCCCAGGAGGGTCCTCAGCCCCTGCCCTGCAGTGCATCACCTCCGGCCTCCTCTGCCTGCTGGGCCTGCTGACCCACCCTCTCTGTGTCACAGGGCTGCTGTGTGTCCTGCTGAGTCTCTCCAGAGCTGGAGCCCAGGGCTCTCAGGGTGAGTGTGGGGGAGCAGCGTGTCCACAGCCAGAGCCTGGGAGGGGCCCTGCACCCCAGCCCAGGGAGGAGAGGCCTGGGCAGGGAGGCTCAGTGCAGATCCCCACCTCCTGGGACCTCCTCTGGGAGCACATTGCCCCCTCCCAGCCTCTGACCAGTCTGTGCCCCCACAGCCTGTGCCCCCTGGTGCCTTAACAACTCCTTGGAATGTATCCTTCCCCCCGCTTGTGGCTGCAACCTGACTTGGAACTCTGAAGAGATCTTCACCCACCCCAAAGAAATCTGTCATGGTAAAGATGTTGGGGGAGGGGCCAGAGACTGGGGGTGCCCAGTGCCAGTGGGGTCATGGGTAATGATCAAGGGCTGAGCCTTTGACTTCAAGGCCATCATCAAAGACAGAAAAGAGAAAGGAAATTGTAAGATGGCAGAGAGACCAGGGAATGGCATGGCTCTGGCAGAGAGAAGACCTGGGCTCCAAGAGTTGGTCTCAGCCTGCCCTTAGGTCTGAAGAGGATGATGCTGATCTTCTAGCCCAACCCCCATCTTGACATTGTTCCCGGTGTGCAAACTGGGAGTGTCAGACAGAGGACTGAGATGAAGAGAGCAGACTGTGTGGTCTTCAGGAAAGGCTTGCTCCAGGCAAAGCATAGCCTCAGCACTGAAGCCCAAGAT